>NW_024343578.1:2302560-2302929 GCF_902729225.1 Pteropus medius
TTTTTTTTTCATTGTGGGTCTTTGGTTAGTCAGATAGACCAATCTCTTAGCTTTCTATCCTTTTTTACAAGATTCTATGTCTTTGTTATTTTAGTCTACTTATTGAGAATGTCCTTTTAGTTTCAAACCATTTATTGAATTTTTTGACTATCATGTTTCATTTTCAAGTACTTTTTCCTTTTTCTCTATATTCTTTTATAGCTTCCTACTCTTGTTTTTTTTTTTTTATCCCCACATTCTTTTATCTTTGAGGGTATTGTAGGTTTTTTAAACATTTTCTTGTCTTTCATTTATGAATTTCCATGGGATTCCATTTTCCTGCTTCCTTGGCCTCTCTTCTTCACATTAGCAACTTTCTTCAAGCCAGGT
>NW_024343578.1:2303005-2641180 GCF_902729225.1 Pteropus medius
CATATGTGTCAACTGCTACATATTTTCTCCATACAATATCTTCCCAATCCCCACCCAGGAGCTCACTGCAGTTAACACTACCCTTCCCAAGGCCTAGCTTGACCATACAATTTCCTATCCAGAGACCCTTGGAAAGCAAAGTTCTAGAGGAGGAGGGACACTATCGATAACTACTATTAATAACTATTAATAACTATTATATCATCGGGTATAAACTGGGAATGTCCTGAGACATACAGTCTTCTTACCAGTATTTTTTGTCCCCAGTTTCCTAATTGCTTGCCAGGAATTGAGGAATCAATTCTTGCTTCGTACTTATTGTTTCCTTTCAACAAAAATGAGTCCATGTGTAATTGAAATATGTGTTCTGATTAAGGGTACCTTTCTATTAATCACAGTAAATAGACTGTGTGCACTTTTCTCCTCTTCTTGAAACCACATTAAAAGACAATAAAGGAATAAAGTGGGTATATAAACTCACAAGATAAGGGATGGAGGAGGTGACACAGCAAACAAGATTCACACATTTTAGAAGAAGGCATGGCAACTCGGAATTAGGGCTGGATTCCTTCACTCTGTTAACTGCTTGCAGCATGAGGGAGCCAGCTGATCGTGCAGAATCCTAGACAAGCTCAGGATACAGAGGTGCCCCATATTCCAGAAGCCAGAGATGAGGTGTGGGGCTCAAAGGAGGCATTGGTTGAAAGCCTATCTGCAGGGCAGTTGAGCCCCAAGTCCCTTCCCTACCATATCCATCCATGTGACTACTGAACTCCTACCCCTTCCTTCTCCTTCTGCATACTGGGTATTGTCATTTCAAGCCTAGTGTTTCCAAAACAAAAACAAAAAAAAAAATACAGGATGCCCAGTTAAACTTAAATTTCAGATAAACAACAATTTGTTTTTTAATAAAAGTCCCAAATATTACATGGGACGTGCTTATACTAAAAATTATTTTTTGTTTATCTGAAATTCAAACTTAACTGGGTGTCCCATATTTTTATTTGTTAAATCTGACAACTCTACTAATGAACAGAAGACTAGCAGGGATAAGGCCAGTTGAATTTTCAGAGTTCTGACATCCATTATATGAGGACTTCTGAACCTTGTATCTTCAGGGAGTTAGGAGAAGCCGAGAAGAAGTCCCCATTTTTATATCTTTACAATTTTTTCTACTGCTTTTATTCTGAGATCGAATATGCATTTAACTAGATGATGTTCTAGTTCTTTTCAATAGTTTAATTTTTTACATTTATTTTTCTTAATCTACCTGGAATTTATTCTGGGGTATAACATGAGGTTCAAACTCTAATCTTTTGCCAAATAGCCATTTGTAGATTGTTTATTAAATAATCTTGCATTGCCCTAGTGATTTGAGGCCATCTTTACATTTACTGAACACAAGCGTTAGAGCTGGTTTCTAAGCTAGATGTTTCATTCCATCAACCTATGATTCCTGAGCCAGTAATCACTCCTTTTGTTACTGTGGCTTCAAACACCACAGCAATGTTCTTCAGTATCAAATAAGTCAAGCTTCCCCATCATGGCTCTAGGTGTTCAAAATTTCTTTAATTATCCTCATCTTAATATTCAGTGTTTTCCACAATAAATATATAATAATTACATGTAAAATTTAAATTTCTAGTAGCTACATTAAAAAGTAAAAAGAAACAGATGAAATTAATTTCAATAATATATTTGGTTTACTCCAAAAAATTATAATTTCAACATGTAATCAATGCTATTTAAATTATGAGATATTTTAAATTGTTTTTCTTGTATTTTGTTTTTAAAACCCAATGTCTATTTCACACTAACACTGCATCTCAATTGATACCAGCCATATTTCAAGTACTCAGTGGCTATATGTGTCCCAATGGCTATCAAATTAGATAGCACAGTTCTAAGTAAATCACAGAATCATCTTAGCAAGTTGCTTATACCACAAAATATAATAATTTAAATTATAAGTAAAGAATAATATTTTTGCTTCAAAACCTGAAAATTGCAACCAAAAATATTATTTTCTTAAGCATTTGCCTAAAATGTTGGAAAATGGAGAAACATCAGAAAAGTCTATGGATCAATATAATCTCATAGCTAGTCAATCCTAAATAATCAAATGATATGATACATAACATCTTAAAACAGTTCTCCCAGGAGCATTGCTCTTACTCTGATAATTATGTCAGGAATAAATACTGAAATGAGAAAATCACAAGTATATGTTACAGATCTTTTACATTTTATTTTACCTTGATGTTTTCCTCCCAGCTAGACATCTGCCACTAAAGCTAGAGATGAAATTGATATCACAGAGTCAAATCAGCTCAGCATCCTATGTAATGAGACCCTTAGTGTATTTTATTTAGTAGTAAATTTTTCAATTTAACACCCTTCTTATGTCTTTGAAATTGTTATTCTCATAGTTGGTATAATAATTTGAGAGGCTAGAGCAACAGAAACTTAACACAAAATATTTTGTTCTAAATTACTAAAAATTAGAAATTATTTCTGCTCTGCAATGAACAACTGACCAACAGCAAGGCCTAAACCCAATCTGAAATGCTTAGAGATGTTAACACAAGGCCTGGGGTGGTGCCTCACAGTGAGAAAAGCCCAAAGATGGGAGCTGGGAGAAATGGACTGTAGGACAGAAGTCCCACCCTCAGCTCTATGACCTAAAGCAAATCTTCCTTCCCTGGGTTTCAGCTACAGCAGCTACAAAACTAGAGGTTGGGTCTGACTGGCATTTCCCAAACTTTAGCCATTCATGTGTCAAGGTCATGATAGATGCTCCATCCACACATTTCATAGACCATGGATCAGCAAACATTTTCCTGTGAAGGGCCAGAAAGTAAGTGTTTTCAACTTTGTAGGTCAGTCAATCTCTGTCATGATTACTCAACTCTGCTATTCTTACATGAAAACAGCCATAAATAATATGTAAACAAATGAGAAAGACTGTGTTCTAATAAAACTTTACAAAAAACAGGCAGTGGGCTGAATTTGGCCCTCAGGTCATAGTTTTCTAACCCTTGTCCTATACTATTATTTACCTAATATTTGTATTTTAAAATTGATTCGCTTTCTTTATTAACATTAGTATCATAAATAAAGTAGTAGTATCACTTGCCATATAATAGAATACATTCAGGAAAACAAATATACAATAATTTTTTAACGACTGCAAGCCACCTCAACTACTTGGTATACTACACTTCAAGAAATGCAGTTTTTAATAACTGTTATCATCCTCTGAAGAACCAATTTTCTCTATTGTTCTCCTTTAAGATTCTTTCATCTAAAAAAGAGAGGGAGTAAGAAAGAGCCCTTCTCTTTTAGAGATGCACACTGATATACTGAGAGATAAGATGACACAATGTGTGAAAATTGCTTCAAAACAATCCAGGGGGGCAGGAGAAGGGAATATTGGGGGAAGAGATGGAAACCAGTTTTGGCCAACAGTTGATAACTGTTGAAGTTGGATGCTTTTATTTTTCTCTATTTTGTATATATGTATTAATATGTCTATAACTTAAAACGAAAAAGTAAAAAAAAAAAAAAAAAAAAGAAGAAGAAGAAGAAGAAAAAAAAAAAAGAAGATAACAAATAGGGAATATAATCCTTAACCTAAGGAGCAAAGGGGTCAAGGAGAGGTAACAAAAGAAAAATAAGAAGAGAAGATCAAAGTAAGGGCTTAAAAAGGAAAAAGGGGATGGGGAGACAAAAGGTAGTGGGCCAGGAACAAGATAAATGGAATAAATTTCATAAAGCCTTCTATTCCACAGCAAATATAAGGAGCCAGGCACTTAGGAGCTCGTACAGTAGCCATCAGTCTGTATAGGAAAATGAGCCGAAGAACAAAGGCTTTGGTGAGTGACCCACGGCAACCAGACCTTTGTACTGCAGGGAGGCCTCGCTAAGCCTGGGGCTGAGGATGATGCCACCAGGCTGACCCAGAGAGCCGGTTACCACCCAGGCCTGACAGGCAAAACCACATCCTTGAACTGACAGATATCAAATCTTGAATTCCATGATGCTCCCTGCTGACAGTCTTCCTTTTTAAAAACTCCACGTGAGGCTCACTGCCAGAGAAGGAGAACAAAGCCATTTAATCTGCTAGAAACTGGTCAGCTTAATTTCATTGTCCAAACGTACTGGAACTGAAGCATAAAAAGTGAGCAAATGGTATAAATTAGCAAATAGAGCCCCAAAGAGCGGCTGGCCCATCAATAGTCTATTGAGGAAGCCTAGCCAGCAGTCTCCAGCTGGTTTACAGAAATATCCTGGGCCACAGGAAGCCAGAGGCTCTGGCCTCACACTAGTCTGCTGGCCGTAGCTGGTTCACATGAAGAGGGTTCAAGACACATTAAAATGCCCTTGGAACGCTAAGCCAACAAACTGGAGTCAGGCCTTTCCGGAAATAGTAAGTTCACTGCATCAGACCTCTTGTGGTCAAATTGGCAGAGCCACAAGAAGCCTATTAGGATGGGGGTACTTTTAGGGATTACAAAGACAAAGATACACAAAGAAACACAAAGACAGTACAGGCAGGGGTTCACCCTTTTCCTTGTTATACATAAGTAAAGAACAGAACGAGTCTGCTAGCTTTTAGGTTAAAAAAAAAAAGGTCTGATAAGAAAAAGGCATCAATTTAGTTTCTGATCTCTTTCCTTGAAACTTCACACCTGCTGTTTTGAATTTCATTGTGGGTATATAACCAAAGACATATACACTAACACTTTACTAATCAAAGCCCAAGACCAAGATTTCTCACCTTGTAAGAGAAAGTGGTTCCTAAGTGAGTCTCTGACACCCAAAAGCTAGAAACTTTTAATTTCAGGTTGGAAATAGTAAGGAAAAATAACGGCCCACCAAAGAATGTGTAGAAAACTAGGAAGTAGAGGAGTGAATATGGAAAGAATGCGCTTGGGGACATCTGTTCAACCCTGTTCCCCACATGGCCCAGACCCACTTGTAGGACAGCTCCTCCCAGCAGCCAGTGGATCAGAGATGCTCACACACAGAAGCAGTTCTAAAACTAAGGTCGTAAACAAATGTAAGCTGTCACTGTGAAGACCTGCCCTGAAAAATCCACATACACAGCTCAAGGAAGAAATTTTATCGGTAACTTCATTCTACTTACTTCCCTCAAGAGATCAGTATAAGACCAGAGGAAAAAAAATGGTACCAGACACACACACACACACACACACACACACACACACACCACTTCTGATAAGTTTTGATATGCAAAAAATGCTGAAGGTGGATCCACACTAGAGTCAGGCATTAGATATTTTACTGGAAACTGAGAAGGGATGAGGATGTGCTATAGATATCAGCACCTTCCTACAGATGCTCAAATAACCATGGCAGACGAGCAGACTTGGGGCCAAAACAAAGACAGCTCCTGCTATTCCCAGCCTCAACATCTCCAGGACTTGACTCAGGCCTACCCAACACACATCCAATAACATTGTTAACAGATTTGCTTTTCTGCCTGAAGAATTTGTGGATGGAAATGAGGAAACTTGGGCTAGAATCGACTTTAAAACATGGCCCTTTGAATAATAAATTTTAAAAAATGTTTACTAACAAATCCTATAACGGCTTTTATACAAACCTTAGTGGGGGAAAGTGAAACACATTTTACATCGGATCTCATAAATAATGCAAAAGGTCTAACTTCCCATAATCACGTCTGGCATTTATCTTCAGTGGATAATGTATTGGGCACATGCGTTACTATATCGAAGCAATTGCAGGCAGCGGGACTACATCTGTGTTTGGAATTCAGTAAATCTCGATGCCCCTTTAGCCTATGAGCAGAAATTGCCATCTCTGAAGACATTCACCTAGGCAAAGGCTGGAAATGTCATTATTTTCCATGTGAAATTAAGTGGGAAATTACTGAAAATGCAATTTAAATGAGGAATTTTTTCTGAGACATAAATATTCATAACTTGCAACTGACAAAGCCCTGCAGATACCATAGGAACCACTTTATAAGAGCTGATTCTTCCAGATTCCGTTTGTCAGTGACAAGATAATTTTCATAGCAACAAATTAACATCTCAAAGAGAACGGGGAGGGCTGTGATGTGTGGGCAGGAGGCAAGCTGAGGTCTAGCAAAGGCATTCCAGACTCAAGTTTTAACAACTTTCCTATAAAGATCCATCTATTAGGTACCTTGCCTTGATAACTCACTGCCCTCCCACCCCTTTAGAGGTCTGATTTTGTAGATTAGTGGTTCTTAATCTGATGAGATCAAACACCTCCTTTTTAAACAATTATTTTATGATGTCTCCTACACTGCCCTGAAATGAAACTCAGATAATATCAACATACAACATTTAAAAAAAAAAAATCAGTAGTCAGCCTGACCTATAACATAAGAGAATAAAAGGAAAGTGCTTTATAATAAAATAATATCTATTTCAATAGGTAAACTCTAAGGTACAACTACACTAAAAAACAGTCAAATGCTTGTACCTCTGCAGAATCACCAAAAGTTCAACAGCATCAAATGCAGGTGGACACAGGTGTGTCTGTTTATTTTCTAATTATAGCTGACATACAATATTATATTAGTTCTAGTGTACAATGTAGTGATTAGACATTTACATTACTTACAAAGTGATCACCCCAATGAGTCCAGTACCCATCTGACAGCATACATAGTTATTACAGTATTACTGACTATATTCCCTACATTGTATTTTACATCCCCATGACCATGTATCTTAATGGCTATTAATGATGCCCTCAGTGATGTGACTCCTTCAAAACAATGAGTAACTTCTGATGATTTACAGTGGTCATGCTCCAGGAAGATTCGGTGTTTATTAAAACTGTGAAATTTTAAAATGTGTGTTTAAATTAGATACTAGGCTCAAATCATTATGATCAGGTTTCTCACCTGCACGAATGCCCAGCACAATATCTGCTGTGCATGAGAGTTGTGACACAATGTCCTCATAAACAGGGCTACCTACACACTGAAAGATGTCCATCATTCTTGAACTCTGCACTCTAAATGTCAAAAGTGTCCTCCATTCACTGTGAGCCTGTGATAACCCAAGCCAGTACTGCAAAAGTCCAAGAGAAGGTGTTCCTCCTCCTCGCCTACCGACCCCTCTGAGCCCGGGGCTACCTGAGATCCTCCCTGGGGCAAGTAACTCAACCTACTTTCCACATCTATAAAAGTGGGGACAATAACTGTATTGACCTCACAGGGCTACAAGGAGTAAATGGCTTAATATCTGTAAAAGCTTCAGCCGGCATATTATAAGCCTTCAGTGAATATTAGATATTATGATGACTAACTCTGTCACTGCACCTTCACATCAGTCTCTCTTAGAGCTAAAACTTAAAACACAGAAACCAGGTGAAAGGGGAAAAAGGAGATAGAGTGGGTGGCCTAACAAAGACACAGAAGTAGAAATAAGCCAGGCTGAGGAGGCATATTAAGAAACCTAAGACTAGATCCTCACAAGTCAGTATTTCAACCCAGATCTCACACATGAGAATATCTGGAACGAAGGTCAGGCAGCAGATTCCTGGACGTAACCCAGACCTAGGACTAGGCCCCTGTGGCATGGCACCCCAGAATGTGCTTTTTGGGCAACTTCTTCAAATGATATTTTTTTTTTAGTCGAGGCAACCTTTGGTTGACCTCACAGATTGCAAGGACCTTGTCAGTTTACAATCCCTTATTTTTCATTTTTTTGTGCCTATAGCACCTGGTCTTCCTAGGTGGTCTCCCATCCAAGTACTAACCAGGCCCAACCCTGCTTAGCTTCCAAGTCAAATTGTTCTAATACCCTGTAAGGTTCAAGAACAACTGCTATAAGTCACTGGGTTCTATTCAGGACTTTTTAGTAAAGTGACCAGGTTAGAAATGCTTTGCTGGCAGAGCAACCTGGTGGCTATGTGGAAAATGAATCAGAGGACACACCACCGGAGACAGGCAGGCCAGGGAGGAGGCAGTCCTTTCACAGGAGTGATGAAGGCCCCCATCTATGTGGTAATTAAGTAGAAAGGAAGGCAAAGTCAGGAGGAATATTCCAGACAAAATGTTGAAAAGATGAGGACATGGAAGAGAGACAGGAGAGAGAACTGGTGTGGATTTCTGGCTTTGGCAAATGGGAGACGGTCCCATCGTCGGGTCTCTCTTCTCAACTGTGAATTTAATAATAGCTCCCATATACTGTGAGTTAACTGTGGGTCAGACACTGAGCTCTCAAAATCCCTTTGAGGTAGGTACTCTTCTCCTATTTTACAAATGAGGAAACCAAGGCCAGAAAAGCAATGACTTGCCCATAACCACATGGTCTGTAAGTCGGGGAGTCTAAATTAGAACCCAGGTGTCTCAGGCAAGCCATGGAGCTGATGTTCCCAGCAATATACTCTAAATCAGCCCTGAAGTAGAGCATTCTTCCTACAACAAGCTCTTCCAGGTTGAGGGTCCCACCCGAGTGCACACAGCCTAGTGGTCATGGGTGGGAGCGCAACACAGGATGTCCAGGGTAGATGGTTGGTCACCCACTGGTCCCAAGACCTCAGGCAAATGACTCAGTTTCCTCATCCAGAAATTGGAATAATCATAGTACCTGTCTAATAGGGCTATTATGAAGATAAAATGAGATAATGTTTTAAAAATTCTTACAATGATGCCTAGCAATTAGGTTCATTATGTTATCTGATGTCACCATCAGGAACAGAGGAAAAACCCTAGTTAATTCCAGAAAAAATGGACCCTGGAAAATTGCAATATACAATTTGCAAGGTGTGCAAAAAGCCCTCCTGGCGGCTTTCTCCCACTGTGTAACTGGGCACAGCAAGACTCTCACCCAGAACAAACTGGCTGGTCCCATAGCCATAGTCATAGCCACAGATGGTGAATACAAGGGATGCAAAGTCCTACCACATGAGCTGAAACTAGCCTTCTCAACTTTGTTAAGGGAGCAGGGAGCATCACTTCACCCCTCCAAGCCTCATGCCTTCACCTGAAAAACTGGGTTCAATAGTAATAGCTCCTTCTTCAAAGGGTTATTGTGGAGTAAATGTGAATCACTTAGCACGAAGACTGCCAAGGTTATGTGCTAAATAAACGTTAACTATAATCATGAACAGCCTCCTCATCATGGTCATAAGAACAGTCTATGCAGTCCAACAGGGCTACAACTAGTATTAGTTCGCTGCCCATAATTCTTAGATTTCCCATGGTGGGTCTTCTACAGTGATCGAACTTTCTGAGGGATAAGCATCTCTTCTGGCTCCATCATACCTGCTCAATTAAAGGTCACTTTCTGTGTGTATTTGTTACACCTCTACTCCCACCTGAGTTACCTGGAGGTCCCCAGAAAACAATTCACAGAATAATTATGCGCGCGCATACACACACACGACCACTGGGAGTGAAGAGAAGCATATAGGGAGCTAAGGCAGTCTCTTGTTTCTTGTGCTCATTCTTCACTTTACTGGGGAAGAAATACACTCAGAGAAGAGTCATTTGCCCAAGACCCCACAGTGGCACTGCTGGAACCGGAGACCCTGACACTCAAAAGCATGTACTCACTGTGGACTTCTGCATCCTCCTTAGGCCCCTGGTTTATAAATACCCCAAGAGTCTCTTTGGGCAGGGCTGTAGTTTCCATGTTTTACCAAAGATTAATATGCATATCATGTTAACCCTGTCTCAGTCAAAAGTTGTCACCCACATGTTGCATGGAGAAACTCAAGTGTCAATGCCCTGTTTGCCCAAGGAAAAACAAGCAGTTTATAACAGCAAGCATTTTCCCTTTAGCGAAAACTCACCACGGTGGTATATTTTTGTCAAAACACATCATTTGTGTTAAAAAGAAAAGTCTTTCCCACCATCCCCAAGCAGTCTTTACAAGAACTTTCTGGAAGTGGGAGGATGAAGGGCCGCCCACTCTTGAATCACTTGGCACTGCTGACTGATAGAGAATTAAAAAACACTGCATCCCAGGTTTTGTCATTATCGATGGCATAAAAAATTCTAAAGAAAACTTGTAGGGAGAACAGAAATGCACTAGCAGGCAGCTTGCAGGTCCCAAATATATTTAAACCTCATCCAAACAAACCCCCTCAATGCTGCTGCACCCTAGGACCCTCCACTTCCAAATTCAGGGTAGAAACAGCAGATTAGGTATTACTGCATAATAATATCAGCAACAGCAGCAGCTAACATTTAAGGACTCCTTCATCACATGCCAGCTCTGTGCTCTACATACATTCTCCCTTAATCTTCACATAGCCCTATGGAGGTAGGTATCATTATCCCCAAATATTAGAAAACAAAGGCCCAGAAAAATTACATAGCTTGCCCTAATTTTAAGGCCCTGACACCCAGCTTTTCAAAACTAAACTGTCCACAGAAGGGGTGAGTCCAAACTTCCTTCATTACACACACCACACACACACAGATGAGCAGAGAGCATGTCACCAAGTTCCATGTACTCAGTTCAATGTGTGAAAACACAGACTTAAAACAGTACATCTCCTCCCAAGGAGCTCCCTGGATATCAGATTACAAAATCCATTTAACGGTTTGGATGGCTTAGCACGGGTATAAAACCAAAAAAAACTAAACCGAGTAGTATTATGATAATGTCACTGTTGATGATGTTAAAAAAAAAAAAAGAAAGAAAGGCATTAGAACATTAAACATGGCCAGAAGGCAGAAAAATACTCATTTTAAAATCATTAATCTGATGTGATCTCTCATTACAAAAAGACCTTGAAGATTACATGTTTGTCCCCTACAACGTTCCTGCTCACTGAAGCTGCTCCAGTTCTGCTTCTCTGTTAGTGGGTGGATCGGCTGCTGTCTAAGCTTCGGGGCTATCCTCCATTCCCCCAGAGCAGGAGGTGTTTTGGCTCCATATGAGTTCTTCACAAGTGTCTTTGAGTGGGGTCACTATTTAAGACAAATCCAACTCATAAAGGAAATGTTTTCTTCAGCTTCCCTCTACCTTGATCGAGCAGCAATTCACACCAGACACTATACCAGGTTCTGATATTGTCCTCCTTGGTCCCAGTGACAGTCCTTAAGGGCATTCTTTTATTTTACACAGAGATCCCCATTTTACAGATGACAAAACTGAGGCCCAAGAGGGTTAAGTGTTCTGCCCAAGATCACATGACCAGTGACAGGGTCCGGATTTGAATCCAGCTCTACAGATCCCAACCCTATGTTCTGTCCACTGGACCTTAACACCTCTGTAGTTGCAATATAGGTCTAACATGTTTCTAGACTATTTTACTTATAGTCCTATATCATCTTACAAGGAGAGTCAGATGAAAGAGATTTGCTTTTCCTGGAAGCAAAATGGCTTATTGCCAATGGTATCATTGTGAAAGAGAAGATGAGAGAACGCACTAGGAGTTCTGCTTTGAGGTTCACATTCAAAGGTTTCCATAGACAGGAATTCTGATAGCGACATGCTTACAGATTTAAGCTGGAGCTAAAAATCAAAGGTTATAATGATGCAAGGTTTTAAATCTCTAGATTTCCGGAGGAAAGTGGTGTGTGTGCTGGTGGCAGGGCAGGGAGAGGTGTCACTCAACTATAACATAACCTTATAACTGCTGGCTATAGGTCTTAAACTTTGTATTCTCCCATTACCATTACCTTTCTGCCTTCTGCATAGGGCAGAGGTTTTAAGAAACATTTGCCCTTTCTTTCTGAGTACCTCGCCTTACCTGCTGCTAACACTTTGTAACCACCCCACCTTCAGTGAGGAATATTGGGGAAAATATTTATGAGGATGGATTATTATACATAAAAATTAAAAAGTAGGAAATTATGTGTATTTATTAACCTTAATTACATAAGAATAAAAATGTCCTTTGTAAACCATCTAAAGTAAAAGTACAGAGGGCTGAACTCAGCTGACAGGAAAAGCAGGCCTGCTTGTGGGTCCAGCTGCTGGGATCAGGCCTCTGGCTAACCCTGACTTTCCTTCATGCCAAGTAGGGTCAGAAAGGGCTTCCAGCAGGTCTCTCCAAACTCTCACAGCTCCAAGCAACTTCCTCTTGAAGCTGGGCTCATCCCAGCAACTTGCTAATCTTATATACAGAGATGCCCAGATGACAGCTGGCTCTACCTCATGCAGGACATTCATCTAGTGTCACCTAGCAGGGCTGTGATCCCTCCTAGTTGTCTCCTGGGGTCTAGGTCTCAAAGGATAGGTTGGAGGCCTGGGAGAGTGAAGAATAAGACTGCCTGGAGAGCCACAAGACCACTTACTGCCTTCGTGTTTAACTTTGGTTCTATCCATCACTGGCCTTATGCTAAAACTATCTATCATGGAGGACAGTTATGCAACCTTTATTAATGGATAGAACATCTATTAACACCCATTGTACCCTCTATGGACTCAGAACTCCTTAAGTCTCGTAAAGGTCCTTGTACTCCAGTTGTTATTCTCTTTCCACACTAGATTATGCCCAGGACTGGCTACATACTTTACAGAACTGAGTACAAAATAAAAATGCGGGGCCCCTTATTCAAAAAATATTAAGAATTTCAAGAGAGTGGCAACAGAGCATTAAACCAAATGTGGGCCCTGCTGAGCATGGGCCCTATGTGACTGCATGGGTTGCACACTCACGAAACTTACTCTGATTATGTCAGCCCAAGCAGTGACTCACAATTAACACTAGTGAGTTTGTTTTGAAATATTTTTATGTAATTTATTTAAAAAGACACAGCCCTTTCAGACCAGAGACATTACACACAAGATCAGTGGGCTGGTTTCATGGAAAGCCTCTTCTTAATTCTTCTAGATATGACTATACAAACAAATATGACTCTCTACTGGGTCTCTTTGAGGAACCAAGTTCACACACAAAGGCTTCCCAGTCAATAGTCTGGCCAAGTGGCGGGGAAAAAAACAGGATTTACTACCACAAAATCCAACAGTTCCTTCAACAACTTTGAACTCTCATTTCCAAAGTAAATGTAAAAAGGTTACTTTAGCTAAAGCTTCCAATAAAATATACAGAGTCCTGCTGGAGGCTCAGACATCTCAACATTACTTCTGGCTGAGGCTGGATGCATTGAGGGAGAGGTGGGGAAAATACTATCAACTTGTCAAAGTCAGTCGAAGGCTGAGTCCATTATCTTGAGTTGCTGGGGGACAAACACCACAAATGATACCGAGTAGCCTGCCAAGTACTAAATGAGTAATGCTCCATAGTCTACAGAATTTGGCAGCTAATATCACCACTAATGTCACTCCACTGATAAAGAGAAAAAAAAAAACAGCCATTTTGGAAATTTGAGATCTGTGGATCTATTAAAGAAGGGGTCATGTGTTCATTACCTATGACCTGGAAAAGGCACAAAAATTCCTCATATATAAAGGGATTGTGAGTAAAATTATAACCTTGAGCCAACTGTCTGGCAGAAAATACAGCAAGCATGGCCTTCTGTTTGTTTCAGGAGCAGGAAAATCCTCAAGGTCTGATCCCGACTCCAAGTGGTCTACACCAAAGGAATGAGACTGTGAGACACTTGGCCTCCAGCAGAGGGGTATCATGGTCTAACCTATGATAGCTGGCCAAGCATGGCTTGTGTGAGGTCCTGGGGACAGCATGAACACAGACTCTTTGCAAAGAATGTCATTCCTTACCACATTCAACACCTATGAATCATCAGCAGAGGACTTACCAAGTCCTGGATGTGGACATGCTGGGTGTCGCTGTCCTCGGTGCTGAATATCACTGTTCTCAGCAGTGTTGTCCCTTCAGGGTAATCCCCGCTCCTTCTACTCACATTCTGTTTGTTTGTTTGTTTTTAAGTTCATCTTTTATACTTGATAAAAGTGTAACCATGAAAAAGATTGGACAAGCACAACCATGACCTATGTTTAGCAATCTATATGTTGAGTTTCACGTACGTACGTTCCACAGCTATACTAAATGTTATTCTGAGTGGCTAATTGGGAAAGCACAACAGATGTTACTCCCTTGATACCATATCTATGGACCTGAAGTTATTCAGGAGTCCTGCTTTCCTTATGAGAAACTCCTGACACCCTGCCCCTCTATATGGTAGACACCAAATCATCCTTAAACATCCAAGTCAATCATGATCTCACCTGGAAAGCCCTTCCTGACTGCCCGGACCCCATTCCAGACAACCAGTGATGCCTTCCTCCACACCCCCACAGTGCATGCTATTATTCCTCGACCCTGCAGTCCTCGGTCTGCGTGTCCACTTCCTTTATTTACATATGAGCTCCTTGAAGAAAGTGCCTGTGTTTTAATGAAGTTAAGAACTCAGATGTGGTATCCAATTATTTCAATTGTCAAGGCTTTAAAATTTCTGCAGTTCCCTTCCACCCAGTTCCTAAGATCAAAGTGAGAGACAGGCACGGCATTATTTAATATTCAACTGAGTATATGGAGTTTCATTTGCTAACATCAAAAACAACCCAGGAGGCTGATCAATCACTCCAGACACAGAAAGAGTCATCCAGAAGGCTGAAGGCCAAGATGTCAAGTGACTCTCCCAAGGTCAACCCATTCATCAGCAATGGCATTGAGATAAGACCAACTCTCCCTGCCAGGTCTAGAAAGTCACCTTGCAGTGCTCCCAGTGACAGCAGCAGAAGGGGACCAAATTGCTGAGAGTTTAGGAGATTCTTAGCAGTGGACTTTGGGACAGTCATGGTGTCTCTTCTAGATTAATGCAGTATATACCTTATGGGACGTCAGGCCAGCCTTTCTTTTCCTTCTTCACCAGGCCAGCTCAGAATCAAAGCCATGTCTGGAGGTCAGTAGGGCTTCCCACTAGGGAGGTAGGTGAGAGCAAGGCTATCCTGGCTTCAGAGGCCAGCTGTTAAATGAGTATTTGGGCTGGATCTGAGATTTTAAAGGTTCATTCCCTTTTAATTCATCTACTTTATTTTAATATTAACTCAGTTAAATTTTTTTCAGAAGGCGTTAAGGAAGGAGAGATATCATAAATCAAGATATAGTAGAGAGCACATTAAAAATGCAGTTCTATTATCTTAAAACTAGAAATGTAATTAGAGCAGTCATGTAATATGAAGAGAAATTACCAGAAAAATATTTTAAAGGCCTGGGTAAAAAGAGAAAAAGGTCTATATCATTTAATCTCTGATACATGGAGAAAAAAGGAGAAAAATATGCCTTCAGATCTTTCAAATACTTCCCCATTGTCCCCTAAATTATCATTTTCACTCTGCTTTTCTGTTCCACGTGCACAATTTAGCATGGTGTACAGTAGCCTCATTTCTTCCCTCCTTCATCAGAGAAGTACATATCCTAGGAAGATGTGGAATTCATCCCCAGACTTACCCAAATGATCTGTGTCTTTAGGAATACTTGAAATTTTTATTTAGAAAGAGCATTTTCTCCTGCTGTATTTACTACTAACTCTAAGAGTTCACCCAAACAAAACAAAAACAACACTGTATTATCAACATCATATTCATCCAACGAGCTCTCAATAAGTGCCTGTTGTGTGCCTGATACACCATCCTAGTTGTCAGAGCTAAAGATACACACTAGCAATAAGGTCTCTGCCCTAAGAGCTCCCAGTCAGGGTGAGGACAGGTAAGGAAATGGGTGATGACAGCACAGCTGTCCAGGGCTATGACAGAGGGGGCCACTGAGAGCTACAGAAGGGCAGGGGAGCAGGGTCTCAAGCTGTTTCGGGAGTCCGAGAAGGCCTCCAGGGGAGGGCGGTGCTTGAACCGAGTTAGGGAGACTGAGTAGAAGTTATTGAATCAAGACATGCTTTGCAGCCAGAGGGAACAGTGCAGAACATGCAGCAGTGATCTGAAGATCAGGGACCCAACACAGGATGGGTGAACTATGATCCACAGGGCAAATCCAGCCTGCCCCTGTTTCTATAAATAAAGTTTTACTGGATCACAACCATGTCCATCTGTTTCTGTATTGCCTCTGCCTGCTTTCATGCTACAACGTCAGAGTTCAGCAGTTGCAATAGACCTTATGACCTGGCCTGCAAAGCCCAAAATTTTTACTATCTGGCCCTTTAAAAAAAAGTTTGTTGATCCTAGGTCTAAAGGATTTGGCTTTGAATCAGTAGACTAAGAAGCTCATAAAAAAATATAATTTAACCTTTAGATGTTGTGTGACTGACCTCTAAATATCTAAAACCCTATTTCTAGAAGTGTCCTTCAGGCAAATCAAAATTTGGGGTGCTAAATAAGGCTGGAAAATGCCAGATAAAATTAAACAGGTTTCTTTCTCGGGACTTCTCAGAGCCTTTAAAATACAAATGCACAGTCACCAAGAAAGAAAAAAATGAGAAGGTAGAATTTCCCAAAGCTATCTATTCAAGAGACTCTTTTTGTGAAGAAGTTCTCTTCTGCAGGAAAGTCATTTAATTCTAACGTAAGTATTTCCTTTTGTATCCTAAAGAGCCTGCATGTCAGGACAAAGCAGAGCTTGGAAACCTCTAGACTCTGTGAATTCTTTAGAAGAACTACAATCTGAAAAGTAGAAGAATCACCACTTTGTGGTACTGAAATAGGTTTTCCATTAATCCACCTTCCAAACCAATGGGTTCATTACTGCCTTGTCAACGAAAGGATCTCAACATTTATAAAGAGAACCCATGGAAACATATGCAAACCCCACCTGCTTCCAAGGCACCAGGGCCTCTGTTCTGAGCCTGCAGGGTAATAACACAATGTCAGATGAATTCTCTCCAGTTAGAACTCCTCTGCCTGAGTCACTGGTTCCTTCGAAGTCATTCTCAGCTCTGGAACTGGTGATGGTTGAGATTCTCGCCTCAGAATGTTGCTCAGAGAGCCAAACCCTGCAGCATTCAGCTATTAGCTCTGGAAAACTCCGGAATCCCAGTTCCAAAGAAAACCTCCCTCCATTTTCGCCCACATTCACTACTCCGAATCAAAGGAAAAACAGAAATGGAGCCAAGAAAGGATGAGAACACACATCACGGTTAGGAGAAGAGCCATCTCCCGAAATGGATTCAATTTCATCGAGTTTAATAATAACCCATGTAAAGCATAAAGTACTTGCACACGTGATGGCTCTTTTCATGTAGGAATCAGTGATAAGAGCAAGGGAAAGATGAGGCGGCTGAGGAAGCAGCAATGGGGACACAAATGTCCTGCTCCCCTATTGTTGGTACTGGGCACCGCCTGGGTTCATATCCAGACTAGGGAATTCCAGGATGGTGATCTTGGACAAGTGACTCAGGCTCTTATATTTTATTTCCGTGCCTCTACAATTGGAGAGGGGGCGGTCACAGATCTTAGCACAGAGCCTGGCACAGAGTGAACAATCGCAGAAGTAGTTGGTATTCCCTCAAATAGGTGATGAATGCCTACCATATTCTGGGGAGGCAGCAAAGACCAAGGCAACACCTTCCCTCGATGGTTTGTCAGGTGGGTGGCAAATGTTCAGACAGAACCTTTTAAGGCTCTGGCTTTTCCCAATCACCCTGAATCTCTGATCACTCTATTTCCCCAGCTCTGTAAGAACATTTGTTTCCTGTACTCAGAGACTGACAACTACATGTTCTTATGTTCATGAAGCCTACACTGCCTTCAAACTTGACCTCTGACTGCTGAATCTCATCTAAGAAAACCATCACAAATGCCCAGGAACAAATGCCCAGGAAAAAGCAGGAGACTACAGTCAAGACAATTCCACGTTACCTAAACTGAAAAGAAGTGAGTCTAAGACAGGAGAAATGCTCCCATCACTCACTGCTGTAGTCTCTGTTGAAGAGTCATTCATTTTGTGGCTCCTCCTAAACTCAAGCAAATGTGAACCTAGACACTGAGAGAACACAATATGGTAAGGTATTAAAAAAAAAAAATTATGAGCTTCCCAAAAGAAAAGTTTTCGAGAGGCAAAGGGCACATTGGCAAATACCCCTCCACCTGGCCCCCCATATGGACCTGGCCTGCCCCCACCAGCCATTTGACTCTCAAGAGGTCATCTCTACTTTCTGGGCTGCAGGCTCCACTCAGCCAAACAAGGGTTTGAGCCACCATAAACTCCACATGTACCCACCACTCTCTACTGACACTCTGTACTATAAACCGGAAATGAGTGCAAATGCTATGGACTTATGCGGTCTCCCTGCATCTCCTTCAGTATATTTATTTGCAAAAAAAAAAAATTAGCCCTGATTCTCCTAACCTTCACTTTCTTACTGGTAACAGTGGTGGCTTTTATTCAGATTTTGTTGGGGTCAAATAAATTACATTTCACAGTGTGAAAACTGTTTTTTGAGAGAACAAGATCAGCTTCAGGGGAAAAAAATAGTAAAGCTTTGTCTCTAAGTATTTCCCATGAGAATATGTAGATTATATCTTTTAAATGGAGATGAATTGTGATTTAAAGAAATGTTGTCATAATGTGCTGTGAAATAAACTCAGAAATAGGCTTTCTATCTAAAGTCTAAAAGATTAGTTCCTCTGTTTGTTAACTGAATTTGTGCCTCAGCTTCTATTCACTGCTCTGATTCTTATTTTCAAATTGTCATTTGAACTATATGGCTCTTCCAGGATTTATCTTCTGTCCTGTGCCACAATAAGCAGTTTTTGTCAGCCCAAAAGAAATCCACAGTGATTGCCAAGGGACCATAGTCACCCACAACATGCATAGAGCACTCAGCTATAGCAAAATGAAATCTAACTGGAATTAATTGTTAAAGTTATTTAATTGTAGCCACTATAAATCAAATAAAGTAGTAACATTCCTTTCAGACTTCAGTCTCTGAATCTTCAAAGGCAGCAGCAAATTTCTCCCAAGTTACCATGGACAACCTCTTCCTCTCTGTCCAATAAAAAGGAATGTGTTTATTTATGCCAATGACAAGAAGACTCCTAATATCTGATTTTATTATGCTATCTCACTGCAAAAAGCTGTTACTTCTTCTTTACACTTAACCATAAAGGGTGACAATATTTATCAAAAAACTCATTATTATGTGAGACAAAAAGCTAAAATTGGATTTTCAAAATAAAAATAGCAATCAAGCAAAATCTCATTTAAAGCAAATAGACTTTTCCAGTCTGTCGGGGTTGCTGAATGCTGATGAGTTCTCCTCAGTGAGAGCTGGGAAAGGTTGTACTGCTAAGTAGCTCACCCAAAACACCCTCATTTTTCATTATCCCTGGCACAGAAAACATAAGTATGTGCATTAAAATTATTTTATAACTTCAGCTTTGGGGCAAAATAAAACCTAACTTTGATAAATATTGTTGCCTGTAAATACTCTTCCAGAAGTGTATATTTATCGACATTTCAAGCCCACCAGATTATTCAAGGTATCAAAACCAGCTTTCCAATTTAGAAATTTGCTTCGAACCACTAAAAATCTCATTTTAAAAATAGCTCACGTATTCTGACAGCTTAGTATGTGTCAGACTCTGTGGCCAGGACATCCATGATTTCATTCTCCCTCACAATCATGCTGCAAGGGGCCTCATCACAAGAGCACTGGGAAAGAAGATGGAATCAACTCCAAAGCTTGTGTCAATAAATGCACTCAGGACTTGGGCCAGCTCACAGGAATTGTTTAAAGGGTAAATGAGACAGTTTATAGTAAAGCACGTGAAAAACATTTTGAAGTACAGGTGATGGGTTCAGCTATGACAGTGGTGCAAGTTACATGACTCTCTGAGCTCATGGAATACAGTATTCTTTATTTAATGGAGGTCTAGATTAGGACAGATTTTAATAGAAGCATACATTTTAAATCCAATAACTTATTTAGAATTAATTGGCATTAGCAATGCCTCCTTCTGTTGGTATGCCTAACCTGTCGTTTAAATGCAGGGTTATTTCTAACTTTTTTAAAAGTCTAACTGTAAACAGTCACTGTGCTTGATGGGAGTTAATCATCAAATGGTATAATTCACCCTTAGGGAAGTTTATTTACTTTTACAATCCCTCATGGTAGCTGTTACTGCTAAATATGAGTATCTTGACTAACAGTAGCAACATAATTGGTGTCCAATATCTATTCGTCATCATAGCTCAATTTCTTTATAAAGTACCTCCTTATAAAATAAATAAGGCCTTCATGTTCTACCTGACAGCTTGATTAATGACCCTACAATCAAACCTTTTTACACAGTAAGTGAAGGGTGAATATTTTAAGTGTCAGCTATTCTGCTATTTCCACTCAGGCAAGAACCAACCATTTGTCACAGAGAAAAGGGACAACTCCAGTCATACCTGGTTGGGGGCGTGGAGCAGGGACCTTAGAAAGTCTATGTTATTCATCATTACTGGGTCAACTAGATGGTAGGCTGGCTCACAGACTCTACTCAGAGTTAACATCTACTGGATACCCTCCTTCTAAAAACATTTACTGAGAACCTGCTGGATGTTAGTGAGGAATATGTAGCCCTTCCCTTCAAGGGCCTCCTAGACTAGGAGATCAGGCAGACACGGTTCTTGGAGGGCATTAGAGAGGAAGGACACATGACTTGGGCTTTGAAAAAAGATAAGACAGTAACTACGCAAAGAGCTACTAACAATAACCAGGGGTGGGAGCAGCAGCTGACAGTTGGGAGGCATGGGTCCTAACCCAATTCTGTGGTTGGGCCTCCTTGGACTGAGGGAAATCTGGGTGGGACTCCAGCTTCAACAGTGAGTTCGTGTATCTCACCAGCTGTGGGTATGGGTTTGCAGTTCAAAGAGCAGGGCTGACTCAAGTCATGAACCTCAGTACCCTTATATGTAAAATACAGATAATAATATATTCGCTTGCAAGACAGACCTTTCTGGCATGCCCACTCAGGATTGTGAGCACTAAGCAAGTTCACACACTTGGTGTCCCACCTAGCACAAAGCAAATGTGCAGCAAACTAGCCTCTGCGTGGTCCCACCTGGTAAACTGAATCTCACTCACTCCACCCACCTCCTGGCACTGTTGGGCAAGGGTCTCAGAAATGTAGAATTAGTATGTCAAGCCAAAGTTGTTTTTCATGTTACATCCACATTTCTGGAAGAATTTTCTTTCCCATTTAAAGTGTAACAAACAAAAAAAAAAAGCAAAGAAAAAAACATTAGTTAAAACATAGAATAAAAAAAGAAGGAAAAAAAACCTCTCAGAAACTAAAGCTAAGAAAATTTAGGGCACAGACAGCTCTGGTCACAAAAGGGGTCTGACCTGCAGACTCAACTGAAGAATTTTGGAGGATCTCAGCAAAATTCCACTAGGTGTGGTTCCTCCACCATCAGGCAGGAGGGATGAGATGCAGACAGCTCAGCCAAGCATCCTGGAGAATCAAGATCTACCTAGGTCAGAGATGAAAAACAGGGAACAGGTACCCCAAGAGCAGCAGCTGGATTCCCGTAGAAGGGACTTTGGCAAGGAGCAAGAAGAGAGCAATGTTACCTGCAGTCTCAGCTTTCTGGATCTTTCTGAACATGGATAATCCACATGCAACTACTGCAGTTGCTAACAGAAGAGACAAGCAGTCGAGCTCCCACTTTCAGTCAAGTAGTTTAATCTTCAGTGGATTCACTGCTATTTCTCATTGCCCTTCTTTCTTCTTTCGAAATCAAAAAGATGCTGGACCTCTGATGAAGGTTAAATGACCTTCCCAGAATGAGCTATGTACATCTTCTCAGGGGAGAGCTTCAAGCCACTACTCTCTCCTTCTCTCCCCATGAAGGTTGACAATGGAAGCAGAGACAGTACAGGCACCATCAGCCACCAACAACTCATCGGTATGCGTGCTAAAGTTTAAGAAAAATGCTTACTATGTAAATGAACCTTCGAGACTGTCACCTAAAGTGCCTTCCAAATACAGGAATCTAGAGATTCTGGAAATCTATCCTCACCAGACAGCCCAACGCTTACAATCCAGACTCTGCCCTTCTGTAAGCCAGAACAAAAAGTCCTGGATCCAAAAGAGGAGAAGCCCACTCACACATCCTATTTCATCCTTATTTATTTTAAAACTGCTTTCTTCAAAGGACACCATCTTTTTTTATTTTGACGAATTATTTCTGTTAATGGTATCAATTAATCGGCTCCTGACTAAATGTTCTGTTAAAAGCATAGACTGATTGGACTTAAGTAAAAACATAAGGCCAATTTCATAATTTCCAGGCAAACAACCAAGACAGCCCTCAGAAATAGCAAAGTGCAGTTCATGACAATGCCACTCAACCTTGCCTTTTTGTTCCTGTGTCTGCTTCCTAAAGCAGACAGAAAATGTGAAAGCTTCTCTCAGTGTGCGGACTCAGGGAGGCTGAATACCTGGCAGACAAAAGCCAGCTTCTCTCTTCTTGCCCACCTTGGGAGACCAGAGGTACCAAAATTGCCAGGCAATCAATATCTGATTGTCTCAACTGTTTTAGAGACAATTCTTAAAAGGAGGCAGGCATAAGTATTCATGGGGGGCTCAAGCTGTCTCTGAGGCGGATTCTAGAAGACAAAGGGAAGTGTGGGAAACAGCAGAGCTCTTAGGGCTAAGGCCATTATCTGAGTATTAACCCCTGGTTTTCCAGCAAGTACCAGCATTACAGAGAGTTCGTGACCAAACTGACCACACAGTAACCTCCAGAGAAGGGTCTGGACCACAGTCCAACAACAGCTCACTTTTATAATCCTTTTCACCTTGTCTTCACCAGTTTTGCTTCCATCTCTATGGAAACTGGAGTGGAAATCAGGAGCTGGCCCTGAATGTGATCGTCAGAAACTATCTCCTAAATCTATTTCCATGGAAACAGATGACAGATCAGTGGAAATAAGGTAATATTTTTAAATAAGGTAATCCTTTTTTTAAAAGTCCCCTTCCCTAATTTTCCACCATCTTCACAAAGCTGAAATTTGAAAGTATACATTGCTCATGAGCTACAAAAGCAGCAACATTCTCATGAAGTTAAAGATAAAAGTTGGGGACAGAGAAGCAAGTGAACAACCACACAGGAAACTAGTGAAATTAAGAAATTTCTCATCATCTCGGCAGCAATCACAAGATCCTGAAAGTGGAATATTCTGTACCTGTCACACAGCTTTGTCTCAGGCCCTTCAAACTTCTATAATGTCATCATCACCATGTTATGATGGCTTTCACTAAAGAAAGTAAAAATGCTTCCTAAAAACTAAACTTTCATAAAAGCTTTACAACAGGAAGGATCAAGTGTGGGGAGAGAATTATTCTCTGCAGCCAAGAATTCTCCAAAGCTAACTATCCCGTTAAAAAGCCCAAAAGGCCTCCATTGTTCAGCAAGATTGAAAAACACCTCCTGGACAAGCAGCAACTTGGTCATGAAATGTGACTGTTCCACCTACCATTTCTGTTACGAGGACTGAAACCAAGAAAACTGAAGACGCCCTGCCAAATTCTTCCTGTGAAATAACTATGGGTCCAATACTCAAAATAGCAAGCCACAGATAAAGAACCTGAATTTGCAGGCTGAAAATGTAATGCATCACAGCATTTCAGGTTGGAAATAGACAGAGCTCATGGGAACTGGCACATTCAGATAGATGGCATTTCTTAAGTGGCTGGGAAGGAATTCACACTGTGGAGCGATAGCAAGGATGCAACCACCTTCTACTCATTATCATGGTAACAGCTCCCGCTTATGGGCCACTCAGTTTCTGGCAGCCATATGCTTTCCGGCAGACAGCTGACATGCTTGTGATAAATGGCACTCCCCAAGAGGTATTGCAGAGAAGAGACCTGAGGCTCCAGGTTACCCAGCCAGGGAGTTAAGGCTGCACTAGAAATTCAATGCCCTTCTGACTCCTTACTCCAAGCTTCCTAAAGCCCCTCACTAGGATGCCCAAAATAGTCACCAAAAACACCCCCAATCAAAGAAGGAGGTTTCTCTAGGGAGCAAGATATGCAAAAGTCCATGTAAATGAGTGGAGGGATATTTGTTATACATAGAAAGTACCGAGTAAATGTTTTTTGGATGAAAAGCAAAAATATGTTGGAAAGAAGGAACAAAAAAATCAAGAGGGAAAATGACACACAGGAGGAAAAAAAAGCACAAATTCTCAGATTCAAAAAATATATAAAGTCAAGGTTTAAAAAAAATAAATAACAATGAACAAGAGAAGGTTTAAATCGCCTTGTGATAAATGAATACAAAGTAGTTTTGGAAGTGGATATAAATACGTCAAAAGAAAATGTTCTTGTATTTGATGACAGAGTTGACAATGACATCGCAAAACTATACACACTAATGATACCACAATACACAGCTTCGAACCATGTGGGAAACAGATTTGAAGGCTGAATTAAAGAGAACAACTCAGGTGTGTGTGCCATTATGTTTCCAGCATAAGCTACAATATGAACATAACTGAATTAAAACATTATAAAATGCACAAATTGGCCACCATCATTATCTCTTCAAAAGAAATCAGAAAATAAGATAATAGTAAGGAACTGCTATGACACAAAGAAGAAAACCTTCAAGGATGTGAACAGAAATACATTCTGAAAGCAGCATTAGCCAGTGCATTCATGGCTGTGGTCCAGGGGAATTACTTCTTCCTTAAACACATAAAAAGAAAATTTGAAACTAAGCAAACCATTTGGAAAAACAGAATATTCAAACTCAGGAAGCAAAAAAGCTCATAATCTGGTTGGATGTACCCAATTAAGATAATCAAACCCCGAATCCAACATAACAATAAAGTATATTAGAGTACATTCTCTAATGCTTAGGACTAATTTTTAAAGAACAAGACCCCCTTTCGCTTCAAAGGTCTTTTAAAAGCAATGGAAAATTAGCTACGATAAATGTTGCACAGAATGTGCCATGGCAGCATTTGAAAACAGTGAAAAAATCTCATTGTTGAACTTACATATATTTCCAAAGAAGAGTTCAATGTACTATGAATACAGGTCATAGATGCAAATCCAACTCTGAGGATGGGTATGGGCTTGCCCGACTCCAAAGGCCAGGCCCAAGAGACAGAGCAGGAATTCAGAAAACAAAACAAACAAACAAAAAAGACCACTAAGCAGCAAGTGGAACAGAGAAAAAGAAAAACAGTACCTCTCAAATCAACCCCCACCACTACCACTACTGAACCTCAGTCTCCTCCTTCAAGGAAAACCTGAGATGTTTCTTCAGAACTGATTAAAGTTCCTCAATTCACTTCTGTTCTAGCCTCCAAACCAGGAAATTACCTTATCTACAATTAAGATGGGTGATAAGGAGATCCCAACCCACTTTTAAAACTCATAACCACAGGAGATTTGCCATCAAATCATGCAAAATTCCCTCCCTCCCCTCCCCCAGAAAAAGGCATATTCTCTCTCCTTTTACGTGTCTTCAGGCCAGATTGAAGAGGGTATCTGAATGAGTGGTTGACTTTGAGCACAAACACCTTTGAAAGCAGGGGTCCCCCATTAAGTGGGTAACACTTCGTAGATCCTAGAGCATGGTGGGCAAACTACAGCCAAGGGCCAAGTCCAACCACTGCTGTCTTTGTAAGAAAGTCAAATCAGAACACAGCCAGCCCATTGCTTTACATATTGTTTATGACTGCTTTCACACTAATATAGAGTTGCAAAGCCTACTCTGTTTACTATCTGACCCTTTAAAGTTTGCCAATGCTAAATCCACTGTGCAAGCATCAAACTCAGCAGAGAGCTTGTTACAGATTCAAATTTCAAGACCCTCCCTGAGATATTCTGACCCAGTGGGGTCTGGAGAGAGGCCCAGAAATCTGCATCTTAACGAGCTCAAAGAGGGTTGCAAACCACACTCTGAGACACTCTATAGGTTAACCTAAAAGATGTCTTAAGAAATATAAATATAAAAAACCAATAACCATAATATTAGAGGATGACTTTCCTTTTTAAATAAGGAAAGACTCAGAATCTGAGCTTGCTCAGGTCTTTCCAAATTAAAATTTTCTAGGGCTGGAAAGTACAAAGGCCAGAAAACACCTGTTCAATCTTTTAGGCTTACCTGTGCTTTGCAAAGATTAATCATTTCCACTAAAGTTTGCTCAGCCATGCTAATTATTAGAGAGGTGCTAGCTCTCAGACATGGAGACCATTCTGTTTCCATAACAACTTGGTTCAGACTTTGGTTCAAAAAACACACTTGCAGAAAGAGGTGAGCAGCCAGCCTGACTCTGCGTGTGTCAGCCAGAAAAAATAGCTTCGTGGTAACTCACAACCCTCCACAGCACATTAGCAACCCTTCTAGAAAACCTTTTAATCCCAAGATTGCATTATTACTAAATTTTCTTGTGATGGGCTATTTTAATACTAATTGTTGCCTGAATCATGGATCAGACTAATAATATAAGGTAATAATGTGTACTTTAGGATAGAGAATGATGCAATTTTTCCCCAAAGGACAAAGAAGGGAGAACCCAAAGATGTTCAAAGAATGTTAAGTACAAAAAGAGTTCCAAGGTCAAATAAATTAGAGAAATCCTGGTTAAACAAATTAAACAGCTTTCTCCACTGAGACTCCACAGAGCTTTCATTTTGCTAATGTACTTTTTTGTCTCTGCCAGGTCGGAGGGGTGGTTTCATTTCCAATCATAAACATCTTAAGGCACAGAGTTATTTCTGCATGAAGCCATAACTGCTCCATGTCCAAGTATTCTGGTCCCAGTTTGCCCAGTACTTTTGGTGATAAAACTGGGACAGTCTCAGATAAACCAGGATAGTCAGTCACCCCACTGGACCCTCTACACGTGGACAGGCTTTCCCTAGAACACCTGACACTTGTACTGAAGTTGGTTTACTGTTTGTCTTCCTGGCTAGAGGGCAGGAAACAGACTCAATTTCTCTTTGGAACTCAACACCTACCAAAATGCTAAGCATGAGAAACATGCTCAATAGGTGTGTCTTGAAAAAAATGAATTAATGAAATAGAAAGTAGAGGGACCTTTTAAACCAGGCCCTCTACTCCTATTCAGTCAATACTAAGCTGAATCATATAAAGTTGCTGTTTTTGTAGGTCAAAATGGTCAAATATCAGGAATTTAGTGTTGTAACCTAATTTACACATTTCATACTTGAACTGAGGTTTTAATGTGCAAATATGTTATAAAGAGTTGGTAGCCACCTTCTCCATATAGTTAGCATTAGGTACTAGGCCCACAGTAGGTGCTAAAAGCCCTGCCTAATCAGGTAGGTCTACATCACCCCAACCTACATTTAAAGGGCCATTCAGACAGTGAGACAACCCTTTAATGCTCAAAGTATGGAGCAGAAGCTCTATATTTAGAGTCCAAAAGGGAAAAACCCATGACTCTGCTACATCCAACCAGCATGCAGCAGTGCTGTGTGCAGGACCAGAGCTTGCCAAGGACTACAAGTCAAAGGCTCAGCAGAAAGCAAGCACACAGGGCCCGATATGAACAACAAATTTTCTGCCAAATCAAATGAACACCTTTCAATGTTGGTTTACACTGGCAGCCCAGGGAGAGTAAACACCATCGTGGCATTTGGAAGGGAAGAGAGGCACTGGGAGGGCAGAATTGCAGGGCAAACATTGCTAAAGATCCCTTAGCTGTGCAAAGGCATGTGTGCACTGGGAATCTTTGGTGGACTGGTGGTGGTTTCTGGAAAAAGGCCATTTACGGAAGCAAGAGAGCCTTCTCTTTGGCCATTTTAAAGATACAACCAGAGGTCAAGAGAAGAGGAAGGACAGAGCATAATCTTCTTTGGGCTCTGGCTGAGGGAGGAAAGACACCCAAAGGCAAACAGAAGTGTTTGAGAGGCAAACAGACAGGAAAAGGAAGAAAAACAGAAGAGAGTAGGAGATGGACAGAAAAAAATAGAGGAGAAAATGGACAGATACATAGTGAGAGATGTGCTACCAAGGATTTCAGCCTAGAATAATTCAAATTTCAAGGAAAGACACCCAAGGAAATCACATGCCATTTCTTTAACAGCCAACAGTTGTTGATCTTCCTGGCTAAACATTCTGAACAGAAGAGAAAGGGCTCTGCTCCTCAAACTCTAGCTGGAGACTTGCTTTCAGCCTTTAAACTGTTAGTGAGTCCCATCTTACCGAATCATTTGTGCTTCCAAGAGTCAAAAGACATCCGTGTTTCTTTAATTAATCTTCATTTGAGAGAATCACTTCTTCAATAGTTTTGGACATAAAACATTTCATTTCTGTAACATGGGGGTTTGTAAACAACCTGCCTTTCCCCTCGATAGTAATTTTGCTCTATGTCAGAATGACCTCTGACAGCTGAGAATGAATCCAGGCATGAACAGTCCCACCACCAGGGGTCAGCCCTAACCCCAAGAAATTGCAACTACAAAGTACAGGGCCTGCCAGGATATACCCTACAGCCCCAGAGCATTTGGTTTAAGAAATCACCAAAGCTCTTCCTTCGGCTTCTCTAACAGTAACCTATCAAGATCACTTTAGCACAGCAAACTATTTGATCTCCAATACAAATGTCAAAGTGTATGTTACAATACAGTTACAGAATTCAGAAAAGCCCTCATTAAAAACTTCACTGATCATATAACTATTCCTAAGAAATGCTTACAATCTTTAAGAAGTAAATGAAAGGCTCAGAAACAGTTCCAAAAACATTCTTAAAATAGACAATCCTCAAAGTTCCAGACTATAAGGTCCCTCAGAAACTTCTGATCCACACGCCCTTCCCATCTCCCCAACCACACTGTCAGATCACCTGTTCAGTCTTTCCAGCAATATGTAAGGTCTCCAATTACTCAGTCTAAGGCTTTTTATAAAAATTATTCCACCTATACTTTTTTTTTTTTAGTTTAAAATATCTGACAAAGCATAGAGAAAGACTGAAATCTATGGACATGGCAAAAATAATAGAATCCAGCTCAGTTCAAGTTTGACAAAAATTTGGCTTCTTAAATAGAAGCTTTACAATGTACACTTGCTGGACTTCATATAAAAAGCTTTTACTGAGCAAAACTGATTCTAATAGAAGAAAGGTTTACTCACGGATCTGC
The DNA here is from genome assembly GCF_902729225.1 of Pteropus medius. Taxonomy (NCBI): domain Eukaryota; kingdom Metazoa; phylum Chordata; class Mammalia; order Chiroptera; family Pteropodidae; genus Pteropus; species Pteropus medius. The sequence goes on from NW_024343578.1 coordinate 2,331,985, forward strand.
CCTTGGGTAATAATGCTGAACCAGAGGAGAAACGGAGGGAGGAAGGGAGGGGAGGAGGAAGGAGGAGGGTAAAGAGGAAGGAGAAGAAGAAAAAAAGAAAAAGGAAGGAAGGAAGGAAGGAAGGAAGGAAAGAAGGAAGGAAGGAAGGGAGGGAGGGGGGGGGATAGATATTTCTTGACTCCCCTAGGGCAAAATTATCATCGCAGAAGAGGTTCAAATTGGCAATATTTTGAAATTCCGAACAAAGCCACAGAGGCCCCAAAATCTGGCCATTAAGACTTGTCTAAATAAGAAATATTTTTATCATGTACATTGTTTAATTTTCAATTATGCTTTCAATTTTATTCATAATCTATTTTGTACTAGGAACTGGCAAACTTCTGCTCTTAATGTGTCTGATGTGGAAAACTCTACTTGAAGGGTAAATTGTCTTGGTCCCCTTTTCACTGGGTCTCTTGGCAAAGCTTGTTGCTGGGCTGGCCTATTTCCAGGTCACTTTCTCCCTTCTCTCTTTCCTGGATAGCTCATTCTCAGAATTCAGATCTTAGCTGCAATGTCATCTCTTCAGAGAGAGATCTTCCTTCACCATCTTATATAAAAAAGGTTACCCCCACCCACTATCACACCACCATTACTACCCCCCGACACATACACACTATTCACTATTACTGTTCTGTTTCTTCATTGCATTTGTCACAATTTAATTTTTAAGATGTATTTGCTTAATTATTTATTTTGTTCCTCCAAGTGAACTATAAGTTCCATGAGGGCGGGTGCCAGTTCACAGATGAACAATAATAATAAATAGTATAATAATGCACGAAAGAAAATCAAAGATGATGGCCCACTGAGTAAAACGTGACTCGATTCCTTTCCAAAGACCACAAGGCATTATTGTGAGTCTTTTGAGTCTAGGAAAAAGCTCTTTATCCTAAAACTAAACCCCTTTTACTTGAGCTGGACCTGTCTCTTTGTCACCCAGACAGCACTACCTGCTCCTCAGTCAGGCTGCTATTTTCTTTACAGGTTTGGGCTCAGACACTGACTACGTTTCAGCCTTGATACTTCTGCTTAAATTTGAATTACTGTGTTTTTGTTCATTTTGTTGTTTAGCTTTTCATTTTTGTGTTTTTAAGACCAATGGTGCCTGGAGGCTCTCTTTCCACAACACACTTAACAGCTCACAATCAGTCTCCTACAGTAAGCAACATCCTCTCTGCCAGTTTTGAAGCCTATTCTTGATCATATTCCTGACCATCCTGAACTATTCACTTCAGTCTCAGTCTTGAGCATAAGACAGTACATACCAAAACTGGGAGTGAATTTCAGGCCAGGGCCCAGAAGAACTGGCAGGACAAGGCGAATTCAGAATAGAACCCTTGGGATGACATATTTACATCAGATTTCCTGGCATTCCACATTAAAGTAGGTAAGGCCCCCAAAGTCTGCTCTGCTGAGCCTTTAAAAGTCCTGGAGCATTGGCCCAGGCCACAAGAAGGGGACTTCCTTTCTCCTCTAATTTGCATCAGTTTGTGAATTCATTTGCATAAGCCAACAATCATGCTCTGAAAAGAGGCCTTAGCCAGGTGTTCTAGGGCCAGCCACAGCAACACTGGCAGGAGTGCTGAGAAGGTTGTGGACTTTGGCAAATATGCCTGGAATCTCATTTGGATTGTAAATAGAATTAAGCCAGGCTTCAGGAAGGGACTCCTCAGCACCCACAGCATTGCAGGAAATGAGCATCCTTGCATTCCAAATCGGGGATCTCCATTTAAAACTGCAAACAACTCCCACCCTGAAATCACCCTAACTTATGCAACATTACCTCTAAGTTGTTCACTCATCTTCACATTTTAAAAGACAAGCACCCCAATCAGAGAGAAAATTCAAATGATATTTTTGCATGAATTAACAAAATAAAACCCACTAGCCATTAAGCAAATGTGAAATAATGCCAGCACAAATGAATGAAAGTAACAAACTCATTCATTCCACAACCATTTATGGAGAATCTACAGTGTCCCAGATTCTGTGCAGAAGGCTCCCACTGACCTCATTTTCACCACTCGCTTTAACTCTTCCCGTTCTCAAAATCTACTCCCTCACTCATAAGGAACCAAATATAACAGTCCTGTATTGGCACTATTGAAAAGCTCACTAACAAGCAAAACACAGGAAAGGAGAGACAGGAAGAGAAGTATAGGTAAGAAATAAATAAATAAATAGAGAAGAAAGGAGTGAAGGAAAGGCCTTAGGACAAAAACAAAAAGAGAGTGGATTGAAGAGGATCCTAGGAAAAAAAGAAAGACAAAGAAAAGGCTTCCATTTACGAAGGGAAAAAGTAAAAGCAAAGAAGAATATATAAACCCAGCACTCACCCCCTAATCAGGCAAGACTTGACCAAATCACTCAGAATCTAAAGGAAGCCCTTTAAGGTCCTCTGCTCCAATTTCCCCCAGACTGCCTTTCCCCAAGACTTGAGGCCTCCTACAACATTCACAACCAAATGGGCTTCCATTCCAGCTTCTGCCTGAGCCCCTCCAGTGAGAGAACTTCACTCTCCCACCAGGCAGTTTTGTCCATCTTATCTACAGTGGGCATCCATTCCCCCTGCCCTACCAAATGAAGGTGGTAAACAAGATGAGCCCAAGGCCCCATCCCCTGCCTCTCATACTCTCTGATTCTAAAAGTTGGCTCTGCACTTAATAACCCAGATCTGAATATGGTCCTCCTCAATCTTACCAAGACACTACTAGAGCCCACCATCTTGAAAGAACTCTTTCCCAAGCTTGAGCTGTCATTGTACATCTCCACAGACTGTGATGTATGACAAGAACAACTGGTACAGGGGTGTAAGAAATCCACTGGAGATGCCATGTCTCACTGAGAGAAAGGCAGAATCCTGGGGAAGATTAATCAAAGTTGAAGGGTATCATGTCCAATCTGACTGCTGGTACACATGAATGCCTTTGCAGGGCTAAGGAAATCATACATTCTTCCATTTGATAAGCCTTAACTAAAAACATTCTACTGTGGGCTATGTGCCCGATTTGGGGTTACCTAGCACTGTTGGAGAGCTCACAATCTAGTGAAGAACACAGCTGTCTCAATAACTCAAAGGGATGACGAAAGAACTCGGTAAGAAAACAAGACAGAGGGAATTAAGTGCAAGACAGGAAACAGCGGACATTGTGTAAGTAGAAATTCTCATTCTACATAGGGAGTGAGGGAAACTTCCCTCTAGACCCAAAGACTGAATCACATTCTTTCTCCTCAAGACGATTTTACTAGACTTTTATTTTAATTTAAGAAAACTGTCATCCAGGTAATATTATAACTCATAAAATCTCCCCCCAAATGTTAACTTTCTTCAGAATACATTTGATAGGAGAAATGACCTAAAATCTATCAAGATCAAATATAAATAAAGATGTCAGAAGTTTTTAGACTATTAAGTCAGCAATCTTCATCTCTCTGCACTAAAGAGATGGACAGAAAACTGTCACAGAAAGTCTCATAAAAACTCATTAAAAATGTTCCTGAAGGTTCATAAAATTATCTGATAAATGCAACAAACTCTTTAAAATTCATCTTCTATAAATTAAGTGCCACAGAGGCATCACTAATAGCTTTTTAACTAAGATTCTTGTGATTAAAGGTACCGAGGAAGAGAGAAAAACCTTCCCTCAAATTACCAAACTTAAGTAAGTTAATTAGATGAACATCTGGGGATAAAACAAAAATAAGAAGGGGCAACAAACTCCCCTGTCTAGAACTTAATAACACTCTGTATTCGTCCACCACATATTCAATTAATAAGGGGCTCTGGACAGTAGGGTAATTTTCTTCTCTATTCACATAATTTCAAGGTGAGCAGCTAATAACTTGCAGTACGTTGCTTGCTTAAGATTAATGGTATTCAGCAAGGAGCATTATAATCTAGGGCTGTCAACCTCAGGAGAACAAATGGGAAAGGGACATGATGGACTCAGGCTGCCAATGTCCTCAGGACCACAAAGCACCAGTTGGAAAAGAAAAGTCCACCAAGGTCAAATTTCCAGCCTTGGACTTCCTCTTTGAAATACTGAGACTGTCTGAAAGAAAATGCAGCCAGCTCCACATGGATCCATGCTGCGAATTTCAAGAGTTTGAACAAAGCCCCTGCCCATCTCAATGGTACTTGGCAAACAAGGCGACGAGGATTGCAGGGGCTTGGCTGCCGTCACTGCATGCCTGGGCTCCTCTCTTAGTAGCACACTCAAGGCACCTTTCATTGTGGATCCTTTTTCTGGGTTTTACACTTCAAGTTATACCGCTGAAGTCAAATGTACTTTTAGTGATCACATGATTGCCCCTCCACCTTCCCAGGAAGGCAACATATATCAATTGCTAAGAATGGGGTCAGAAAAAAATCCTTAGAACAAAATCAGGTTTGTTTTCATTTGTTGAAAATCCCTTACTTCCTCCATGTATGGGGGCCAAGAAGCTTCTGAGTCAGAGGAAATGAAGCTGTCTCAGAATCACAGGAGCAGAGGGCCCTAAGGAACTATTTCTTGTCTCACTGCCCTGCTGGATCCTCACTCTGCCACTCCTACAGGATGTCAGACAGGATCAAAGTTCAGGATGAGCTGATTCAGTGGTTCTCAACCAGGGGCAGAACTATCACTAACTCCCAGGGACAGTTAGAAATATTTGGTAGGGGGTGCTGTTTGGGATTGTAACAATGTGGGGGAGGCCACTGGCATTTAGTGTGCACACACAACAAGGAATTGTCCCTCCCCAAACGCCATTAAAGTTCAATGTTAAATAAGACTGATCTCGTTCATCCGTCTTGTTTGACAGAAAAGAAAAACAAGAATCAGAAAAGTAGAGCATCTTGCCCTGGTTCACCCAGCTAGCTAAGAGGCAGAGATGGGACTAAAACCCAGGTTTTCTGGCTTCTCTCTATTCTGCCTCAAGTAAAGGTAGAAGCAGTGATAACAGAGGTGATGGATATGGTTTATTGAGACCTTACCATGGCCCAGGCCCTGGGTTTAGTGCTTTATATGCTTTATTTCATTGAATCCCCACAAGGATCCTTAGACTAATCTAAGTCACAGAAAGGATAACTAATTTGTCTGAGGCCACACAACCTGGAAGTGGCAGACCTGTGGCTCTCACTGAGAGTCCTGTCCTGCTCAGGAGGTGGGCATTACCATGTACACCATACAGAGAAATGATGGACAGGGATTGAGTATACAACAAATATCTTCACAAAGTATTCACCTCCAGGAGATGTAGCAAAGACTGGAAGGTTACCATACTTTCCCTTCCTGAACTTTCAAATGACCTAAAATTTGACCTCAGAGGAAAAAGTTCCTTCCAAGGCTTAGGAACTATCTGGACAAAGGTCAGATTCAAGGATATGAAAGGAAACCAAAAAGTCGAGGAAGCAAAACGACAGTGGTAACTCCAATTGAATCCCCAGGAGAAGGAGAATATAGGTAGAAAGCCCCATCTTGAGGTGAGCTGTGACTGCTTGCTCAGTGTGTTAATCCCTTGCCACGAGAAAGAACTGCTTGTTCCATGCTTTAGTAAGGTAGGAAATACTCCTAAGGTTGAGACTTGCAGGTTTAATGCAAGTGGAATCAATAGGCCTACCATAAATACATGTGGAGCTCCTGGAAGGACAAAAAGAAGAGAGAGGGCAGGGTATGAAGTCCCACAGAAATGGTAGGGGACACCTGTGCCTCAGCTGATTCCCCTAACACACAGTAAAGGTAACATGAAGTGCCTTTCTCATCTGAGAGCCTCTACCAAGAGTATCCTATTCTTATCTCCCCAGCATCTCCTCATTACACAGCAACTTCTACTTAAAGCTGTCTCAACGAGTGGTTCATCTCCTTACCTGATCTCCTAATTGGGTTAGGCATTCCACTGAGTGCTGATTTCTATCCAGGAGCTCACCACTCTATACAGTAATTAACTGTTCACTAGTCTTTTCCTCAACTAAATCAGGTGGTCTGTGTGGGGAGGGGCTGAGCAACTCCTGCAGCAAATGACATCGTGCCCAACAGGTTGGATGGATAGAAGCATTGACATCTCCTCATCATATAGGTCTCTGCTCACCTGTCACTCTACGGACTGCAGTACTATGGCTCTCTCCTATCTATCTCTTGTTTCAGTGGCAGTATTACATTTGTTTCTCAAGAGGATCTTAAGAATAAGTCAATGCGGTGCTCACCTCCTCTATGACCACATCGAAATCACAACCAAACTACAGAACAACCATCATTAAGAACCACCTGAAAAGTAGTTGAACAGAAGTCCTATAGCTAAGGATATACAGAAGCCACATCAAAATTGGTAGGAGGAGTGGAGATGCAGATTGGGTTGTTCCCACACTTGTGTGGCAGTTAAAAATCGGGAGTGATATCTCTGCTGTGGAGGTCCCACCTGAGGAGCGATGGGTCCCAGCTCCACTCCAGGCTTCCCAGCCCAGGGTTCCAGTGCAAGAAGAGAAGTCCCCACAACTTCTGACTGTGGAAAACAGCAGAGATTGTTCCTGAGGAAATTGTAGCTAAATGAGACAGAAGGCTGCTGGAGTTCCAGGCATTCGTCTTTAAGGGCCCACACACGGACTTATTCACTAACAGAGTCACTCTGAGCTCCAGCTCTGGGGCTTCAGCTAAAAAGGCACCAGGGACAGACAAGGAGGAACTGAATTGTCTGACTTCAGGGTGAGGGCTGGATGGGCAGCTTGCTCCCCGACAGAAGTGCTCAGTGGAAGCCACTGTTCCTTCACTTAGCGCTCCTCCCAGCCTGCACATGCATGTGGGCACCAAGTCTGAGTCTCCATCAACCTGGCTAATGCATACCCTCTGCCCTAGTGATTCCGAGACCTTGCCCCACCCAACTCATACAAACAGCCTGTCTTCACTCATGCTGAGGACTTTCCTAAAATCTCTCAAAGGTTCACAAACCCCAAACAAGCAGCATGAGGCTTCTGTGTGCCCTGTACCTCTTGCTAAGCAGCCCCAAGACCAGCACTAGTGGCAGCTAGCCTCAGTTGCCAGCTTAGCCTCTCCCAAGTATCTCCAAGCCCAGCACAAGCAGCAACCATGTGCAGACCACTTTGAAATTCATATCAGGTAGCCCCCAGCAGGGCAGAGGCAACAAATGAATAAGTCAATGCCTGGCTGCCTTACCCATTGGGTCATAAGTTCCATGAGAGCAGCACCTAGGATCCTCTGAGTCGTACATATTTTCTAGCAATGGCCACAACAATACTTCCCACTCCACATATTCTTTTTAAAACCACTCTCTCGCCTTAAATTTGGGTGGACCTTTACTGACTCCGCCAATATCACAGAAGTGATGCCGAATAACTTTTCTGACTGGATCCTAAAGTGCCATTCGCTTCTTCCTTATTCTCTTGGAACTCAGCTGTCACATTATGAGGGAGTCCAAGCCATCCTACACTGAGAGACTCTATGGGGAGGCTACATGTAGGGCTCTGGCTCACAGCCCAGCTGAGGTCCCAGTGTATACATGAGAGGGAAGCTGCCTCCAGAAAATTCAACCCCCAGCCACCAAGTCATCCTCAGTCTTCAAGTTTTCCAAGACGAGGTCCTAGCAAGAACAAGTCACTCTACCGTGTTCAGATTCTGGACCCCAGAATCCATGAGTATGACAAAATGGTTGTTTTTTCACCACAAAGTTTTTGGGTATGCTGTTGCTCAGCAATAGTAACTGAAATCTCTCTCCACCAAGCACATGAACCAAACCCACTCAGAAAACATCCCCAAGTGACAGAATGGCTCTGGTCCCATGTCCTCATCTTCAGATTGAAGCTAATTCCATCTCTTGCCTTGTCTACAAGTCTTGGGGAAGAACACTGCCCTTGACCTGAGCCCCTCCAGGATTCCTGGGGCTCCAAACACATCAGAAATAACCATTACTGTGAATGTGAACCCAGCTTATGAGCCCATGAACCTCTGAACTCACAGCTGGGATGGTATAAAAACACATAGTGGCTACTCCCCAAGAAGCAATCAGCACTGTCTTAATGTCAGAAAATGATAAGACTTAGAAACCCTAACTAGGCTGGCTTTCATTTAGCCTTTCTAATTTCCTAACGGAGCCACTTGTCGGGGTACTCAACAGAAACAGGATGGCAACCTAAGAATGATGCTTTTCATATCACGATATTCTACAGGTTGTGAGGCTGCTGCCTCAAAAAGCAACAACCGTTTCTTATATAATGAAAATGGAAGGAAAGGCACAAAAATTTAAACTGTTTTTAAGGTCTTAGGGTTGAAACTTTGTCATCAGGAGCTCTTTTATTACCCGTAAAGCCTCAATTTGACCAGCACATGTGACATTTAGTTACCAATTCAAGTGCAAAAACACAGGTAGGTTAACTGTGAAGCACGGGTTTTTGTAAAATTAACAAAAATTATTTTAACTTGAATTAGTTAGGACCACTGTCTCTTTCGTTCCATCTTGCCTTCTTTCACACTCCTCTTCCCAGCAGGTCATTGGTGTGGCCAGGACCTTATAGAAATGTAGTGAAGGAGAAGATGAGCTGGAGATTGGCTATATATATGTCTTATTCCCATGTACAGTCATTGATGGTTAGTAATACTGGCAGAGCTTGGATTCACACAAAGCTTTGGGGCTCCTGAAAGGAATAATCTTAACAGTGCACCTGACCACAGCCCTCAGTCCTCACCAGACCTGCCTGCTGGACCTTGCCTTTGCTCACACTCTTCCTTCAGCGAAATGGTCTCAACCAATCAAATTTCTTCAGGTCATTCAGTGTCTTACTCTTTTAGCACAAAATACTGATCTCAATGAAAAAGAGTATAAAACTTATAAAATGTCTGGAAAACAAGGACACCAATGACAAACTGGTTAACGAGCATCTTCAATTCAAAGAACATTTAAGATTGGTCACTGCACAGAAAATTTTTAATGCCCTTAAATCTCACAGATCATGTATGAAAGAAATTTGAGAGGTGTTTCCCCAAATTTGGCAACAAGCCTAAAAATATATGTGGCAATACCAGTAACAAGTCATGAAGGTGAAAGAAACTTTTCTAAATCTAAACCACCAAAAATAAAAGTCAAATTTACATCATCCATTCTGCAACTATGATTCGCACCCAGTACTTTTACAAAACACTAATGCCTGGGTCCCAGCAATTCTGATTTAATTGGCCTAGGGAGCATCCTGGACTTCGAGATTCTTAATAGTTGCCAAATTATTCTATTGAGTATGCTGCGTGGAGAACCACTGCCAATAAAGAATGAATCATCTTTTTTTTTCTCCATAGAAAACGATATTACAAAATCATCATATGAAGAGTGGATCAATAAACATTCAGCCAAAAACTGTATGAAAAAAATCTTTTTATTATAATCATAGAGCATGTCAGACAGTTAATTAAAATAAAAAAATAATAATAATTTTATGTTATTCTCTGGGTTTTGCAATGTTTGTGATATGTTTGTTATATAAATGACACTTTTAACTGTTAAATAATGTGCTGTGATTTCTTTTCTATTAATAATTTTGTGTTTTCTTCATCAAGTATACTCCCAAAATTGTATAAGTTTGAGTCCTCCCCTGGGAGAAGAGCAATTTTGTGTGTGTGTTGTTTTTCAAAATAGGTAGATTCCAAAAGCCAAGCAAGAAAAAGAACCCAGTAGGTAACAAAATCAAAACTAGTCCCAAGAGAATTAGATATAGAATCAACATTTATTGGCATCAGGCCCATAAGAATTTAATAATTCTGTCATATTCACCTTCAAGTCCAGCACAAGCCTGATACTATAAGTGAAAGGCACAAGTGAGAGATTTGTTAAATTTTTTTAACTTACTTCCTCTTCTACTACTGGATATATTACAACTATGCAGAATATAATTTTTGTGATTTTGAAGCTTAAAAGTTTTTTTAGTTAAACTGCATCTCCTATTACACAATCATTAAAAGGGACTCTTACGAAAAATGTGTAATAATACTGTGAATAATATGTCCATGAGAAAGAACATAAAATTGTACATCCCAAATGACTGTAATCAAATTTTAAAAATATCTGCACTGAGGAAGAAAAAAGTCTGGAAAAAACAATATGTTAATAGCAGTCATGTTGGGGTGTAAAATTACAGATTCTTTCCCACTGTCTATATTTCCTCATTTTCCAAATTTTCATGAATGATCTTGTCGTAGTCTAATGATGACTGGATCAGCCAGGATCCCAAAAGGAAACAAATGACACAGGCGAACTGGGGTAATTTGTAAAGGACTTAGTTCAGAGAGATGACTTAAAACAAAAGGTTTGACAGATCTTCTACCATCTAAAACACTGCAGCTGCTATGCAAGGGTGATCAGACACATGAGTCTTAGAGGCTTCTCCCAGAAGTGGCACGCATCATGTCCACTTACAGCCGAAAGAAAGTTATATGGCCACACTTAATGTCAACAGAATGAGAGGTGAGATTTAACATGTGCCTAGAGGGAGGACAAATGGAATATTTGTGAACATCACTAGTGACCAGCACAGAGGAAAGACTCAGAGAGCCTTTCTTTTGCATTTATGCAAATGATGACACAAAGCTCTAAGCAGCACAAGTTCCAGAAGTGCTTGCTGGGTGAACAAATGAAAATCATTTCCCACTGAGGAAGTGCCCTCTCTCCACTACCTCAAACAACACAGAAGAGAGAACAGAGTGTTACTGTATGGGACCTCGATCAAACCCTCAAAAGGAACAACAGAAAAAATACCACCAACTCTGGAAAACTGAACATGGCCATCTGATTCCAAGAAGCCAGTTCTGTACCTACACTCTTGTTATTCAAAAGATTAGATTTTATGTAAAAAGGAAAAGTTGGTTTATCCTGGAAAGACGATACACCACAGGATTCTCCCTGGGATGAGCTGGATGCAGAAAGCCCACCGCACATTGTTCTGAACACTTAAGATGAGTTCCCTTTTTCCTGGCAAGCAGTGAACTCCGGTATATTGTTCAAAGACAAAATCGATACTAAAAACATTTTCCAGTCAGTCTGGAACAAAATTTCCACAGAAGACATCTGAAATAAAATAGCTCACAAAAGAACCTATTTTAACAGGTATGGGGATCTTTGTGGCTGCACCCAGAGTGACCTCATAGCTGCCACTGGAAAATACACCCCCTAGAGAGGCCAAATAAAAGCCCACAGAAATAGTGAGCCAGGGGACTCCTGATACCATCCCAGCCCCTGCCAAAGACTCACAAAGCTCTAAGTAGCCAAACTGCAGGGATCATAGATTACAGACAACACGGCTGTGGGGACAATTGTCAGCACTTCCAGGACCCCAGAGCTGCTCTGCCTCCCACCCTGGGTGGCAATTTCCTTCTGAAATAGTGCAGCTCTCTTTAAAATTGTATGTTGCTTCTCCCTGCACCCCAAAGGACTTCTGAATATAATGACTATAAGGAAGTTGCTATCTGAAAAGAGACTTAGCACAGAGAATGTTTCCTCTTTCTGTTTCCACCCAAGTCACTATCTTTGTTTAATATGTCTATCTCCCCTCCCTTGAAGAAGAAATCCCTCCAGCACAGGGACTGGGGACCTCTGACAACTTGCAAAGCACTCAGAGACTTTGATGAGTGTGTTAGTTATCTATTGCTACATAACAAGTCACCCCAAAACCTAGTAGGTTAAAACAGTAATGATCATTACTCTTTTCTCCTGGTTTCTGTGGGTCAAGAATTGGGGAAAGGCTCAGCTGAGCAGTTCTCATATGGGGGGGGTCTCTCAAGTGGATGCCATAAGATCTCAATTGGGGGTACCACACTTCAAGGCTACATGAGGTTAGAGAATCCACTTTCAAAGTGGCTCACTCACCTAGCTAGCAAGTCAGTGCTGGCTCCAGGCCAGGAGCCTCAGCTCCTCTCCACATGGGCCTCTAATGGCATGGTGACTGGCTCCACCACAGAAAGGGATCCTAGAGACCAAGGCAGAGACCAAGCCTTGCAAATTACACATTGTCACTTCTGCCAGGAAGGGCCAGCCCTGACTCAGTGTAGGAAGAAAAAATATAAGAGCATGAAGACCAGGAGGCAATGAAGACCATCTTGGACTCTGGCTCCCCGTGAGATGGACCATTAGACACTGTGGGTGTAGCAGATGCAACTGATGACCTACCCACATCTACCCAACTTCCAACTGGGCAAGAAGTTCTGAAGATTGACTGCTCCCAGGAGCAGCTCTCAAAAAATGGCTTATAGGCATCAGTATATAAATGTCCCAGCTCCCTCACCCTCTGAGTGGGATAATTCCACAATATGTGTACTACACTGGCTCCCAGAGTCCCCCAGCAAATTACTATCCAGTTGGCTTCATTAAGCACCTTTTACTGTCTGCCTTTTCCTCCCTTTCTCACTTCCCTACTCCCCTACTAGTGTTTCCTGGGTGCATCTTATAAATAAGCTATTTGCACTCAGATCACTACCTCAGGATGTGCCAGTAGGACCCAACCAAACAACGAGGGAAGTGAAAAGTTTCCTGTACATGTGGCGCTTTCTTTGAGCTAGGGAGACACAACATACATACACAAATCTGTCCATAAATGGATATTAAGTGAATATTCTATATTCTATAAATGAATATTAGCAATTATTAAGAGAATACTATGGCAAAAACTGAGTTAGCAAGATCACACGAAAAATATAGGATTAGTGAGGTAACAATAGAAGTGATACTCTATGTATTTTTAAACTACAATAAATAAAAGTTCTGGAAGTTATCTATTTTCAAATCAAACAAAATTTGTTCAGGTTGAATATTTGCTCCAGAAAGCAGTTCTGCTCCCAAATGACCTTCCTCATCTGCCCATAGTCAGAGCTGTGGTGCTAGGACCTGCTAACACAGGTTTTCCTACAGACAGCACAAGAGATCACCAGACATTAAACAATATTCATCCATACCATGATGGGAGTTTTCCTCTTTACAACATGCTTTTAATTCTTTTGCCCATGTTAAGGGGGGGGAAAAAAGAAACCTCAATGTTATATTCAAGGTTATCTCTCATTAATTAACAATGTATTCCTTTATCTTTCTCAATGTCCCTTGCTACTAGACTAAGACCAATTGATTCAGGACAATAGATTGGAACAGAAGTTATGTATGTCCCTTCCCAGCCAAAGCAGGTAGAGCCAGGGTACATCCTCACCCTCTCTTCCCCATCCACAGCAACCAGTCAGGCATATGATGTGAAAGTGGAGCCACACTGGGAATGGCCTGCATCCCTGAGTGAAGATTCAAGACAGACACGGCCCTGGAGTATCCTCTGCTCTCAACAGGTTCTGGGTGAGTCGCAGGTAGAGATTTATTGGGGTTAGCCATGATTCCAAGGTATATTTATTATTGCCACAGAGCCCAGCATAGCCTGACCAATAAAACCACCACTCCTAAATCCCTTTCTAAAAGGGAGAACAGGCCTCAAGCAAGAGCCTTTAGCAGGAAAAAATATACAGCTAGCTTTTAATACAATTGTTTTGTTTTCATAGTAGTTACTTCCATTATGGCAAGTGATAATGGTTTGTTGTTTATTTATAGTACTTCTAAAGGTTTCCATTTAAGCAATTTTATTGAAGTTTGAAAAAAAGTAAGTCAATTTATAGAAAAACAGTAAATATTAGACAAAACCATTAAGGTAGAATCAAATGACTGAAATGTAGAGAACATAGCATCTATCTCACAGAGGGAGAAAAAATCACAGTGGCAAGTTCTTTTGTTGACACAACTGAACTGTACATCCACAACAAGATCATGGATTTTCTTCATGTAGCTGTACAACCTAACTCCACATTATCTCAAAGTCAAGTTGGACAAAACCTTATTTGGTCACACATTACAGGATAGACTGGGTTAATAAACCCAGAGTGGGGGTCAAAGCAGAGGTGCTTGAAAATTGATGGCTATCCTTGGGATAGGCTTCTTAGGAGAGAAAAAGTTAGACAGGCATATTGAGGCTGCAGTTGGGAAAGCAATAATAATTTGGGGTGAAAAAAGAGTAAGGGGCATTTGAGTCACAGAATAGACTGTTTCAGCAAAAGTGCTACCAAATAGCACAATGGTTAAAGACACAGGTTCCTAAGCCCAAGAGCTCTGGATTCGAATCTCACTTCATCACTTGATTTTAAGCATGTTACTTAATCTCCCTGCATTTGGTTCTCCTTTGTAAAACAGGGATAATAAGAGTGCCTTCCTAATCAGGTTATTGAGAAAACTGAATTATTACATACAAGTGATTAGATTAGTGCCTTGTACATAACATATGCTAGAAAAGTATTAGCTGTATACTTTTTCTTTTTTTAAAACTGGCACACAGTAGCACCTTAGTAAAATTGTCTGAATTTGAATGAAAGAATATAATGTTTGGGATGGAAAAATTCAAATTAGCTACCTGGATTAAAAGAGCCATTTTGTTCACTTATGCTCCAGCAGTCATATGATGATACAAATCCCAGTATTTTGCAGCTAAATAGCTAGGACTAGGTTTAGCATTTAGTATTCGGTGGTAGTCCACCATATATCTTGGCCTCTAATTCTTCATTGCCTGAATGCCCACGCTACCCTCAAATGGAGGCTCTGAAAGGGGTTAGACTGCATCTCACTTTATCGTGAGGAGTGCACCAGCCAATCCCAGCAGAAAAAGTTGAGTATTGGTCTACAAAAGTTCTTCAAGCTGCGTGACAATCCAATAATAAGTAATAAAATTAATTTAGTGGTTTGGAACTACCATTTTTTAAGTAAACAGAATAAAAATAGTGCAATGGGAATATAAGAAAAGATCATTGCTATGCACACACACACAAAAACTCAAACACACACCAGTTTGCCATGGAAATATATTTCTCATTGTGGATCATATTAAAAAATTCAAAAAATGGACTGTAGCCCCTTTAAGGTTTCTCTTCATTAGTCATTAAAGATTTATTCCTTTACTTAGCATATATCCAACCAGAACCCCATCCCGACTAAATTTCCTGAGGCCACATGTGTCTTATTCATCATTCATAAACAATAGCACAATCAGTGCCTGACACACAGTAGATAGACAATAATATTGATTGAGTACATGAGGTTTAAGTTATTCCACAAGTCCTTCAAACCCAAAGAGTCTACCCATTGCTCAGGCAGCATATCTGACTCTGAATATATATGTGCACGAGCAATTCTCCCTTTCTGTTTCTTTTCACTGTCTTGAACGAGGGGATTCAGGTAAGCCACTGGCATTGATGTATTGCTCTATCAAGTGCAATGATTAGTGATATGTGATTCTAACTTTCTCCAGAAGATTGTTCTCTTTTTACAGATGTGGACACTGAGGCCCAGAACAGTGACTTAACCTGCACAAGGTCACAGAGTTATCACATGTCTCTATAACCCTATACTCCTTGCCCTAAACACTCTATGGGTTCTCAGTACAGAGGAACCTGCCTGCACTTTCCTCCATAAGAAGACTGGGGTCTCAGTGGCCCATTTATGCAATATAATGAGCTCCCAAAGGAATTGAGTGTGAAGTCCTCCTAAGACCCTGGATTCCTGGCTACATCACTTATGTCACCTATATGGGTCCAATTTAGATAAAGCTTCTTCCCAGGGGACCTCTTTGCTTCTCTGGCAGTTTGTGAAACAGGAGGAGCCTTGGCAATCTGCTCACAATAAATAAGCACCGAGTCACACAACTACACATTTTTTTCCTCACACTTAGATAAAAATTCTTCTAGTATTAAAAAGATCAATCACAGGCAGCACTTAAAAATATCTATAAATGTCTCTTTAAAATAGTTTTCCCATGTGTTTTTGTTCTATAAACACTATTAAAAATTAAGAAGGGAAGATAGGACAATTACATTCTGAGGTTTCATTTTGCCTCTGCCTCTCTCCTCTCTGGGGCCTTGAGTAATTCATATCTTCCTTAGTTTGTCCATCTCTCACCCCACAGGTCCCTAGGCCATAGTGGGGTGCCCAACCTCTGAGAAACATTTATTTATTCACTCCTTAAAAAATATTCGAAATCCTGAAAAAAAAAATTTGAGGCACCTACTATGTCGTATACTGTATGAGACAAGTTCAGATGCATTTAATCAGAGAATGTTTTGAAAAGAAGCCAAACTCTAATGGATTTTTTTTAAGTCAGCACCATTTCAAATTCCTATCAAATAAGAGGAACTGTCGATAGAAATGTAGCTTTTAAAGAAACAGGCATTAGTTCAATGGCCAAAATATCCCAAGTGTAGCATTTAGTATAAACTCAGCCACAGAACAATGTCCCTTTCCTGAGATAAGAATGTTTCATTTACTGTCATTTCCTGCAAGTATGGAATATTTACCATTTCATGTTGGTGCCGGGCTACATGGGAGACAGAAGTAAAGCAGAGTGTCTGTGCACTCCAGGAGCTCAATGTCCTGAGAGAAACGCCAAGGGCATAAATAACCGAACACAAAGCAAATTTAAATCAATGCTCTAAAGAGCCTGTGAGAAGAGTGTAGGCAAGTTCTGCAGAAGCACGGTGTTAGTAATCCATTCATCCACTCACCCATCCCTTCATCCATCGATCTACCTACCCAATCATCCACCTACACACCCATCTATTCATATTCAGTCCTTCACCCAACCATCCGTCCATCACTCTGTTAATCCCTCCCTTTCTTCCTCCTTCCGTTCATTCATCCATCCTGCCATCCACCCATCCCCCATATCAATCTATTCATCCAATCCACCCATTCATCCATGCATTCACTCATCCTTCTCCCTCTCCCTTCCTCACTCCATCCACTTATCCATCCATCCCCCATGTGTTAAGCATTAATTGTACAACGACTTCAAGAGCTATATTCTCTCAGAATATTCCCTAATCCTGGATGAATTATAATTATCACTTTGTTTATTCTTCTGTAATGTGTTTGTTCTAATATATGACTCACGCCTCTCCTTGGGAAATGTGACCACAGCTCTACTACCATTTAAGAGAATTAAGTAATAGTAATTACAATAGAAGTAATAATGATATTACCATTTATTGAAAATATACTATGTCTCAGATTATTTGGTGAACCCTCATAACAGCTCCCGAAGACACCAGAATCATCCCCAGCTTAGATCACATGAGCACACTGTGTTGAAGAAGCAAGACCAGATTGGGGTGCCCAAGCCTGTCCAGCCCATACCCATTTTCTCAGGAGAGAGAATGGGGCTGAGGAAGGATGCCTGGGCTTCATTCATTCTTGTTCTCCTTCTGCCCCAAAATATGACTATCCAATCTGCTTTTCATTTTCATTATATTTTTCCTTTATAATTCTCAAAGCATTTCCCAAAAGCTCACATCTTCAACACCTAAAGTAAAAACTGCAAGAGAGAAACTAGAAAATGACATATTCAGTTCCCAACAGACAAAGTACATCTTAATTCACTGGAGTTTTAGGGGCTTTTCATCTTTCTGTTTTGTTTTTTTTCCCCCCAGGCACTATCAAAAGTCTTTTTATTTCATATCTAGGGAAACAGACCCCCAAAACTGACCTTTCCTGCAGAAGGTCAAATCTGTTTTTATGTTTTGTGTGTGTCTCCACACATACATGAGAAGGCGGGAGGGAGAGAGAAGCGGAGAGAGATGGGGGGAAGGGAGAGAGATTGATTGATTCTTTCAGGAGAGCCCCTCTGTTACTAAAATAATATGAAATGCATTACCCATTCAAGGGCCAGGCACCAAATCAATCTTCCCCTTAACCAGACTTCTGGTAAACCACAGATCATCTGCAGGTACACTAGGATGTCCTGTGGGCACCCAAAACTGAACATGTCTGAAACCAAGCTTGTCATCTCATTCTACAAACTACTCCTCTTCCTGTATTCCTTGTTTGGCTCATGAGACCACCAATCACTGAAGACCCTGCCCTGGGCCTCCCCCCATAGGCTTCCTCCAGCCACATCCTTCCCAAAGAGGAAAAGAGCTTATTGGCCCAAGGGGACATGCCCACCCAGCACCAATACTCACCCCTTTTTACACTTCCCTCCTGGTCCTTGGGATCTTGAAATTCCCTGTACAAATGCCTGCCTCAAGCCTGTTTCTAGGACCTGTGTGAGCCCCTTCCCCAGGTGGTCTTCCTGGAGGCAGACAACATTGCCAACGTGTGTAGCTCTAGACCTAGGGTAGCCAAGACATGGTTGGTTGAGGAAACGGAGTGTGGATGTGATACAGATGTGCAGGCTGGGGTGTCCACACATGCGTGTTTGAGACCTCTCGCAGTCCCAATTAGAGATAGCAGTGGGTAGGAAAAGAAAGTAGTTGGGCCACAGGCTAGGAGTCTCAATTTCTGCTTCTTCCCTGAGAACACAAATGTTGGAGACAGGCCTGAATTCTCCCTCTGAAACATCTCCTAGAAGCAAATCTCCCCCGCTCTCATTGCCCTGGGATAAAACCTTCATCACTAAACTTCCTGGCTCTTCCCAGGCTCCCCTACTTCTTCCTATGACCTCTACTGGTTGGTGCTTGAGTTATCTTAAAGCACAAAACTAACCAGATCCTGCTCCCATCCTCCACCCAACCCATTGTAAAAGCCTCCTACTTAGCATGGAAACAAGTCCACTTATCCCCTGGCTCCTGCCCATATCTCCTTTCCCTCTGTACTCATATGCAGGACTCAGACCACAGCAGACTCCTTGCCCTCCCCACCCCCCACAAACATGGCAGTGCCCAGGTTGCCCCCTAGCTGGGATATAACCTCCACCTGCCATGCCTGTGTCAGCAGCCAAGTCCTGGTTAATTCAACAGTCACCTTCTTTTTGAGGTTTCCTGCACCTCATGGCCTCCCAGGAAGATTTAACCAGGTGGCTCCTCTCTCTGGGGCTGCAGTCTATACTGGGAGGCATTTCTGAGTGTTCTGAAATCTGATATCGTGTCTAGCTGTCCTGCTGTACTGTGAGCCCCTAGCTTGCTCTCTGCATCCTAGCCCCGTGTGTGGCACGTGGCAGGGCAGTGAGAATGGAGGGGACAGCTGAGGCTGAGAACCCCTGGGCACCTCAAGGAGCATGCCTGGAGCTTCACAGAAGCCAGGCATATAAGAATCTTCCAATCCTAACTATTCCTGAAACCTTTGGAAAAGCTAACCTTGACTCTCAAGCAGACTGCCAAGCAGGACAATAAAAGCAAAGACTAGTATAGTGCCTACCATGTGCCAAGAGGTACCTATATTAACAATGTAATGCTCACAAAAATCTTACAATTATCCTCTTACATGGATGAGGAAACAGGCACCATGAGATTATGTAACTTACCCAAGATCACACAGAGTATAAAAGAGTCAGGATCTGACCCAGCCACTTCGACCCCAAAGTGTGCTGTCTATTTTACCACACAACACCACTGACAGTAGCGGAGAAGGATAAAGAAAAAAAGGTCTGTTCTGGTGCCTCTTTCATCAGAGCTTAGTGGGCAACTGTCCAAGCAATAGCTCCTCTGACATTTTTCACCTGCTACTTCCACATTCACCAAAAGCTGATTTTTAAACAATCATGGTTCCGATCTGCCAAGCACTGTGGCAACTGCCTTAGTAGATGAGTTCCTTACTCCTAACACTGAGGTTATCAGTTTCCCCATTTTACAGATGGAGACAATAAAGCTCTAAAGAGTGAGGCCACGTGCCCAAGTGACAGAGCCAGTAAACAATGCAGGGGGGATTCACAGCTGTACTCTCATCCCAGCTCTTCCCCTAACATTAATTTTTGATCTTTTTTGCTAGCTGTGCACAGGTTCTCTTGGAAAAGCATAGGTTTTGGACGCAGAAAGGACTAATTAGAAATCAAAGTATGTTATTAACATCATTCACTAAAAAAGGGAAATTTTCATTCTTCCCTGAACCTGCAATGCAGGCAAGAAAAGGACATGAGTGATGCTGAGCCTTGGCCTTGGCCCTGGCTGGGACAGGCTGAGAAGATCCAGCCCTTGTGGGAGGAGCCAGAGCAGCCTGAGGCTTTGTCCAAAGTGACAATGGAGCCCAGCTGCAGCCTCGGCATCTGACTCTTGCTGCCACCCTGTGACGAACTGCAGGAATCGCAGGTGGGGCCAACCAGAGGAGTGGAGGAGAGAGGGGCCCTCATCACTGTTTCCAACGGAGAATCTCTTGGGGTCTTCACCCACGCCCCCTCGCCCCTGCCCAAAGACTCAGAGGCTCCTAGTGGCTCAGAAAGACCTGTGGACAGAACATTACCCCACCCCCAGGGAAGCCGATCCCAGCAGTAAGTAGGAAAGCCATGGGGCCTGCTGAGTATGGGGACCAAGGAAGACAGAATGACAGGCCTCAGGGAAGCCCTCACCTCCTTTGCTGGGGAACCTGAGCTCAAGTGCCCTCTGAGAGGCAATGCCCCAAGGCTTCAGGGCAGGCTTTGAGTACAGAGCCAGATACCATCATAGAGACCTTGGAGACCTGGTGTCCCAGAAGCTGTCCGCATCCTATGGAGGAGTGAAGAGGCCCCATCACCCTATCAGGAAGGCGGGCACAGAGAATGCCACTCCTGCCTGAGGACATATCTTTTTGGAAGTGGGATTCTCCCGCCACACTCTTTCCTAAACATATTCTGCAGTGTGGGCTTATTTTTCACAGAGAGGTGAATCAGACTTTATTTACTTTCTTTACTTTCTTTACTCTGTATTTTCCAGAGGGGGGAGCCCAGAGCCCTCGAGGACAGGGAAAGATCTCGTATGTAGACCCAGCACAGAATAGCAAGGTGCTGAAGTCAGGCCATTGAAGCTGGACAGATGCGAGCACAAACCCACCCTGCAGATTGTTCCCTGTGTGACCTGGGCCAGCCAGCTGCCCTTCCTAAGCACAGCTCCTGGTCCGTGTGGTGAAGATTATCACACCTGCTCCCTGGGTCCCCTAGAGGATTAAATAGGAACGTGTGAGTCCTTCTACACAGTTGTGAGCAATTAATTACAGGCTCCAACATCATTTGCTGTTATCAAAATTCTGTGTCTCCTCAAATTCCTCATGCTCAGGTTCAAGCTAATTAAGCTTGTCTCTGCTCCTTCAGAATCACTTACTGACTGTGGGACCCTAACCAAGTGACTTAGCTTCTCGTGCCTCAGTTGCCAAATCTTTAAGACAGGCAAAAGAGGAGTGGAAATATTTCAGAGGGATGTGAGAAAGATTAAATTAAACAATGTAAGTTCAGGGTAGAGCAAACTCTATCAATAAACATTACCTCTGATGGAGAACATTGCCCCCTCAGAAATGCAGGGTACTGCACAGGGGGCTAGGGAGGGGGATGTAAGTTGCATCCCCCTGCCAATGGTGGGAGGAGAGCCTTGGGTCAGGCCTCCTCAAACCCTCCTTGTCAGAATTCTTTTACAAAGAAAATGGGGCTACAGCCTCATGTCTGCTCCAAAGGGGCTCCCACAGAGTTAACGATAGGGTTCTAGATTTGTTCTCAGCAGGAGAAAAGAGAACAGTCTCCCAGCCAGGCTATAAACTGTCTCAGCCGGATTTCCTTCAAAAAGAAAAAGAGATTTACATAACATAAAAGAATGGCAGAGCATCAGTGGGAAGAGAGACCAGTCAAAAGCTGATCCAAGCAGCACAGGACATTATTCACCTGGAGGGGACCAGTGGGTGGGAATCAAAGAAACAGCCCAGTTTGGCTTTGCACAACAGGTCTCCTGCTCTCCTGATTTCTGCTGCTTAATCCATCGCAGCGGTGTGAAAACTAGCCAAGTGCTCTGAATGGTGGGCCTTGCTGGGTCCAGCCTGCAGTTAAGTAAGGCGAGGGCTCTAAGCATGTTCTAGGATATCTGGGGCCACCTCCAAACCTCTCCACAGAGTAAAAGTGGACACACAAGTTCCTAAGCAGGGCTGCAGAGCTGAATGACTACCATCAAGGTCTCAGCCCCCTAGGGCAGCTTACAAAGCACCGCCTTGAGTCACTTCATTCCCATAGCAACCCCCTTCCAGGCAGGTGCAACTGGTGTCTTTTTTCTTGAGATAAAGGAAATAAGGCTCAGAGATTCAGTGACTTGTCTAAAGACAGACACCACCTTCCATGGTTGTTCCCTGGGGCCCTGCTGGATGTATGGAGAGCTCTCTGATACATGGAGCTCACTCACAAATAGTGAAGGGACATCTGAAAAGACATTATCACCACCTGGCCACACCAGGCCACTCTCCTATCCACAGCCATGTGGCAGCATACAGAACAGAAACATGCACCAGCCACCACATCCTCCAGCCTCACTCTCTCTGCCCCACAAAGAAGTCTAGTCTCTTCCCCTGCCCCATGTTTTATTATTCTGTTCCGTCCATCCCTCCTCCAAACAATCCTATAGTACAGGGGCATATTCAGTAGCAGAAAGCACTTGGAATTGTTCCTCTTCTTTTACATTTTAGTGATATTCAATGGATAAGGGGACACATCTATAAAAGAAAAAATGCAATTCTTTACAGTGTCTAGAGCCTGTATTTTTCAAGCAAGCAGTAAACAACTTTTAGTTTGGCATCCAGGTTCCCAAAGTTCATGCATAAGCATCGTGGGTGCTTTTATTATCAAAATGCAACCCTCTCACCTCTTGACATTATACACAGCACAAGCAAATTGGCACAAGCATCTGCAAATATCTCCATTTACTATGGCATTTAGATACTGCTATATAATTGGCAATGCACCTTATTTTATAATTAGGTGTTGTTAATTCCTATTATTACTGTTACCCACAATTAATTTGACTGCTAAAACAACTGCATTTGAGAGATTAAGGAGGCAACTTGCACTCTCTCCGCCAACACTGAGATCATGGTCTTTCTTTTTAAAGCCAATCATTTTGGGTAGGAGCCAACCCAAAATCTCAAACTTTTGGGGGGACCCTATAAACTGATATAGGACAACCAATACCCTAAGCAATATCCGACCTAAGTAAAGACCTCTCTCTAAACACCACAGAGTTAGCTAAAACACAAACTGATCTCTGGTATATTTTAAAGCTCTATTCAATGGAATAGTAGTTTTTAAATGAAGCAGAGTCCTATAGTCCTAAAGGCCAAACTGTGAATAAACAGTAAAAACAAACATTTGCCATTATTAAGCCTTTATCATGTGTTCAATGCTAAGCACTTAGCATATATTATTTCAATTAGTCCTCATAATAACTCCCTAAGTAGATATCATTTTTCTCTTAAATAACCAAAACTCAGGGCAGTTGAATAACTTGCTCAAATCCACACATCTAGTAAGCAGCAGAGCCAGAATTTGAACCCTGTACTCCTGATGCCAGAGCCGTGCTTTGAGCCTCATGTCAACTGTCCAGCATATGTAAGGAAAAATGAGTTTAGTCCAACCAATGCTGTCTGGTATCCCAGGTAAGCCTAAGCCATGAAACAAATCTGGACACAACAGGAGAGAAACAAAGAGGACAAATGAGCGCGCGCACACACACACACACACACACTCTGCAGCAACAATGGAGAGCACTAACAAAGCTCACACCCTTTGGAACAATGACTCTCCCTGTAATGATGGCTATGAGAGACATAATCAGGAATTTTGGAACTGACACAGAGAGACCATTTACCCTGGGGGAAACCTGGGAATCAATGTTTGTGTCCGACATTGAAGGAAGGTGATGTAAGTTACACCACATCCACACGGTGAGATGTTTAATAGCCAAAAAAAAGGGAGATGTTTAATAGCCAAAAAACAAATCATTTTGAAGAATACCAAATGACAAGGGTCATGTTCATGCCAGAAAGGTCGAGGGGAAAGGCAAAATAACTTCATATCTACAGTCTGATTCCAATTTTAAGCATCTCAAAAATTTTAATGTGGTTGTTCTTACATTGTAAGATTAAAAATAACTTTTTTCTTATTGTATCATTCGGTATTTCCCAATTTTTCAAATAGAAATAATTTTATTTTGTAGGAAAAATAATTATTTTAAGTGGTCTCTGCCCTGCCTGAATCCATACTAAATATCTTGCCTTTAAAAAATAGTTGGTACAATATGTTTCCATTTAAGTAAATGTATACATAAACATATTAAAGGAAAAATGACTGGAAGAAATATACCAAAATATTAACGGTGATCAGGCCAGAATAGCAGTTGTTTTTAGTTGCCTTTTATCTGTATTTCCAAAAATTTCCACAATTAAAACAACACTGCACTATTTTAAATGCTATAGTTTATCGCAGTTGTTATTTCATCCAATATAGTCCTGCGGTGAAAGAAAATTCTTGTCTTTAGCACCTTTGGGAGCCCATTTGCTCACACCAAGAATTTGCTCCTGTAATCATGAACTCAGCATTTCTGCTGAGGAAAAGTCATCTACACAACAACTTGTACTGGTCTAGGGACTTCTTCAACCCTAAAAAGAAAAGCAACTAGGGAAAAAGAAACTGGTCAAAGCCCAGCAGAACTGCTAGTATGACCAATGCATGCATCAACCTTGCTCCCTACTTCCTACAATGAGAACAAATTCTGGAGCACAGAAATCTAGTCATGACCCTACCTCTTATGGTACCTGGAGGACTAGTGCTAGCTAGTTACTCCTTGCTGCACTTGTGCACACTCTGAGAAAGGAATGCGTTATTGCTGTCACTAACTAGCACTATCATTTCGCATGTACAATCCAACAAATGCAGGCCACGCTAGGAAGTAAGTGTGGTACAGTGGTTACAGACATTGGCATCACAATGCCTCAGCTGGAACCCCCGCTCTATCACTTCCTAGCCAAGTGACTTTGGGAAAGTTAATTAATAGTCCCTATGCCTCAGTTTCTTCATCAGTTGAAGACAAATAACACAGAGGAACTTGCTTGCAGGGTTGTTGTGAGGATTAAATGAGTTAATATGTATTAGGTGTTCTGAATGCTGTCTGGTCCATGGTAGGTAAATGTTCCAAGAGCATCAGTGTATTGCTGTTGTTATCATCATCATCATCATCATCATCATCACCACCACCATCCAGAAAACAAAAATAAGAAAGACAGGAGGGCCTCAGAAAGTTTGTGGAGCTGAGGGGAAGACCTAATAATGATATCACAGTAATTAGAAACCAAGGTCAACTATGAAGACCATGAGGGAGATTCAAAAGGCAAAAGATGACAAAGATTGGAAAAGGCTTCCCGAAAGCAGTAGCAATTGAGGGCCCGACACTGAGTACCAGCAGAGTAGAAGCTTGAAGATGTTTTCTGAATTAGAAAACTAGGTTTGAAGACTAAGAATTCTACAGGCAGCTCTAAGGACAAGCATAGAGTTTAGGGCAGTGGAAGCAAGAGAAGTAAAGGCTGAGAAGAAAGTTTAGAGTGAGTTTTGGGACCCAGAACTCACACAAGGAACTGAAACATGGTCCCAGGCAGGGTGGTGAGGGTGGGACTGGGCCAGGATGGATGAGGAAACATCGCAAAGGATCCAGGGTCCCTTATTCTACTCTCTCTTATTAATTCCTGCCATCCCTCCGGGTCTCAGCTGAAGCTCATCCCCTTAGCAAAGCCTCCTGTGACATGAGAACACAGCAGGTCACTACAGGGAGACTTACATGAGTTGGTCTAATTCTTTGAGAAATGCCTGATTCCTGCTCTAGGTTGTAAAGTCCATGAGGGTGTGGACTATGTCTTATTTTGCTTGTCCATATACCCCGAAAGGCAGCACAACACCTGGGACAGAGTAGCGAGATGCAACAATGTTTATTGAATGACGAATAAATGAATGATGAATAAGTAAAAGAAATCACCAAATTCACACTGCCTTCTCATGCTCCTTAATACAAAACTTGAAGAAAAAAAAACAGAAAGTGCTCCTCTTTACACTTCAGCCCCTCTGCCATTCCTTTTATTTCTCACTTAACCCAGCAGTCTTGCCAACGAAACAGACCTGAGTAAGAGGATAAACAGTGAAGCTTTGTGGCCCATTGCAATTGAGTCTGAGGGGTTGTGCAGTGAGCTGGGAGGTTTAAATCACCATTGCAATAAACATGAGGAAGATGACACATACACATGTAGTTCAGTAGGAAAAGCTTTCCTTCACCAAGTCCCAGAAAAATCACCTCGAATGAGGCCTTGGTGGATATGGTTTATTTCAATATCCTGGTGGCACTTTGCAGTTAATTCAGAACATAAGAACTTTTAGAGAGCTTTTTTCCAAAAGAGAGCAAAGTTATCAGTCTGTTATTCTACCGCTGAATGAAAACTGACAACCAAATGATTAGTTTCTAAACAATCAAAAGGCTACATCAAATATGACCCACCTTCTCGAATGCCATCCTGGAAAGTGTGCATATGCGTGCGTGTGTGCACACATGCACACACACATTTCACATTCAGATTACAGGGGACAGACAGGGTTCCTCCCAGGAATTTAGGTAACACTAATGAGCCCCCACTAAGTGATGGCCATGGCTGAGAACAGAGCAGACCTGTGTGAATCTCTATTTTGTCCTTTATGATCTGTCTGACCTCTCTTAGCCTCAGTTTTCTCAGCCTCTAAAGTTCATTCACTCCCTGCACTCACTCATTCGTTTATTCCACAAATATTTACTGACAAAGACTATTATGGGAGCCAAAAATAGAGCAATAAAACAAGCCAAAGGTCTTGCTCTGAGGGGCTGACATCCTCTGGATGAGGCAATACCACTGAACTTGGAGGGTGGATGTATGACTCAAAGATGATAGGAATTAAACCAATGGTTGCTGCCATTCATTGAATTCCGATGACTGGGATGTGCAACTCCCTTTCCTGAGCTGCTCAGTTTCCACCTTTCCCAAGAGACTTTAGCTATTTTCCTGGCTCCAGCCAGAAAATAACACAGTACACTTGTTGAATGAATGCTAGCTTTTTTTTTTTCCTAATTTGGCAGTTTAAAGCAATTAACGTGATTTAGTCAGGCGTGTTATTAAGTCAACATTCAAGGAAGGGTTGATCAGGAGAAATGAATAGATCAGGTTATATAAATACCAATTTACTCACTATCTAAAATATCACAGAACTTCATCATATGTCAAATATGTTAGTCCCTTTTATTTTTGCTTTTTATATTCAAAGATGACTCCATTCCTTGATACAACTCGAAGAACGAGTCTGTGGTACAGATTCCCAAGAAATGGCATTAGCAAAAATGTAAAGAACTTACCTAGATGGGATGTCATTTCTGCCTCCTCCAACAATGGTGCTACCTTGTTTTCTCTTGGCAATTCAGCTAAGTCTGCCTTGTCTTCCACAGAGTTTGTGCTGAGGTGAGTCACTGCCCCTACCAGATTCCTGAGGTAGGGACAGTAGTTAGTGTCTTCATATCTCCCTCCACTCCAGAAGGTGCCTAATGCAGACAGAGGCAGTGCAACAGATGGTAGGATGGATAGACACTGGCACTAAATGGAAAGAGCACCACCCATCTCATGGTAGAACAGACTGGGAAATGAGGTAGCTATCCTCCAGGTCGTGCTGTGTCTCAGCGCTGAGGGAACCTGAAGCTCTGTGGAGTGCAAGCCCAGGGAGAATCAGTGTCAGAGCCAAAGTCGGAACCTGGATCCCAGACTCCCAGCCAGGGCTCTGCCCTCTCTCGCCCTGTGACCATCTGGTCCAGCCACATCATCCCAGCAACCAAAAAACAAAATAAAACCAGGAAACCAAGATCAGCAAACCCAGATCCAGATGTAAGAAAATAAATTCTAGCAATGAGATGGGATAACCAAATTAACCTTCAAAACACAAACAAATAGGAACATAAGAGTCACATTTGCATCTGGGGGGTGGTGTTCCTCCATCTGACTCTTCCATCACTAGCTTCATAATCTTGGTCCCAGTTTCCTCAAATGCAATGCGAGCATGGAATACTACTCAAGGGCTAGTTGTGAGGATTAAATTAAAGGATCTTTTACATGCACTCACTCATTCCCCAAACACTCATGAGGCATCTCCTCAGGCCAGGTCCTGGGCATGCCAATAAGAACAAGACATCGTTTCTGGCTTCAGAAAGACGACCCCTGGTCAGAGACAGAGACGAAAAAACAAATGATTGTCCAGCAACTTCAATAACAAACACCTAAGAGGAGGCGGCCGATCTAATTCAGATACAGAAACTCTATGTAAATTCCGCAAGTGCTGAATAAAATATCGTGTCCTGAAGACCACTGCTCACTCTATGCTCCCCAGACTTTCCTCTTCCACTCTCCTCCCTTCTCTCACCCCCATATTGCCTCTAACTGGACTTTCTTCATAGCAGCGCAGAGGTAACACTTAGGACTAACTAAGGTTTGCTGCTGACAACAGAAAGAGATAAATGCAAACATAGGTTAAGAATACAGGGTCACAGTCAGACAGCCCTGAGTTCCAGAACTAACGTTAGCTCTTATTAGCAATGTGACCTTGGGTAAGTCACTTCACCTCCCTGAACCTAAGTATCCTCATCTACAAAATGGGGCCATCGGAGTACTCACCTCATGGGATTATTGAAAAGGTGAAATAAAATTTATATAGAGAGCTTAGCATTGTGACTGGCTGATAAACATTAGCTATCACCATCTATCATTATTATTGGAGAAAACACAGCTTTAGTCTCAAAAATCAATGCTATAGCCCCCAGAATAAAATTAAACTAACCTATAATCTAACTTAATAACATTTTAAAGCATTCTTTTTCTTAACACGTTTATTAGGTTGTGAGATCCATTTATTGTTCACAGCCAGGCTTCTAAAGTGATAGAGATAGGAGGGGAGAGAAGGGTAGGGGAGGAGAGGGGAGGGGAGAAGAGGAGAGGAAGGAAGAGAGGAGAGGAGTATGGTTGAATAGAACAGACCAGACTGCACCACAGAGAATAAGGCTAAGTAATGTTTCAAAAAACTTGTGTTTCACATGTGAAGTTGTGTGCAATGGGTTCCAATAAACTATGTATTTCTTACAGTGGGCCATGGCCAAAAAAGTTTGAAAGCCGCTGACTTGGAAAAAATGCAGTTTTGTGCCCAGCAGACCCCTGGGGGGAGTACCAGGGAGATTAGGAGCAGCCTTTTATGTAAAGCAGATGGCATCTTTCATACTGATATTCACCAAACAATTTCTGCTAAAGGGTTGGTAACCACAGGTTCCTGTAACCGATTTGGTAAGAAGAAAAGCCATTGGTGACAGGTCAACAAATTCCTCTCCATCTCATAAATTAGGAAATGTCCACTTTAACTCTGCTCAGTGATTTTTAAATAAACTGCTTCAACAATCAGACATACTCCTGGGTACTTCTAACTTAAAAGACAAAAATGCCTGACTTATTCCAAAGCTTCTATTTCTATGATGGAAGAAAAGCTCCATTCACACCATGCACACCAAGGAAGGTACCACCCAGTGTTCGCTTTGGGTTGGGTCTAGGGGCTGAGCAGCCACTGCTTCTGGCCCAGGACAGCACAGACTTCATGGACACTGACACTTCAGCAGACCACTGTTGGCTGATATGCATATTTCCAGTAGAAAAGAGAGGAAACATTCAGGTCTCTTTAGAGAAAGCCAACAGCCATCTCAGCAGAGGAATGTAAACAACATTTCTCAAAGCATGGACTCTGGACCACCAAAATCAGAATTACCTGAGAAGTTCATTAGAACGTAGGTTCTTGGGAACTGGGCCAAGCCTACTGAGTTTGAATCTCTTGGAGTGGGGCCTGGAATAATGCATTTTAACAAGCTCCCCAAGTGACATTTCTGATGATAAAGTCTGACATCCCCTAGAGCAAGGGTCCTCAACTCCCTGGCCGTGGACCACTATTGGTCCATTACCTGTTAGGAACCTGACTGCACAGCAGGAGGTGAGCGGCAGGCCAGCCAGCAAAGCTTCTTCTGTATTTGCAGCCACTCCCCAGTGCTAGCATCACCGCCTCAGCTCCACCTCAGATCATCAGGCATTAGATTCTCATAGGAGCACCAGTCCCTGGTGCCAAAAAGGTTGGGAACCGCTGCTCTAGAGTCAGACTCAGCAACCAGAGAAGGGCAACGGGGTGGGCAGTGTAGATGATAAGAACGGCATGGGACAAGGCACGGAGGCGTGACTCAGCCTGATGTGTTTGGGGACTGTCACTGAAGCATTCAGGGTGAGGATGTGAAAGGTGACCACAGTAGCAAAGAGATTTTGGCACCCAACACAGCTCTGCATGCCTCATTGAGTATTCAATGGGTGTCTGCTGAAGCAGGAAGGAAAAGAGTGAGAGAAGAAAACATTTCCAACATTAGGTTAAAAGTAAATGTGTTCTTATAAGTCTATTAAGACAGCCAACGATTTTCCCAAACCATGATATTCTATCCAAAATGAAGCATTTGATCATTTGAAGCTCTATTGTGAAAAAAAAGGAGAAGGCTGAGGCCTCAGGTTTCCAGATGGGTTTATCAGTACTGAATAAATGCTTGACTAATTGTTCTGTCTCCAACTTGCTTTACTTACGCAGATCATGTTAATAAGAGGAATGCTCCCCGATGACACACTGGGACAAAATATTTTGGCTGTTAAAAAGAGATCCATTGCGAAACATTTTCTCTAGGTGAAATTCAGGCTTGAAAGCAATTTAACCTGAGAAAAGGTTGTAAAAATGTCCTTTTGCATGGTGAGTAGAGCAGGTTTCCCCTGCAATCCAGGAGGGGAGCTCCGAAAGGCATGGGGCAGGGAACAGAGGGACATCGGGCTAGCAGCTGCTTCTCTCTGTCCTTCGAAAAGTCCTCTGTGTGATATGGTGCCTTCCTTCCCTGTGGGCTCAATGCAAGAACCCAAGGCTGGCATTCCTGATTCACTGTGACACCTGGGACCTGCCACCGGGTCCCCAAGCACCCACAGGTGAAAGGGTTGTTTCTCAAGATCTGCTCCAGCTCAAAAGTTCTCTCATTCCCTTCTGAGTGAGTAGTCAGGCTCAGCAAGAAGGTAGAAGGGAGGCATCTGATCTGGTCACTGCACAGCCACATGGCAAATTCCACGTGTGATATGACATGGAGCACTCCACAGAGCAAAAATCATCCTCACGGCCTCCACAGATTAATGTACTAGGGAGGAGGTGGATGCAAGAATCCTCCAAGAGCCTCAAAATGCGATACTCTGTCAGGCCTGATACTGGGAGAAGTGAGGCTGGAGCTAAACATCCTTTGGCAAAACTGTCTCCCATTAAATACATATAATTTAATTCCCACTTTCCAGCCAGCTGCTCCCCCTCAGAGGGGCTGTGCTGGGTGCAGACTTTCGGCACATCCTGGGGCCAAGCCTGGAAGAGAGAGAGGGCAATTACACCTGCGGGACACAAATGCAAATGCAAATAACCCAAACTCGATTTATGGCCTCTCACAAGGTTTCCTCCTACATGAAGGTGCTGGCCACAGCCATGAAGGGCGAAGCCGAGATGTCATCCAGAAGTCGGTAGCACTGTTCTGTGGATGCTGCAGATACGTGCGTGCAGCACACTAAGAATCAGTTGATTGCTTGCAATACACAGACTCAGAAATCCAGTCCCAGTGGTGTAAAGAAATAAACAAACAAACAAACAAATACAAAATAAAAGGAAGCTGCACTGAGAAGGTATAGTCATGCTCAGCAAACACTGTGCAACATCTGACGCTGGCCTCAAAGAAGGCCAGGTAATGATCCCACATGAAGGTAAAAGGGATAGAAATGAAAATCCAGATTTCTCCCTAATGTCACCGAGAATGTGGCGTTCCTGCGCTCCACGGAATTAGCCGCAGCAGCTTCCTAATTGCCTGTGCCGAGTTGCCTCCCCCAGGTTGATGGTGGCGGCTGCGCAGCCCCATCAGTCTCGCTTGGTGCTCCTCGTGCACCCGCCCGGCACTGCAGTGCTCCCGCCCGGCACTGCGGTGCTCCCATGGCAGCTGCTCGGCTTGGCACTGCGGAAGCACCAGGACCCCTCAGCCCGGGTGGGAGGCTTCTGATGGAGACTCGGCCATGTTTTCAAGGTGCTGACCAAGAAGGGCTGGGATGCTCGCAAGGGTGAGGAGGGGGTGACAGGCTAGGAGAAGTGAGGACCAGCTGGCTTAACTGTCTGCCAGTCCCTACTGGCACCGAGACTGTGGGAGAGGGACCCACATGTAGGGCTTCAGAGCTGGATTGCTGGAGCTGGGAGGCGTCCCTGACATCTTGTGGCATCCACGCCTGAAGCTAGGACTCATAAAACCCAGCGTTGGAGAATAAATGAAGAAAGGGATCCAAAGGACCGACGCCTGCGCTCAACAGCATTCTTATTCTCATCACCAGCATGAGAGCACCAAGAAAAGGCTCAGCTCAGCCCTTCCTTTGTTTATCTGTACATTCATGCATTCCACAACAACCCCTGAAGCCCACCCCAAAAAGAATTCTGTGCAAAGTGCCAAAGGGGGACCCTCTTCCATCCAAAAGAGCAAGCCTGCCCTCGGGGAATTTAAGGTCTAGCTTACCTGCCTCCTTCTCAACACACCACACCGAAAGAGATAAGGGGTCTCAGGATATCACACATCCCCAGACCTACCAAGGGCACAGAAGGATCTGCCAGACTCATTCCGCACAAAATAAAACTGACCCTAGTGGGTCCAAGGGCTGTGGCCTTCGAGCTAGCTGTCAATCATGCAGAAAAACAGAACTGTGGCTTCCCCGTGAGAAAAAAATAAATAAATAAATAAATGAGCACCATCAAACATCCAGGACAGAAAGACAAAGAATGAGGATAACAAAGACAGAGGGGCTAAAATTTACTGGGCACTTCCTGGATATCCAGGTCTGTGCTAAGACTGATACATGCCAAAATAGCTAATCCTCACTGTAACCCCATTTTATAGATAAGGAACCTGAGGCCTGGTTGAAGAAAGGCCAAACTAGACCTCAAAGCCAGATCTATCTTGTCCCAAGGTCTAGAGCCCAAGCTAGCCCTTCCACACAACCATCCATACCATAATGGGGAATACAGAAAGGGAAATTTAACCAAATTCAATGAGATCATCAGAAAAGCTTAGGAGTCAGATCTAACGAGGGGAAAGCTGGCTGACCCATAATGGAAATCAAAAGACCAGCAGCATCATTTTATTATAATAAAAGGGAGAACTATAAAAAGCTAAACGGTTTACGGGGCCCTCCCCTCAGTCCAGCTGTTGCCCCTTTTAATTCTATATTATGAAAGCAAATGACAATGCAATGCACCCAAACAAGGCAAAGTATTCCTTTTGAGTAAGAATTAAGGGCAGGAAGACTTTTCCAACAACCGCCCCAATGAGCCAACAGAAGGTTGACAAAAGCACTGGAAAATTGCTGGTCCTGGAAAATACACAGATGCCCTTCCTCAGACCTCACCCCAGCCCAGGCACCTGACCAGGATTCATATGACCCAGGCTCAAACCTGCCTCTGCCACCTGGAGCTCTGTAGCCTTGGGCAAAGTCATATTCTCTGTCTTGGTTTCTGCCCCTCTACGACGGAGATGATGATAGAACCAACCTCAGGAGTGGTTGTAAAGAATTAAATAATACAAATAAGGCACCTGCATCATTACTAGGATTACTGCCTACGAAGCTCTTATGGGGCTCAGCAGTGGGCAGCTTTAGTGGGGTCTCTGAATAAGGCCTCTGGATGGCCTGATATTAACTTTCCCCCAGTGGACAAACTGTTGTCTTCAGCAGCCAATAAACCCCGGTATGTGGGAACAGCTCCTGGGGAATAATAATAACAAGTCCACCTTATCTAAACACTTCCTATGAGCAGTTATGGCCAAGCATCTCATTCGGACCTCTCAACTCCTCCCTAGAAGTTAGTATCATTGTGCCCATTTGACAGGTAAGAACACCGAGGTTCAGTGACTGACTTGTCAGGGTCAGATGACTGGTCAACAGCAGCATCAGATTCAAATCCAAACTAGTCTGACTCACATCCAGAGTCTCACCTCTAGACAGTCTGCCTTCCCAAGACCAACTGCCTCTCTTTAAAGATTTTTAAAATCAATAATCCTCAGACTTCTTTCTGACTTTATATATTTTTCCTATCATTCAGAGGATATTTGTTTCATGCAAAAAAAACCTGAAAATACTGTTGTTTAAGTAGGAAATCCAGCATGGGTCTCTAAGTCTGAAATTTCTGTTCTGGTATCACTGGCTTTTTTTTAAAAGATTAGTGAGCCATGAGCCCTTTCCAGAGAGGATTACATCTTATTTCAGGGTGACCAAATGACTCCTGCTGTTTTGAACTACTAGAACTTGGCCGAGACCCTGAGATTTTAAAGTAGTTACCAGTTTTTATTAACAAAGGGAATGTATATTAAAACACATGTGTACATATGCCCTTTAATGATCGCCTGATAGTTCTCCTTAAAGTGTG
Source organism: Pteropus medius (assembly GCF_902729225.1). Taxonomy (NCBI): domain Eukaryota; kingdom Metazoa; phylum Chordata; class Mammalia; order Chiroptera; family Pteropodidae; genus Pteropus; species Pteropus medius. The sequence goes on from NW_024343578.1 coordinate 2,366,303, forward strand.
CCCTTTTTCCCAGCGTAGCATTTTGACCGGAGCCCAGACCAGAATGGAGAAGAAGGAATATTCGAACTTCAGTATTACCATCCCAGAAGCCAAATGACTATCATTTATGTCAGTGGGGCAAAAACCTATGCCCACTGAGCTGTTTGTACATACCTCCAATGGATTTATTGCCTCCCACACCTATTGTTCTTTTTACAATATTTTTCTGCCTCTGCCTCAATGCAGCACAATGGAAAAGGCATTATGGATGGCACAGGGACAAAGAGCCAAACGCCTGCCCAGTATTTCTGACTCTCACTTCTCTTTGCAAATTATAGCACAATGTTATAGAAGAACAAACTAGAATCTCACAACTGCCCATCTTTACTGTCCAAGGAACAGGATTAGGAAAATTTGGGAAAGAAAGCAAAAAAAAAAAATTTACCTTCTCAGAGACATAATGCTTTTGTTTGCCATTGTGCCCCGTGACATTAAATGTGCATGACATATATTGCCTTAATTTTATGAACGCATCATGGGATCAAAGTGAACTAAAATTTTAGGCATCTCTCTTTCTCTTTATTAATACTGAAATGGGATGGTAGCTAGAAAGCTAAGGCTTCCCATGTGCCACATATCATTCTAAACTACTTTACATGTGTTATATCTTTTAATCCTCCCAAAACCTTATGACCCATAGGCTTTTGTCATTAGTTCTATTTTGCCAACAAGTAAACTAGTGCCCAGAGAGATAAAGCTGGTGTCTGAACTATTTGGCCCAAATGGAACTCTGTTTACTTTCATTGCTGATTTCTTACTATTTTTCAGTGTTGATTATAATGGCTTTATGTATAAACAATTTTTGAAAGTTATACAACTACAATAGCATCCCCCCATCATGATTTCAAAGTGTTGGTACCTGGTTTACACAAAGAGGGATGGCAAGTGTCACTCATTCTACATCTTTAAGAAGATCAGCAGAGGAATGCAGCTCAAAGGCCAAAACACAACACAACATGCCAAGGAACTCTGAAGAGGAGGTGGGCAAAGCCAACGAGAAGAGCCAAGGAACATGGGATGCCTTTCAGGGGCTTCTGAGACTTGGTGACAAATGGTGGTCCCCACATATTGCTGTACCTCCCTGCCCCCTGACAGGAGGAAGGACCACTCTACTCCAGCAAGATGTCTTGTCCCCTGGCTGGCATCTAGCACTGCTCCCCAGAAACTGGTTGGGAGAAGAGTCCTCCAAGGCCTAACAAGAAGAATTCTCACAGGAGGAAATGCCTGAAATGCTGTCCAAGAGGGCATCTGAATTAATGTGTGTTCACGGCTGGCTTCTGGATGTGCTCTTACAGCAGGGAAATTGCTGGGTGCTCTGGGCAGTGCGGCAGACACCGTCATTCCTCAGCCTAACCCAGTGCCTACATAGCAGGGTAAGGCACAGTGGATGTAACAGAAAGACCCCATGTGAGGGGTTCCTCTGGGTGTCTCCTTGACCCTCAGGGTGAAGGGAGCTGACCTCAAAGAGAAGAGTGAACATCTGGGTAGAGGCCATATCAACTGTTGCCTCCTCCCCATCAAGTACCAGGTGGGATCACTTTCCTATGTGCCAGCATCCGGAACTCACTCAACCCTTCATGTACTTGCTTGTTCACTCAGTTTACATATATGTGTGGAGCTAGGCCCCACAGGTGCTTAAGGAACTTTATCTGAAGAGCTGGTATTTTTGTCATGCAAAGAATTATGACCTCAGCAACTCTCAGGCAGGAAGCTCTTAGGTGCCAGGCAATGTACTAGATGCTCTGCATATTTTATTTCATTTAATCTTCACCACAGTTTTTAAAGTAGAAGGTATTGGTCTCCTTTCACACTTGAGAGTACAGGTTCAGAAATGTTAAACTACAAGGTGACCCAGCTAGGAGATGGCAGATCTGGGACTCAAATCTAAGTTCTGACTCCAAACCGTGTCCTCTCAGCTGTTATCTCAGGCTTTAATTGCTTCCGAAGTAATTTCCCAGATGTTATCGCATCTAATCCTCTCAAACACCAGTGAGGTTAAGAAACACAGGTATTATTCACATTTTTTTCCTAACAGGAACTGAGGTCAAAAAAGGTCACACAAAGAGGAGAGACTACAGCACCATGGCCGGGTGTGCAGACTCTGGAAGCTCAGCTTAGTCACGTTGGAGAGGCTGCTAAACTTTTGTAAATCTCAGCTTCTAAAACTGTAAAATGGGATGAGTGGTAGTCCCTGCCTCATTAGGTTGTTGGAGAAACTTAATGGGATGACATACGTAAAGTACTTATCATAGTACCTGAAATGCAGAGACTTCCAGTGAATGCTACCTGTTTTTACAATTCGATTAAGTGATTTGCCCAAGGCCACTCAGGAAAAGCCTAGAGAAAAGATGAGACACATGCCACTGCTCCTCGGCAATGACCTTTCCTTTAACAACACTGTGTCTCCAAAGACGTGTCTCTAAAAGTGCTCCAAGCTCTTGACCTATGCGGACGACAAATAAAGATGGGCAAAAGATGCCCCCTAGACTAACTGCAGCCAGGAACATTAAATTGGGCTGACTGGACAAGCGACCAAGCAAGGAAAAAAGAAAGCCAAAATGAGAACAGCCTGTCCCACATGGAGCTTTGCCCCAGGCCCTGTGGGCCCCGTGCTTGTTTTAATGCTCTACTATCATCATCTTGAAATTCTTCACAATTTTTTAACGAGGGGACCTGTATTTTCCTATCACACTGGGCCCTGCAAATTATATAGCTAGTCCTGGTCTCAGCAAATCCTCAGCTTCTAGCTGCCTATAAAATCTCAGATGCTAGATAAATCTATGCCTGGTGGACTGGGTCACTTGGTTCTCTCCTAGCACCCTGGTTTGCTCCCTCAGGCCACTCTCTCTAGCAGCCCAAGAGAACAAGAACAGTCTTCCCTGTCAGCAGGCAGTATCTGGCACATTCTGTGATGAGCAGCATCCATTTTTATTGGCATACTCATGCACGCACAAACTTAAAAGTATAATGGCAATGACATGTGCAAGCCCCAAATATCGACTGGCAGTTGCTTCTACCAGAGGTCTGTTCTATGAACCCACAGCCATTTATGATCCTGCCCAAGTAGCTTGTCCGGATCATTTACATGGATAGCAGCTCTTTTAACCTTGGGATGGTACTGTTTTCCAATATCAGGTGCTAAGATAAATATTCTTAAGTGCACAAAGTGAAGAAATAGCCATCTATTTCTTGTCAAGAGATAATGCTCTCCTTTACAATTTGGCCTTGAAATGCCCCGTAATAGTTTGGCTTCTGAGTTATTTTCATAATCTTGGTTTGGGGTAACCAAGAAGCTATGCAGCACATAAATTTAATACACCTTATAAATGTAATGCCTTATTTAAACTGCCTTGGAATGAGCATCCAATAAATGTTGTTCAAAGCAAATGTAAATTGAAATGTTTACCTTTTATTGAAAACATACTGGACCCTTTTCAAAGCTGTATTTGTCAAATAACTTTCTTCTGAAAAGCAGATGTGCTGACTACTCACAGAAATCCTCTAAAACACATCGGCTATGCAGATCTGCCAAGGGTGAGGTGTGGCCCAGGTAGAAAATGTGTCACAGAGAGGTCCTTGAGAAACAACCACCTCTCTCTGCTGGTCACTGAATACTCAGGAAATTCAAGGGGCAACAAGCACCTTCTTCTTCATCTACATCATTCTATTCCCTTGAAGAAGCTAGTTTTGTATAACAGACCAAAGAGGGCTGATGAAGATTCTATCAGTGTTGCCAGATATGACGAACTTTTCCCCTCGTTGAATGATATACAAAAGCATCACCACAGTCACTGGAGATGAAACACAGGCCGTTCTGTCTCTTGTATAAAAATTACATTGAAAGGGGGAAAAAAATCTCATATGCTAATTCATAGACCAGCATTTACAACACCTATTTCGTTTTTTTCTCAGCCTCGCCCACAGCAAACCTCGAAATCAAGTCACAGTGTCCCAGGAAACATCGATCTGCTGAAAGTCTCTGACTAGAAGATGCTGTGCATTTCAACTTGGGAGCTCATTTCAACAAGCACTGTGACTGTCAAAGATACGGGGGACCCCAGAAATAAATGCCATGGAGGTATGTGCTTGGATAAAGAAAAAGCCTATTTGTGGTTATCTGTGGTGGTGAATCTGGATTAATGACAGACCTGAAGCAAAGGATCCTTCTGAGAATGCATGCTTCTTTAAGTAAGCCCAAAACACCAAGTCAATCATTGATCAACATAAGTAGGAGCACTAAACACCAAGTGAGGATCAATCGAAAACTGAAAAAGAAAAAAGCTAAAACCCCAAACTGGCACTTCTGTGAATGTGTGCTTCAAACTGTAGGACAATGAAACACCTGACAGAGCCACAGTTACTCCGGGTAAGGGTTTTGTTCATCCTGATACACAGCTTTGTCTTTATCACAAACTGGAAATATTAATTGTGCTTGCTCGTGCCTGACAGATTTCATAATTAGTAGGTGGTTTGGTATTCATGTGTCTGTCTAAAAGCACGCTAGTATTAGAAAAAATAAGATAAAATAAAATAAAAATAAAGTAAAATCGGTTTGAGAGCACCATAGTAATTGATCACAATTAATAGCCACATTAGAATAAAAATCTGAAGTTTGCTTCTGACAGAAAACCATGTCTCTATTTTCATTTCCCTTAATTTTGACTAGCACCTGTAAATTTAAGCAACAGAGGCTGAAGCAATTCCTAATGAGAGAAAAACCAAAGCAAAAATATATCAGAAAAGAAATTTTGAGAACAAGAAATGAACAAAAAAGGCTCAGACAAAAACTGAGCAAAGCCATACACAAAGAACTTTCGCTGCAGCAAGTGACTATGTATGAGTTTACAAATGCAATTAGATACATGTGTGGGTAAATTGCGCCAACTGAATTCTAACTGGTACCCTGTCCTGCTAATGTCCTGGTGATTGGGCTAATGAGACCAATAAACTGCCCTGAAAGATTGAAAACTGTCATTTCTGAGATTTCAAGACTAAAAAATAATCTGCCAGGGAAAAGTCCAGTAATTGAACTGGTCCCGGGACTTAAATCATCAGCGGCCTAGGATGAATGCATTAATCTTGCAGGATGACAAATAACTGTGTTTATTCAACAAAAGTGTTCGGCTAAGTAGCACCTCCTGCATGAAAGCAATCTGTAGAGTGTCAGGCTTCCCAGAGGCAGCACAGCACTGCCACCCAATTCCTGACAAGTGACCACTAATATTTAATTATTGAAAAGTCCATCGATTCCCACATTGATAAAAAGTCATAATTATCAAAATGGCTTAAAGAACCAACCTTTTAGTTTGCTGACTCCGTTTTGTGAAAGAGATATCAAGTTTATTAAAGCCGCTCTCTCAATAAATAGTTGATAAAACAAAAACCTGGTTGTGCATTCTAATAAGTGCTGCATGAGGCGTCCAAGATAAATGCCAATTCTTTTCTAGCATTAATGGCAGAGACACACATTACCTGTATTTCTGCTGTGTATTTATCATCACAATTCTGGAAAATGGAATTGGAACCCTTCATTTCCATGAACATGCATTCCCTGAATGCAGGACTAAATAGAAGGAAAAACCTAGCTCCTATCAAATTGTCCCTAAGGAGAATGAAATGAGAATCACACCAGTTTAATGCCTTTTATTATGAATGTTAGGGGTGTGGAGCTCATGAGTTTAACAGCCTAGGTTACGGTGCCTACTAGAATGCTTCTCACTGAATCCCCAAATTAAAGCGGTAATGAAGCTATGCCTTCCCAAAAGAACCCAAACAAAACACATTCTGTGGGGAAAATGAAGCAAGATAGTGGCAGCTGAATCCTGGCATGAATATGTCAAACAGGAAAGTTAATTAAAGGGTGAAGTGAATCGAAACCTCTGCAGTATCTGCAGCTAAGGAAGGCAGCATCCAGGCACACAGCAGCACACCAACGTTCCTTTCAGGGCCACTATCCTACAACTGTAAAACCTCTCAAGATTAACTCCAACTCCAACATCCCTGTCCCACATTCCTCCATTCTGTACTGAAAACACACACTTTGCTAAAACATGGACTATTTCATTTTATAAAATCAAAAATATCTTCTTTTTAAGAAACTACTAGGTTGCTACTCCTATGCTCAGCAAAGACAAAAAGAAGAAAAAATAGAGAAAGTCTAGCAATGAATATCTAATATATTATCATAGGCTAATATAGTGAATACCATGGTATTAAACATAGAAACAATTGATGAAATATTCTCCTTCCTGAAGCCACAGCAATGAGGTACATTGTTAAATATTCGTACTTATGTTGATGAAGTCAGTGATAAAACTGCTACCTACAATTAAATTACCTAATAAAAACCTGTTACCAAAATGGCATTTTTTGCAGTCTCCAAAAACCTTAAAATAGATGGCCAATTATTAACTTACATTCACAATAACTACTTGGTAAAGTTTTTGCCTTAATGCAAAAATTACTAAATTCTCGTGCTAAAAATGAACATACTACATCAGTGAAAACATGAAGTGTCAATTAAAGAAACTACAAAGAATACATAAAATTATACAATGGCATACAGTATACCTTATTTAGCTGAAATTCAACTTTAAATGTCCATGCCTTAAAAGAGTAATTACAGTCTGTTATGCAACACAGTATAGTCACCTTTGAGTCCCCTTAATACAGCATTAACACATTTTTTAACCAAGTTTTCTAAATCATTTTGAGAGTATCTTAACTGTTAAAGATGTAGTGACGAACTGGAAAGATGCACAGAGTTTTGACTTAGAGTACTAATTTCCCATGCAAACAGCCAGAAATTTGAAAATAAACAAGAGAAAGACAACTGTTTCCTTGCTTTTCTAAATGATGTTATGCTTCCCACATTCTGAGTACCTCAGATCTTTCCTCATTTGTCCTCTGAACTCTCTAAATCAATGTTCTTTGCTAATTTTTAAAATAGTCATATTTTAGGGCAATGGACCAAGATGGCCAAAAGATACCTGCAAAGATGCTCCCCAAGTCTTCTAACATGCCCTGCCCATCATTCATGGAAGTCCATGACTAGTAAGCGAAACCATGGGTATCTCAGGACTCCATGGCAGATGACTGTGATCCAAATGCAAGAGCAGATACCCTGGAACTTAATGCCAAGCAACACCTCACCTTACCCTCACATTAGATTACAAAATGCCAGGCAACAGCAAGAAATGACAACAAAGCCATAAACAGCTGGAAATAATTACACAATTGTCAAGCTGCAAACATGACAAAAGCAAAGCTAGGCTTGTGAATTCACTATCAGAAAGGATGCTGATGAGAAGGTAAGAGAAGCATTTTAGCTGTTTCCAATTTGCTATTATAGAGCAGCCAATAATATGGTTGATGGGGCTTTGTGCAGTGTGAGTGTGTGTGTGAGTGTGTGAGTGTGTGTGTGTATTAACTTAAGAGAGAAGGAGAAAAACATATTTTATGTGCTCCTACAAAATGTGAGATAGAAGATATGTAAGCATAACTAAGAAAACAGTCACAGGCTCTGAAGGGATTCTTTCAAAGTTGCTGCAACTACAACGCACAGATGAAAAATACTTCTTTAAAGTTATACAAATATTCACTTCTTTAAAGGCATAAGGAAAATACACAGGCAATGTTATAGTCCAGAACTCTTCACATAAAACATATGACATGTGGACAAAATGCCAAAGCAGGGTACAGACTGGTCCAGATTAAAAGACTCCTAGTGAAAAGAGTCAATTCTTATAAACTGAAGATAGGTCACAAGTATGTAAATTATCATCATACATAAAGGTATATTGTAGCCTCAAGTTTTTATCAACTGCCTATAATTCAATGAACTCCTTTCCCAAACAATGAAGTTAAGCAAACAATCTTTGCACAGTTTCAAAGAATATGGCTACTGGCAATTTTTAAACCAGAATAATTTCTGTCATTCTGTTGCAGGCTGATGTTTCATTACGATATTTAAATTTCATGTGACAAACTGTTTCATATAATGTCCCCAAAAATGCTACTCTCTGAAGTGGAATGCCATAAATAAAATACGTACTTGGTTACCAGGCAGCATGCATAACACATATGTTACATTGGCCCAAAAAGCACATTTAAAAATGCTTAAAAGTTAACTTAACAATTTAAGCTGTTTGTACCCATTTTCAGAGAATTATCCCCTAAAGGCCAATTTTATTTTCTATCTTTGAGAAAATACCTGGATTCATCCTGTTGATTTGTCAAAGTGAAATTCTTTTAACCCCTCAAATCTCTCCTCCGCTGCCATTTTTCTCTTTTTTTTCTTGAAGGGGAGGGCAAAGGACCATATATCTCACAATGTAATTTTAAGCATAATGCTCCCTGTTTGAATTAAAATTGATGCTGCTTCTGATAAAAGCCTAATAATCAATTCTCCATTCTCATTACTCTCCAGAATAATATGGACAAAGACCAATTTCTTAAGTTTGTGGACGACTCTCATAGGTTATTACCCGGCAGTGCAGCTGAGTGGAAAGATAACCATATTCATTCTTCTTATCTGTAATGATGTAATGCATCCCAGCCCTGGGTCTAGATGATTGTGGAATAATGGGATTGTACAACTGCAGGGATGACAAACAATAGTGCAGCATCTTTCTGTGATACACTGAACCCCAGCCTCACACGAAGGCAAGGTGAAAGACATTGTAAAATGGGCACTGATTCTGCCCCTTGAATGAAGTTTGCATTTTTTGGCCAGAGGAGCATCTGCTCTCACACTGAAACAGCAATACCGTCACTGAGAGGAGAGCCGTGCAGAAACAGTTTCCGAGCCCCAGCCAGGACAGTGCCAGTGAGTATCCTGCTTTTCTTTGTGTTTAGAATCAAGAGTCATCTAAAAATAACCGGTTGGTAGGGAGAAGTCACTGCACAGTACATTGCCAAGAAACCGTGAGATCAGAGACACCTCTGATAACTGAAGCTGCTTAGGGTTCACGTTTGTTTGGAAAACTAAATCTGCCTCCATTTTCTGTGCTGGAAAAATCCTGCTTCCTGCCACCACAGAAACCTTACCTTTTGCAGAAGCTGGGAGCCGGAGTATTTAGCAGCAATGGATTTTATCTCCCCACCAAAAGCCGAGGCCCAGAGCTTCACCCTATCAAGAGAAAGGGCACAGAAACGAATGTAACATCAGTGTCACAGTCAACACGCACGCAACTCGCATACATGGTTGTGGTTGAAGGAGCGTGGCAATATAACATTGGATTTGGGGGGACGAAAGAAAGAAAAAGCGCCTTGGTAAAAACTGCCAGCACCAAACTGCAGAGCGCAGCGCGAAAGGGGGCCCGACGGTGGTCACATAGTTCAGGATGCACAAAGTCTCCCAGGCTCTCTAATAAGATCACTGGGTTTTATTTTAATGATTGCCTGAGAACTTACTCACCCCAAATGGGTATCACCTGGCAAATACTAGTCGGAAGCAATTCACCCATCCCCCTCCCCCAAAAAGAAGTAAGATGGCACGATAGCAAAAAGGAGGGTAAATAAACGGCCCGTGGAAGTTGGATTCAGTAAACAGGCTTCAAAGTTGGTGCTATCACTTGAGGTGAGCCTCTCCAGGTCTCACTCGCCAACCCGAAGGAGGGGGCTAGAAGATCCCACCCCAGCCTCGCCTCCCCACTCCGTTCCGGGAAGGCAGGTGCGAGAGGCGAGGCCGACGCCCGCGGCAGGTCCTGCCCAACGGCACCTGCAGGCGCCCAAACTTGGGCACAGTGGGTCGCGGGCGGCCGGGTCCCCTCCCTGGGCGGCGCAGAAGCCGGCACTTACACGGAGAGCGGAATCTGCTGCTCCGAGCGCACCACGTCCCCCAGCGCGGCGTAGAGAAGCGCCGTGGCGAGGAGCGCCGAGGCCCCCCGGGACGCGCGGCGCAGCGAGCCCGGCCCGGCCATGCTGGGCTCCCTCCGACGCGCCGGCGGCAGCGACAAGAGAGGCCGCGGGGAGCTGCACGGAGCGGACGGTGGGCGAGCGCGCTGGGCTGCCTGCTCCGCGCCGCCCCGCCTGCCTCTCGCGCGTCGGGCTCACTTGGGGAGCAGAAAAGGAGGAGTGGGGTGGGGGGGAAGAGGGGGAGAGGAGGGAGGGAAGAGAGGTGGAGAGGGAGGAAGGAGGGGGAGGAGGGAGGAAGAAGCGCTTCTCGCAGCGGCGGCCGCCCGGCCCCGCCTCGGCGGCCCCGGGGAGTCCGGCGGGCCGCGGCGGGAGGGCGGGAGGCGCCGCGCGGGCGGGGCCTCGCAAACTCCAGTGTCCTTGGCCGCAGTGGAGCGCGCCCTGCCCCGCCCGGCCCACTGCGGCCGCCGAGTTCTTTACAACTCCGCAGTCCGCCACCGCGGGCGCGACTCTCAGGCTAGCCCTGGACCGTCCTTCGGCCCAAGCGACCCAAGCCAGGGGTGGGGGTGGGGCCGCAGGAGGGAGGCCGAGGGCTGGGCGCGGCGCCCCGCACTTTCCCAGCGGCAGCTCCGGGCCGGCGCCGCGCGCCCAGTCTGGGTCAGGGGCGGCAGGGTCAGGTGCTGCCGAGCCTAGAGGTGACGCGACCCCCTCCCCCGCCTCGCAATTTTCCAGAAGGAAGAGAGGGTGAAGAGGCAAAAGTCAGGAAGAAGCCGGGGCTCGCGGCGGCAGCGGCGGCGGCAGGGGTCTCACGCGGGCGGAGTGGAGTGGGGATGGGACCGGGGCTCAGGGTGTTCTGGCGAGGGCACCGCAGCGTGGCCGTCCGTAGCGGCTTCCCCAGCCGCTGCGCTTGACTGGGGAAGGCGGGGAGGGCGGCGCTGCCGCCGCGGCGCGAGCGCACAAACGCGGGGCTCCTGGCGTCCGCCCGCAGCGGGGCCGCCCTTGCGCGCCCGGGCCCGGGCCGGGGCTACGGAGCAGCTCGTGCCCTGACCGGCTGAGGCCCGGTGTCCGCGCAACTGCGGAGAGTGGCGGTGGCCGGGATATCGGAGCTGCACGGGGAAGCAAAGGCAGCGCCAACTCCTTCCCGACTGGCGGACTCCCCTGGTTTCGGAAATAAAAGATTCCTCTAAGACCCGGGGTTTACCCGCTCCCCACTCAGACCCCAGCCACCCGCGGAGGCGCATTCGGGCGGTCGACAGAGAAAGGGGCACGATGAAAGGAGCGGCGGGGGGCGGAGGGGGGCCTGGACACTCTGAGAACTACACGTCCCCCGCGGCCTCGCTCGCCGCCGCCCGCTCCCCGGGACCCGGCTTCCCAGCCGCTGGCCCGCGCGTGAGGCCTGGGGTGTGACTGGGAACTTTGTGGAGCTCTCGCGCCGACTCGCTGTGAAGCCCGATGCTAGCGAGGCTGAGTCATTCTCCACCTGCCCAGCGCACCTCAGTGACCCGGGTGAGCCGCGCACTCCTGACGTCGTGGGGTCTCCCAAGGCGGCTGCCGCCTGAGTGCGCCTTATTTGCGTGCCTCCGCACCCAGGGTTTTGAGGTCTTCCCTGCCCTCGCCTTTCGTCTCAGCACCCTTAGTTTTCAAGGAAGGGAGTAAGGGTGGCTCCGGCTTTCGCGGGGTGGTGCCGGGCGAGGATACAGGCCGGCTGTCCTGCCAAGCAATCCCTGGAAAAAGTTACCTCGGCAGAGCTGGACTTGATCTCAGAGTTGGCAGTGCGGGAGGAAGGACCGCCAAGGGGCCATTGGTGCTTTTTCCGAGTGCGGGGAAACCCCAGGCTTCTGTGGGCTGGTCGCGCTCCCACCCTGGGGCGCAGCGCAGGAAACAGGCCCCACTATGGAAGCGCCAGGTGCATCCCGCCCACGGGCAGTGTCTACAATCTCCACGGATGACTAACCGGTTATAATGAATTCTCTGCTTCTGTGCACACCTCCCGTCTATGGACGCATGCTAGCAGTTCCAAACCGAGCCAAGCGTGGCCTGACCCCGGGGCAAGTGGTCGGGATGGCTGTGCCGCTCATAATGGGGGCTGGGAGAAAATTAATTTCCCTATCAGAACCCAGGAGACTTTTTTCTAAATGGGTGACCGACTGAATGAAAATGTACTAGCCCTTATTAGTAAGGCTTCCATCCGTTACCTATATAGTATCTATATGATAATAGCACTTCATGCAGTCCCCTCATTCATCCAGTGAATAACTGCCAAATATCTTTGTGATAGGAATGTAGGATGTGCTGGAGAACCAGTGGGAAGCAAATCAGACACCTGCCTTCACAGAGTTAATACACTAATGAGAGAGACAAGATTTGCTCCAAAAGCCATAATGAGAATGTATAAACTTTGATAAGGGGTCAACTATAGTGTGTACAACAAAAAGGTATCTGTACCATCCATCCTATTGTTATCCCTATTAACTGATGGGAAAATTGAGGCACAACAAAATAATACCGCTTAATCATATTTAACCACCATTTGACTGCTGGACTATATTGAGAGCCACTTGAGCACCAAGGTCATGAGGACATTCTATGATAAAATCATTATGTTCTGTCAACCTGACCCAGGTGAACTTCACAGGCATTTCTGGGCAACTAGAGAGTAGCTAGGACAGGAGTCCTGACACAGCATCAGAGTCCCAGGATGCATCTTGAGCATTTATAACTTACAGACTATCTTAAACAGAGCATTATACACAATACATTTAAGACAGATCCCACTAAACATTTCCTACTCTCTCAAGAATAAAAATATTTAAGCTATCTGAATAATTAATAAATTCAGGTGTCAAGTATGATAAAAATTTGGGGTTTGTGCAGCCACATCAGGAGAGGGGACCTGGAGCACCTTTCAGTATGCCAAGTGTGACACCAAGTATTGGGTCCTACTTGCCATTTTACTTGCCATTTTCACCCAAAAGCCTATATTTCAATACCCAACTCTCAGCTGAAGCATTGAATTCAGCCAAATAATTGAATCCAGCTAAATGAACCTGCATATTCTGCCCTATAGGCTGAGGATGATGTATTTGTCCTGTAACAATAAGGGGCTGCATGAGAGGTCTGAACAGAAAGGAAACATGAAACAGAGGTGAATGTTTTAGAAATGTTCACCAGGTCCGGGTTTACGGAATGGATTGCAAGGAGACCCCAGAGCAGCAGTTCTCAAAGCAGGAAAGGGCACTGAGCAGTTGAAAATTTTTCTCTTCATCACAATGGCTTGAAGTCCTACTGGCATTTAGTGAATGGAGCAGGACAGTCCCACACAAGGAAGAATTGTCCTGTATCCCACAAGACTTTCAAATGTCCCACTGGACATTTTAAGCAGGAGAAAAACCTGCTTATAATCATCTGCATCTAGAACTTAAACCTATTTTATATATAAATACAAAGGAGTATTTGCATGGTTTTAACAAGCATTTAATTTCCCAGGAATGTAACTACTGTGTAAATAAAGAGAAGGTTGTCTTCCATTTTGTTCAAAACTTTACCAAGAGGGTTGTTTGGAAAATCGCTTCTCCAATGGTAACTGTGCTTACGGGTTCTGAATTACCAATAGAGCACTTCAGTATCAGTGTGCATTCGGGATGTGGCGTCAAGTTAGTCTGCTTATAGGCACAAGCATCTGACAACTTCATTACATCTTGCTGTGTAATCTTGTATGAGCATTGCACATAGTGAAATATCTCTTATTAAAAACTTTATTTTATATTTTGATATTACCAGATAATAATGCATCGTATTGATTATTTTTTTAATTCTGACTTTGAGTAAGTTATATTGTCTTAGAATTTCATATCAGGGTGGAAAAGGGGATATTGGGTCTAACCAGCAAAGATCTACTACTCTAGATCAGAAAAAGATACCAGCTAAAAGGCTGTGGTGTTGCTGGTAGGGATACAAAATGGTTTACCCCAGAGAAACAAAATGACAAATGCTTTTACCTTTGACTCAGCAATTCCACTTCTGGGAACTTCTCTTTCAGTTACTAAATGACATACTTATATGGTTATCATTACTGCATTATCTCTAAGATGAGACCACTGGAAATAACCCAACTGGCTATCAGTACATAATTGGTTAAAGAAACTGGTGCATTCTGCAATGGAGTATTATGCAGCAATTTTTAAAATGAGGATACTTTCTACATATGGATGTGAAAGGATCTCCAGCATATATTATTTTTTTAAAGCAAGGTACATAACAGTGTATATGGCATGCTACCTTTGTGTAAAAAAAGAGAAATAATACATATTTGTATTTGCTTGAACGATGGAAGATACACAAAAAAACTAACAGTTGTTACGTGTTGGAGGATTAGGAGGGAGAGTAGATGGGGATAGGTTTGAGAGTGACATTTCACAATGTTTGTCACTTTCGATCATTTTAGGTTTTTTAGCCTTGAGAATGTATTACTTATTCAAAACAACAGAATATAAATGTTCAGAGCTCTGTAACAGTTCAGATACTGGGATCTGGGCTAGAATGGAGAGAGTGGTTGTTGGGATGAAATATGAGAAACATTTAAAGTGCTAGATCCCTACAGAGGTGATTCTCAAACTTCCAGAGGTTCTGATTCAGTAAGTTCAAGTTGGCACAAGAGGTAGACTGGGGATCTATGTCTCTAATAAGCTCCTCGGAGGATTCTGATGCCAATGGCCATGGGCCACTTTTGCAAGCACAAGACTTCTCTCACTCACAGTGTAGTATAGAGTCTGGTGGCATTATGGACTTTGGGGTCAAACAAACCTAATTTCTGGTCATGGATCACCCTTACATTAACAGGAAGTTACTCAAAATTTCCAAGCCATCCTTTTCTCAACTGCAATAGATAGTAAAAGAGAGCCACTTTCACACAGAAATAGGGAGGATGAAATGGGAGTAGTATAGCTACTACTCAACAAATGTTAATTTCTGCTTGCATTCTGCAAACACAGCAAGCATTTTCACACCTGGGCTATTGCTCCGGCTCTCACTTTGCTACACTGCCAAAATAGTGGGGCCCTTAGCTGAAGCCTAGCTTCATGCTTGATCATCACCACACACACACATACATGCATACACATGAACAGAGCCCATCTCTCCATGCCCACCACACTGCCTCACCCAGGCACTATTATATCCTCCATAAAATTCTTTGACTTGTAATGAGGCATCCCTCCTAATACATTTCTTCTTCCTACAGAAGCCAGAGCCATCTTTTTAAAAACAAAAATCAGATCATAGGCATTCCCTTGCTCAAAATCTTCCAATGGTTTCCATTTTAAATTAAAACTCGGAGTCCTTACCAAGGCACCCAAAGCCCTTGACTCCCACCCTCCAGCCTCACTTTCCATCCCTCTCCCCATTGCTCACTGTGCTCCAGTCAGTCTCTTGCAAGTTCCCAAAATGCTTGTTCCCACTTTGGCCCTTTGTATGTGCTGTGGCCTCTACCTGGATTACTCTTCCTCAAAATGGCCCATGGCTGTATCTCACTATATTCGGGTCTCTGCTCTAATGTCCTCCATTAGGAGAACTTTTCCCTGACGACTCCAAGTAAAAGAGAAACACATATACTCACTCTCTCTCACACACACACCTCTGTGCCTTCACCTTGCTTCATTTTTCTTCTTAGCATTTATCACTACTGATAGAGCGATTTATTTGTTTATACCATGTCTCCTCCACTGGATGGGATGTGCCCATCATCTTCATCATTCTGACTATAATGTCTTCAGCAAAGCCGATATTATGGGGATTCAATAAACATGAGAGATGTTAAGTTGAAATTCCTTTCTCCTAATGTCATGCCTATTTCCTTCTTCCTCGGGCTCTAGCATCCACCTTACCTAAGACACAGAGCCTTTAAAAGTACTAGATTTGCCAAGACGGAAAGAACTAAGGTAACTGAGGAGAAATCCTAGGTAACGTCTCTGTGGAAGGATGGTGACTGAAGGAAAAAGAGGAGACAAGGATGATTTCTCAAAAGTTTTAAAACACTGTGAAATGTCATCCCAAATGCAGCTTTTTAAGCTGTCAGAGGAAAGAAACGTACTTGTCCTCTCCAGAATTTTGTTTACTGTACAACGGTGACATTATCTCTAGCCCTGCAATGGTGCTCAGGTTGCAGATACATGGCAAGGAGACCACCGTGACCAAAGAAAAATGTTCTCTCAGGAATAGTTTAGATATATCTGAAATGCAGACCTTGGAAAAGACAGCCCTAAAGCTAGTGTTGAGTTCACTATGCCAAAGCCCCTTGAATGGAGTAGATATTAAGGCAGCTTCAGCTGAATTCAACCAAACTGGATGGTCCTTTTAAACATTTCTAACCCTTTCATTGAACTGAAAAAAGAGGTCTCTTGAATTCCCAACACAGAAAAAAGGCAACAGGTGGGCATGATGGTACTTTGTCTCAGATGAGCCCTTGCCAACTCTGAGAAGACTGCCCCGGGCAGTGGCACAGGTCCATCCCAGAGCAAAGACCTGAAAGGATCAGCTGACTATGGAGCAGCTCACCTAAGCCTAGCATCTGTTGGCCCACAAATACTAGAGCCAGCTTGCCACTCCTTCTCAGGCACAGAGACTGAGCTTGAAAGTCTTGTGCTCCTCCAGCCCTCCCCTGCTCATCCCCAGCCCTATGCCATGAACCCTCATAATGGTTTACTGAATAAAGTGATTCTCTACATGTGTGTATATACATAAATAAATAATACATATATTTATGTATGTGCAGAATATGTCTTGCTATGAATATATAATGTATGAGTGTGTGTGAGAGTGTGGGTATGTGAGTCTGTGTATATGACTATGTGTGACTGCTTTATGTGTATGATTGCGTGTGTAAGTATATATAAGTATATATGTGATGTTCTGTGCCTTGTGCAACATAAGTGTACATGTGAATACAATAATTACAACATTGCAGTTGTCATCTGAAAAAGGCTATCTGTCCTAGGGTAAGGGAAATATAGCATTCAATTGAGGGGATTCTTTTAAACCAACTCCTACATTGTCCCTGAAAAACAGTGACCTCAGACCCATACAGCTACATTCATACACACAATGACACAGCTTCTCAGCCACATTCTCTGGGCAAGAGAAGAATGCTCATGTGAAATAAGGAGCCCTTAAATGAACAGTTGCAACATATGCCAAAGTTACTATTCTGGTTTTGTTTTACATTCAAAACATCAAGCCAAATGGAGAAAAAGAAGCAAGTGTTCATGCATAACACACCTTCTAATTATCTGAATCTAAAGTTGCCTGTTTTCATAGAGGGCAGATGTTTTCTAGAGGTTAGGGATATAAGAAAATGTCTTTTCAGGATCAGATTCATTTCTTTGGGAGTATCTTAAGAAATTACAAGGTTTCCAAGTGTCCATCAAATGGGAACTGGTTGAATTAATCACAGTTTATCATACAAGGGAATTTCATAAAGTCGTTAAAAAGGTTAAGGTAACTTTTATGAACGGAAGTGCCCACATGGCAAGCTGTCTATCATAAGTAAAAATGTTAAATGGAAAGAAAACAGCAGGAGGCAGAATAATATGTGTAGTAAAAACCCATCTCTGTTTTTAAAAGACATAGATACAAGTATAGATATAAGTATATGTATAGATATATCACTATCTATCTTCTGAGTGTGTAAGCATGGAACAAAATAGAAAGGCACATGCTAAACTGTTAATGCTCGTTACTTCTAGAAAACAGTTGAAGAAAAACATTTCACTTTTTCCTTTCAACATTGTTGTATTGTTTGAATCTTTACAAAAACAACGGGGAGGAGAAGATGCCATATCTGAAGGTATTAACACAGGAAGCATCTGAACAACACAGATGTTCCAAAAAGATGACTTGTGTGTGATCGCCTGTTTTTAAAATCATGATAAGGTAGGAAAGGGAGACCAATCAATGCTAACAAGTGAGCAAGGGGAGAAGAGGTTTCTCCTCAGAGCTGAGTCCTGTCAGGAGGAAGTGATACATGTCTTCTAAGCTGAGAAACATGACCAAGTCCACAGGCACAGAGGCAGGGTGGCCCAGGCAGTGCCCCTGACATCCTTACTGTGGCATTCCCCTCACTGAGTTCTTTTCACTGATAACAACTCTTTTTGAAAAGCTGAATTACAAGTGTGCAAACATCTACTGCACATTAAAACATTTGTTTTAATGACCATGTTTTGGATAAATAAGGTTTTTAAATTTCAGGAATATCAATCGAAAAGATCATTGTTTCCTGCTATGTTACTTTTATAACAAACATAAATATATTTTTAAATTTGCATGAAATAATCAGGTTTCAAGTAAACCCTCTGTTTGAAGTCAATTTTTTACTTTATTACGGCAACATTGGTTAATAAAATTATATAGGTTTCAAGTGTACAATTCTATAATACATCATTTGTATATTGCATTTTGTTCACCACCTAAAGTCGATCTCCTGTCATGATATATTTGACCCCGTTTACCCTTATCTACTCTTCCCCTCTCTCCTTTCCCTCTGATAACTACTATACTGTTGTCTGTGTCTAAGTTTTTGTTTGTTTGTCTTGTTCATTCGCTGCTTTCAGTTTTATATCCCATATGTGAGTAAAATCATATGGGTCTCAACTTTTTCTGCCTGACTTATTTTGCTTAGCATGATATTCTCAAGATCCATCCACATTATCACAAGTGGCGGTATTTCATCTTTTCTTATGACTGAGTAGTATTCCATTGCATATATGTACCACATTTGAAGCCAATTTTTGAATGATCTACCCTCAATTTCTCATCCCAGGTCAGCTTTCCAAATGTGAGAGGGCAACCCCTCCCACTATCCACTAAGGCTACACTTTGGAAAATAAACCAATTTTAAAATAAAATAAATAAAAATAATTTAGGTTGGTAAATGATCTATTTGTACACACACACACACACACACACACACACACATTCTGAAGGCAAATATGAGTGTGAATGTGATTAGCCACTGTTTTAAGTGTTCATTGTCAATAGTTCTCTGTCTCTCTTAGTATGGACTAGAGTTGGCAGTAAAAACTGATCATAACTTCTTATTGAAAAAAGAGGAACTCTAAATTCTCAGCTTATTTAGAAACTGTAAAGGTCCCTTCAATCACGATTTTGCACCTACACATTTCCTATTACATACGTTGATGAGGAGTTGATTCTTCACCATGATAATAGTCTAATTATTCAATTATTCCAAATGGTTAAGTAATAATGGTCATTTTTTCTAAAGTAGATTTAAATAACCATATATTTAAGAAGAAATCTTTGAAGTTAAGAAGCATCTCAAACTAATTTGAATAATTAAAATCATTTGACAAAGTTGTTTTTTAGGACATAAATTACAGTGACAATAATATTTAATCAAAATCTTAGAAACCCTTGTAAATTTTAATCTTAAGAATTTATCTTAGAGAAACAATCATGAGCGCAAAAATATTTAGCTATAAAAACATTTATTATAATGTCATCTAATAGAAAAAGTAAGAAACCAATTAAATGCCTAAAAATAGGGTATTGATTAAATAAATTACAGCTGGTTCATGTACTATTATCCTGCTATTTAAAATGATGCCGATGGTACCTTAACTACAAAAATAATCCCAATGATTAAAAAAACAACTTATATAATGTGTATTCATATAACAATCCAATGCTTTAAAACAGCTATTACCAATGAAAACATATAAACAGCAAAAATCCCTCAAATATATTTATTGTCAGTGAGATTGCTTTGGGTTTTTTCCTCCTCTCTTCTTCATTCAATCATTTCTTTTAAATTTTAGAAGCAATGTGTGAACATAGTTTTTAAAAGACTTTAACCAGTACAGAAAAGTAAAAAATGAGATGTGAAGTCTCCCTTCTCTCCAAAGAAAATAACTTTTAATAATTTTTGTTTTGAGTTATTTTTGTGATTATCATTGTAACTCTAAATAGTATATTTATATTTCTACTTTATTATTTGTTTAGTCATCAGCTTAGCCATTTTTTACAGTGCCCTTACCGTGTGCAGACATGATTCTAAATGCTGAGGCTGTAAGAGTGTGTGAAGCAGCCTGTGCTCTTGTGGAGTTTCCTGTCTAATGGGTTTATTAATTTCACTCTCCAGTGCTGCTTTATCCAGTATCCTTGGACATACCACAATGAAGGTTACTTTCAAATTTGTGCACTTACCCTCCCTTTTACACTCTCTCCACTTCAAATATGAATATTTGCAAGTGTATAACAATTTTTACATTGTCAGGGTTTATGTTTACATTTTATTTTATAAGTTATTCTTCCAGGCTTTATCTACAGTTTACTTATGAAAGTTGAGACCTGAAAGTCACATTTACAATAATAGGTGGTTACATACCTATTATGA
The DNA here is from genome assembly GCF_902729225.1 of Pteropus medius. Classification (NCBI taxonomy): domain Eukaryota; kingdom Metazoa; phylum Chordata; class Mammalia; order Chiroptera; family Pteropodidae; genus Pteropus; species Pteropus medius. Next base: position 2,386,602 of record NW_024343578.1, read on the forward strand.
TCAGTCTCTGTGAAACCATAAAGTGTGTGTGGATCCATAGAGACAACGTAGACTTCTGGCTCTATGGATCCAGCCTTTATCCCCATCTCAGAAAAATTATTAAAAAAAAAAAAAGAAAAAAAAATTTTTAAAAATCTACAAACTCATTTTCATTAAAACTTGCAGGCAGATATAGCCTGCAGACTACAAAATATAAGTAAAGACTGTCCCAAGGAACAGGTGATGCAGAAGCTGCACTGAGGATAGGAGGACAGAAGAGCAGAGAGAGATAAGGGGTCTCAGCATTAGCAGACTCCGAAATCACAACTGCCTGAGAGTTAAGGGCTCTTCTTAAATGTAGATGCTCCATCCCCGTGGCAACAATGGATACGGAACTTAAGTTAAATAAAATTGGAGGCAGAGGCCCTCCAAGACCCAAGATGGTTCCTTGAAGCAAAGGAGATGGTACTACAAAAGGAATCACACAGTCCTGTTAAATTGAATAGTCTGTCATTATGGCAGCAGAAAAAAAGAAAGTTTTTGAGTTGTGAAGGATAACTCAGCTTATCCCCCTATGTCCTACTCATATACACATATGTGAAGCTCCTGCAAATAGTTATTGATCTAGAAAAATCAACTAATTCAAAAACGAGTGAAAAGAAGAAAGAAGAGGAGCAAGGGGAAGAAGATGAAGATGGAAGAGGAGGAAGAGGAGGAAAAGAAATAATAAATCCAACATCAGTATAAATTGTCTACTCTTTAAAATGTAAACAAATAAATTGTAAAAGAAAAAAAAAGCAAAACTCATCAAAGAACAAAGAACACTCACCAGAAAAATGTTTCCATAAAGCAGACAAAAATCATAACCAAATATTTTACCATGAACTTTAAAATCATAAGAAGCAATCCCCCTCAATGATGGAAGATCACAAGAAGAAATAAAAGAACTTGGGGAAAAGATGATGAAGTCAACAGGAGGGGATGAAACATAAGCTTGCAGAATTCAGGGAAGAATTAGACTAAAAAGATAAAATCGACAAAGAAATAAAGGTAAAATTGGAAGGGATACAGAGGAGAATATATACTGCAGAAAATAAAATAAGGGACATAGAAAACAAAGTATAAAAGGAAACGAAATAAAATATAAATGAAGAGTTAAATATTAGCTAGAATATGAAATATTAAAGACAGGCCAAAGTGATCCAACATATGCATGACTGAAGTCTTCAAAGAAGAAACCAAGGCAATAAAAACAGAACAAATATTTAAAGATATAATTCAAGAAAATGTCATGCAAATATAAAAAAACCTGAATCTACACATAGGTATAGGGCATACTGTATATTAGGAAAAGCTTACCTGAATAGTTAGCTTTAAGATACATTCTGGAAAAGAAACTGGGTCTTAAAGATAAAGAAAGTATCCTTTAGATAGTTAAGGAAAATATCAAGCTGCTTATAAGGGAGGATGTCAGGCTGGCATCAGATAACTCCAGAACAACATTTAAGGCCAAAATATAATGGAGCAATTCCTGTAAGATTCCCAAGGAAAAGGTATAGGTCAACCAAACTGGCTTTCTAGTGTAAAGGTTATGTACAAACAGTGGTGATCAAGGAAAATCTCAGAGAATGCTATATACATGATACCAGATAAAGTTTAAAAAAAAGAAATTAATTATTAGAAACATTATAACAAAATTACAAAGAAAGCATACACACAAAACAAAAAAAGCTACAGCCCAATCTCACATATGAATGGTGATACAAATCTACAAATTACATATTTAACAAACAATCCAGAAACACATTAAAAGAGTCACAAGACGAAGATATCAGATAGTTCCTCATCATTTAACATTATACATAAAGTACTAGCCAATGTAATTTGATAATTGAAGGGAAAAAAGAAAACTAAAGGCATCAAGATCGGAAAAAGGAGATAAAAATGTCAGAAGACAATCTGTGCATCTGGAAAATTAAAGAGAATCAACTGACAAACTAGTGTGAGAATTCAAAAGGTATTGGAGTACCAAAATTATACACAGAAATTAACAGCCTTCATGTATGTATGTATGTGTGTGTGTGTGTGTGTGTATATATAATATGTATGTGTATGTGTGAGTGTATATGTGTGTGTGTGTGTGTGTGTGTGTGTGTGTATCACAACTACTTAGAAAATATAATGGAAGAAAGTACCCCATATGCTATAGTTACAAGAGAAAAGTAAAATACCTAGGGACAAACTTTTTAAAAATGTGTAAACACGATTTAAGACAGAAAAAAAACTATTAAATGAAAGGAAAAATGTATCATTACTTTAGATATATAAATGATATCATTTGTCTCCAAATTAATTTATGTTGACTATGATTTAGTAAAAATTATCAATAAGATTGTTTTAGAACACACATTTACTTTAATATTCAAATAGAAAACACAGTCATGAAAATCCTGAAAAAGAAGTGTAATGAAAAAAAGAGTAGACCTACTAAATATTAAAATGTATTATAAACCTCAATAAGTAAACATTGTGATACTGGCGAATGAACAGATTGTTAGACCAAAAAAAAAAAAAAAAAAAAAATCACACACACAGCATAGAAAATCCTGAAATAAATCCAAATACCATACAGGCCTTTAATATATGAAAAATGAGGATCTCAATGAAAGGAGAAAAGAAATATAGCTAGTGTTGAAACAGTTGGATATTTATCTGAAAATTTTGAATTTGGTTTCATAGCACACACCAGGATAAACTTCCTTTAAATCTAAGACCTAAGTATAAATAAATAATTTCCTTTCCCTGATATACATACCAAAAATGTACTAGAAGAAAACATGAGATAATTCTTCTTTAACTTGTAATAGGAAAAATCTAATTATGACTTAAAATCTAGTAGTCATAGAAAAGTTACACATCATTTAAAGCACATAGAGTGTGGTTAATAAAACATATTTAAGAAAAGTAAAATGACAAACGACAGACTTCCACTTCTTGTCAGAGGATAGAAAGTTGCAAAAGACTATCACTCTCACCTTAAAAATGAGAACAAGTTGGATAAACTACAAAATCCTTGACAGAGAGACAGGTACAGAAGAAATCCATCATACACGAAAATAAAAGAGAAACCCACTCAACTTTTAATGGTTGCACAGGAACTGGCATGATGGATTAGAATTCCAAGGACCTCAGTCATAGAGCAAGTCTTCACTCATCTGTTTACTGTTTCCCACAGTCTTCACTGAATGCATAGGGTAGTGTACTAAAGGCTGGGGACAAGGTGAGGTTGCTAAGAAAGGTCCCCTCAAGGTCAACATGGTCTTCCTTTAATGCAAGGCAGGAACCTTTCCCAAGTACAAGGTAGCAGCCTGCCAAAGACTAACAGAGCAATTAGGTCTGATAAATATCTTTCAGTGACTCAGCCATTCACCACAGGAGCTTCAGCTACCCTCCAAAGTTTAAGGGTCAGGTAGGAAGGCTTAGATAGTCGAGAGATGAAAGAAATACATATGGAGCCTAAAGACATTAAATGAATGATAAAGGGATATTATGAACAACTTTATGCCACCAAACTCAACAGCCTAAATTAAAGATTTAAATTTCTTTAAAAACACAACCTCACACAAAATTGACATAAGAAGAAATAGCAAATCTAAAGGCTCTGGCTCTATTAAATAAATTTAATTTTTAATAAAAACAGACAAATAAAAAACTCTATGTTTGAATTGCTTCACAGTAAATTCTATCAAACATTTAAGAAAGAAATAATTCCAGTCACAAACACTTTAAGAAAATAGACAAGAAAAGACAATCGCCACCTCATTTGATGAGCCCGGCATAACGCTGGTACAAAAACCTGACAAGGTCATTACAAGAAAGAAGACTGGAGATAACTATCTCTTATAAACATAGATGCAAAAATCCTTAACAAAATATTAGCAACTTGAATCCAGCAAATATATAAAAAGGATAATACATCATGACCAACAAGGATTTCATTTTTTGAAAAATAACAGGAACACAAGCTGTTTCACCTTTTGAAAAATCAAACAATGTAATTCACCACATTAACAGAATAAAGGAGAGAAAAAAGAGTGAATGGCTTAATAGATGCAAAATAAAAATCAACAAAATTCAACATAAATTTAAGATTATTTTAAAAGCTCAAAAGCAGGAATAAAAGGAAACTTTCTCAATCTTATAAAGATCATCTCCCAAAAACAACTACAGATAACATATTAATGGTGAAATATCAAACACTTTCCTCCTATAGGTGGGAATAAGGCAAGAATGTCCACGCTCAACACTTCTATTTAACATTGTACTGAAATTCTTAAGCAGAGCAATAGAGCCAGAAAAATATTGTAAAGGAAAAAGTAAAATTTTTAGGATTTGCATATGACATGGTTGTATACATAGAAAATCCTATAAAATCTACAAATATATATATATAAAAAATAAAAACTACTAAAACTAATACATGAACTTAGCAAGATCACAGATACAAAGTCAATATATAAAAATAAATTGCATTTCTATATAGTAACAACAAACAATTAAAAACAAATTTTGAAAAATAACACACATAGCTAGGAATAAATCAAAGAAAAGACATGTAAATCCTCTATACTGAAAACAGCAAAACATTCTTGTGAGAAATTATAGAAGGCTTACTAAAGAGTTAAACCATTAATATTATTAAGACATTCATTTCTCAAAGCTGATCTCTTAATTCAATATAGGCCCAATCAAAATTTCAGAAGATGTTTTTATAGGAGTTGAAAAGTTGATTCTAAGAATGCAAATAAAAAGAACGTGGAATAGACAAAATGATCTTGAAAAAGAACAAAGTTGGAGGACTTACATTATCCAACTTTATTTTAAAGATACATTATCAAGATAATGTTGTATTGGTGTAGGTATAGACATAAAGATAAATAGAATGAATGGAGAGCCCAAAAAAAGACCCATACTTATAATGTCAATTGATTTTCAACAAAGATCCCAAGGTAATTCAATGTGAAAAAAGAATCTGGACAATTGAAATCCATATGGAAAGAAATAAACTTCAGCCCTTGCATATCACTGTATACAAAAATGACTCAAATGGATTATAAATATAAGCCTAAAAGCTGAAACTATAGAACTTCTAAAATAAAATATGAGAAAAGCCTTTATTACTCCAGTGAAGGCAAAGATTACTCTATGCACACAATAAACACCAACTGAAAAGGAAGAAAATGACAATTTGGGTTTCATCAAATTAAAAATATCTGCTCTTTGAAAGACATCTTCAAAAAATGAAAAGACAATATTTAACAAAAGATTTGTATCTAGAATATATAAAGAATTTCTGCAACTCAATATTAAGAAGGTACACAATTTAAAAATAAACAAAATATTTGAATGAATACTTCACAAATGAATATTTATGGATGGGGAAAAACACATGAAATTATGTTCATCATCATTATCAAATGGAAAAAACAAGTTTAAAACTACAGTGAGATACCACTGCACACCCACTAGAGTAGTTAAAATTTAAAAGCCAAACAGTATTACTGGTGAGAATGTGGAGCAACTAGAACTCTCATATATTACTGATGTGAGTGTGAAAGAATACAATCATATTGGAAAACACTTACGCAATTTCTTATACACATAGACTTTCCCTATAACCCAGTAATTCCTAGGTATTTACTTAAGAAAAATGAAAACACATGCTTACAAAGTATATATGCATGTTCCTAGCTCCAAACTGAAAACAACCCAACTGTCTATTAACAGGTCATTGGATAAACAAATAGTAGTATATTCACATAATGGAATACTACTTAGCACTAAAAATGAATTACATGCAACGATCAACATGAATGAGCCTCAAAAACATTATGTTTGAAATCATTCTAAGCTAAATAAGCCAGACAGAAAAAGTTCAAAATCATATGATATCACTTATATGTGGGATTTAAACCTAAAAGCAACAAATGAACAGGACAAACAAACAGAGACTCATGGACATGGACTATAGATTAGTGGTTACCAGAGGGTAGAGGGGAAGGGGAAGGGCAAGGGGGAGGTAGACGGGGTAAATGGGTCATATATGTGGCTACAGAAAGAAATCTAACTATGGGAAGTGAACACACAGTGTAAATATATGTATGCCTTATTGTTAAAGTATACAGCTGAAACTTACTGGATTTCATTAACCAATGTCACTATAAAAAATAAATTTAAAAAAATTATTCATATAACCAAAAATATATATATATTTTATGCTTGAGTGAAAGAAGCTGGGTATAAAAGAGTGTATGCTATAATGATTGCAAAATATCTGAAGTCTAAAAACAAATGAAAACCAATCTAGGGTGACAAATGGAAAAACGCTTGCCCAATTGGAAGGCATTGTGTAATTGTCAGAAAGCACACAAAGACACTTTCTGGGGTGATGCAAATGTTCCACATTTTGTTGTGGGTAGTGTTTGCACAGGTGAATACTATTGTCAAAATTCATAAAACTAAGCACTTAAGATCTGTGCATCTTATTGTATGTAAGTTATGCTTGAATTTTTTTTTAAAAAACTATGGTTGTTAGATTCCTGTACTACACTGTTGCCTAGCAATGATACTGTTGTTTTCAAGAGATGCTGATGGATTACCTTGCATTGTGATTACTGCCTTTTTGTATTATAACTATTTGCAACTATAAAACCTTCATAAATGTAATTAATTGCAATAATGAGGTTGGGAAACACTTCAAAAATGACAACTAGTAGACTGGGGATAATATTTCAACTCATTTCTCAGACAAAGGGCTAATCACCCTTATGTATAAGAATTCTTAAAAATGTGTTTAAAAATACCATAAGTTATCAAAGTAAAGACAGTTTTATTTTAGGAGTGTTTTCCTCACAAGTGGATTCTACTCTTGGGTATAGCCACTTTTCCTGTTTCTAGTTTCATTTCAATGTCTAATGGTGGTCTGTAAAAAGGGAGAGAGAGAATGAGGAAGAGATCTGGAAGAGTAGGATGGAGGGAAGGAGGGAGGGAGATGGGGAGGGAAGGTGGACACATATCTATGCTCAGAAAAACTGCTGTATAGTTTTTCTACATATTAATAACATATTAATAACAGAGAGTGAAATTATGAGAAACTTTTTTAATGGATCATCTGTATTTTCTACAATGACCATATATTACTTTCTGCTCATTTATAGGAAATCCTATCATGCAAATGAGAACTATTTCTGGTGAACCTATTATACTTACAAGTACTTTAAATAATTTTCATGGAGTTCAATTTAAGAGTTGAAATTTTATTCCTTCAACAGGCAATGCTTTTATTATTCATTTATCCCCACCCACCCACAGAACATGGATGAATTAAGAGAGCTTCATGAACTTTTACTTATAAATGCTGCATAATTTTATATTCCAACAGCAGAGGATATTTTTTAAAGCTAATGTAAATCTACCTAACATATTTGGAGTTTTCTTCCCATCAGAGATGGTGCCCATATTGGCTTCTTAAAATAGATGTAGAAAAGGAATCCACTGACAATTTGTCTTTTAAACAAAGTCTTTATATTATATTTCAAAGACATAAAAATAGAGACTTGTTCAGTAAACATTGCATAACCATAACCTAGAGTTAACAAATATTTTGCTATATTTGCGTTATATTTTTAAAAATAAGTTAGACATTATGATTTTTCACCCCTAAGCATTTCAGCATGCATTTCTAAAAAATAAAGATATCTTCTTACATATCCAAAAAAACTATTTTTACACCTAACAAAATTAAATGTAATCTTATAATACCATCTAATACCTAGACCATATTCAAATTTCCTTCAATTTATCCCCAAAATGTATCTTTGTAGCTATTTGTTCAAACTAGGATCTACATAAGGTCCAATTGACAATTTTATTTCTACAATGTAGTTTTTTTAGATCTAGAACAGTTTCCATAATCAGCATCACATTTTTCTTTTTTCTTTTTATTAATGTTATTGACTTAAAGAAACTTGGTTAGCTGTTCATGAAGTGTTTTCTAGTAGTTTAAAGAATGATTTTAGAAAACTGCCAAAGAACTCATAGCAAAAATCACAATCTAAACTCAATATCAGATTCATACTTTAACATCTAAATTTTACAAATCTTGATCTTGGATATCGAGAATGTAATAGGGGGAGGAAATATTAGAAAAATGCCTTAGAACTAGCATAGAAGTAGACTGATCTAGATTTCCTTATTTTTATTTTATTTATTTTTATTTTCGTTATTAATGCCCTGATTTTGAGAAGAAAGCTGCCTTGCCTTTCGAACCTCTAAAATCGGTAGAGACATCACAATATCCCTTCTGGCCTGGAGGAACATAAGCTTAATGTAGCTTACAGGAAACCTGATTTCAGCTAGCTTTAACACCCCAGAAGGAGTTAAAACGTGAAAGAACAGTACTTTCTCTCTTAGGAGGCCCATCTCATCACAGACAACAGGGGTAAGAGAAAACATTTTAAGCTAATGATGTTTACAGCTAAGCAGATCTGGTTGAAGAGATTCATTGGACTCCAGTTTCTAAGTCTCGTCTCTTATAAGGTTCATTTATCTTAGAATGCTCAACCACCAAAAGTACACTGCTTCACATTTCTCTGAATATTAAGCTAGAAAATGAATTCTTCTCCCAGCTGGTTAACTATCTTGAACCCTCCAGGCTGCTACAGTATTGTGTGTTAATTCAACTGCATTATAAATTCTCTAATACAGAAAACAACGACAAAAGAGACAAATATTAAGCATAATGAAAAGAATGTTGCTAGGGAGATTTTCATATGATGCAACCAAGAAAGTCCTCGATGTATAGAAAAAATAATTCTTAAATCACTCAACGTACAATTACTGAACATGTGCTGACTGGTTCACACCCCCATCTCTACAGTGACCATTGAAGAAGGTATGGCTTTCCTTGCCAGGCCTGGGTCATGTGCCTAGCCCTGAGGTCAGCAGTGATATCAACTTCATCCAGACTAAATCTAAAGTGGTGAACAGAGCTTTCCCCAAAGAAAATCAGAGAACAGTTACCAGCAAAAGGAGGAATGGATCCTGGGTAGGCAAAACCAACAGATAGACATCCATAGAACCAGGAATAATGAAAATAGGGCTCCATAAACGTAGAGAAGGGGTCATAATTGGTTTGTGTCCCCTCCTTCCATTTGCATGCCCAGGTCCCTAATACTTCTTAACTAACTAGGCTTGGTACTTCTCCCAATGGCATCCCATCCTCTTAGGGCTGTAGGTACATTGGGTTTGCTTCCTAATATATCTCCTCTCCCAGGCAGAACCTTATCTCCAGCTAAATGCATTTTATGAAACCCTTAATGAAAAGAGTGTTTTGGTCCTAATCCCTAGAAATACATTATAGTTCAGCTATCTAGGCTATTTCGTCCAGCCTTAGTGGGAGAAATCATTCATTTCTCGATTCAGTTCTTATAGATGTTTGGAGGCAACCTAAGAAGCAGTTATTTACTTTTTCAGTGAAAGATGAAATGAAGGCAGAGAGGTTGGGTTTTTTTAAAGATAAGTTTTAGTTTTACAACAAAATTGAGAGAAAGGTACAGAGATTTCCCTTATGCCCCCTATACATGCATAACCTTCTCCATTATCAACATCACTCACCAGAGTGGTACATTTGTTACAAAGAATGAACCCACATCGACACATCATAATCACCCAAAGTCCATAGTTTACCTTAGGGTTCACTGTTGGTGTTGTATATTCTATAGGTTTGGACAAAAGTGTAGTGACATATATCTATCATATTATCATACAGAGTATTTTCACTGCCCTAAAAATTCTCTGTGCTCGGCCTATTCATCTTTCCACCTCCCCTCCCCGAAAGTCCCCATGAAAGAGTTTTCAAACCATTACACACACTTACCTTTCTAGCAAAAAGAGATGCCTCTCTGTGTTTTCCTAGCCCAATCAGGTTGCTTAGTTCTGCCTTATGGTTTTCTCTTTCCTTCTCTTCCCCTTCTGCAAGCAGCTCAGAAGCAGAGGGGAAACCCAGTAAATATGGGCATAAGAAAACACCAAGGTTCCTCTGGTTCTCCCAGAGTCACTTCCAGTGAGGGCCACATGTGTGCTGAGAGATATATGGCAAATACTGATGGACAATAAATAAAAATAAACGTATAAAAGTAAAATGACTAACATTTGCAAGTGCCTTTATGTTTATGCAAAATATTTGTGGAAACATGTCTTTCCACTTTGAAGATTCTGCTAATCCATCACCGTGACACTAATGCTGCAAGAAGCAAATCCATCAGGCAGCAGTGACCATTACTTTTTAATAGACCGCTCCATTTTCAGCAATCACACTAACAAAATCAGGACATAGCCTGGTCTGCTTGCAGGAGATGCAAACTCAAAGATGCTTCACAAATGCTCCAGTATACACACAGAGGGCTTGCTCGCAGGTAGTCTAGATGCAGAACAGGAAGGGAATGTCAAGGGAACATCCGACAGGTAGATTCTTCCAGAGCCTGGCAAACATCTGTGTGGTGCCTGAACACTGGTGCTGAGTTTCTCTTTGTTTTCAATAAAGCTGTTCTCTCTCACTTTGTACAGAAAAGCTCTGCTCAAGGCCTGGGTGTATGGTCTTTGCTTTCAGATTATATAAGATGCTAAAACACATGATCTGGATCATGCAGGCCAGAGTATGATTTTAAAACTATTTACCAAAAGACACTAAGAGAGGCTGGGGTTTTTTTTTTTTTTTTTTAAGTTTCTGGTGTATTTTTTACTATACTAGCACATAATTCATTCATTCATTTAATTGATGAGTACCTCTTTCATAGGGGAAACTATGCTTGATGTTATAGAATATGAATATTCATAAGTCATGGTCCCTGCTCTCAAATGAGAGGGAAAGGCACAATTGGCCATGCTAAATATCAGAACTAATTAAGTGCAAAGCCAGATGTACAAGTAAGAAGAATATAGAAATAAGTGATTTATGAAGCTTCATGTGAATCCAGAAAAATATCAGGGAGGGGATTTTTTGGACTTGACTTTGAAGGATATCTAAGAGTTACTATTATTATTATTTTCTTTTAATGCCTTCCTTCAAAAGTAATGTGTTTTCATTACAGAAAACATACAGAAGCAAAAACCCAATAATCTTACCACTCAAATATAACTAGCCTTGATATTCCCATTTTTTCCCCTAGGAATATGCATTTTTCACAAAAATGTAATCATATTTCATAATTTGATTTGTAATCTGCTTAACCTGCTGTGTGTATGTGTGTGTGCGTGCACGTGTGTTGCAATATTACAACAGAAGCTCTCTTACCTGACATAATCAGAAGTACCAGAGAGTTGTTCAATAAAGAAACATCAATCACTGGGACGAATCATCAATATAATAAAAACCAATGCCTAAAACATCTTATTTCAACTTAATAAAAACCAATGCCTAAAACATTTTATTTCAACTTAAGTGTGGTGCCTTCATTCACCACACTTCTGATGTAGGGCCCAAGCCTTTTCCATAGGGTGTGACATTGATGAAGGGAACGCCAGGTCAGCATTCTTAAATAAGTTGTCGTCCTAATGCATTATGTACAATTTCTAGCTCAAACTTTTTACCATGGAGGAAGAATTTAGAGATACTTACAGAGCAATGCAATTGCTAAAATCTTCTAGACCTTTACATCTTTTTTCTGGCCTTCTACTTGCCTCACCCATCTAATTCCATAGCACTTTTTAGTGACTAATATTTACCCAGTCATTTCAAAGCATTCAACTACATCTTCATAGAAAGACAGACCCTCTTCATGTTCACTCTCTTACATCCCAGTTAACGTAACACTTAAACATATAAATATGTCATTATAACTACCACTACAACTAGCCAACAGCAGGTTTGGGAGCAAATGACTCAACTAGCAGAAAAAGACAGGAGTACTTCTGATTCACCAGTAGCAAAAGTATTCAGGCTGCCATGGGCTTCAATAAGTAATTCTCACACGTGGAATCTATCAAGCCCAGCAAGTTGGTTAAAATTTCTTTTATGTCTGATGACCTCCTTTCTATGTCATTCTATTAGTTTTCTATTGTTGCTATAAAAGATTATCACTAATTTAGCAACTCAAAACGACACACATATTTACCTCATAAACCTGTAGGTCAGAAGTCCAGGTAGACTCAACTAGATTCTCCCCTTAGGGCAGTGGTCCCCAACCTTTTTGGCACCAGAGACTAGCGTTCCTATGAGAATCTAATGCCTGATGATCTAAGGCGGAGCTGAGGCGGTGATGCTAGTGCTAAGGAGTGGCTGCAAATACAAATGAAGCTTCTCTCGCTGGACTGCTGCTCATCTCCTGCTGTGCAGCCCAGTTCCTAACAGGCCATGGACCAGTACCAGTCTATAGCCTGGGGGATGCTGACCCCTGCCCTAGGGTGTCTCACAATCCAAAATCAAGGCCAACTGGGCTCTTATCTGCACGTTCTAGGGAAGAATTCAATTCCATGCTCATTCAGGTTGCTGGCCGAATGTAGTTCCTTTTGGTTATAGGTCTTAAGTCTCCATTTCCTAGCTGGCTGTCAGATGAGGACTACTCTCAGCTACTAAAGGCTATCCGCATTCCTTGGCATGTGGCCTCCCTCCATCTTAAAACCAGCCATGGTGTGTAAAATACCCCTTGTGCTTCAACTTTATGACTTCTCCTTCTGCTACCAGAAGAGAAAACTCTCTGCTTTCAAAAGGGTTCATGTGATTAGGTCAGGCTCACCCAGATAAACCTACCAAAGTCAATTATACCATATGACAAAGCATAATCATGAGAGTAATAACTCGCCATACCAATGGGTTTAAGGGATTAGAGCAATAGAATCTTAGGAGCCATTTTTAGAATTCTGTCTACTATAATCATTAAAACAGGGACATAAAGAAAGAAATTTCCAGGCTAAATAAAGAACATAAGCAAAGATACATGGGAATGACAAGGCATCAGGTGAACAATTTCTGAAATAACAACACTGCAACCCCCTTCAATCCCAGCTATGGCCTCCTTTACTTCTAATATCCCAGCTAAAAATGGACAGGAAAAGTTAGGGAACATGAGAAATTAAATTATGCTAAGATGTCTAAATAACATTTCCTTGTGTTGCTTCCTAATTATTAGCTTAAGAAATGAGTTAAGACTCTAAAGAAGTGTCATTACATTTTTTCCCCAGAGAGCAAGAGTGAAGACTTGGAAATAACATCTATTTGTCTACCGAGAAAAACGATACGATGGTACCAAAACGTACCCACTTTCCAGCCATTCAAGAAGAAAAAATTTTAAATGAAAATTCCCAAAGCTAACTGGTAAAACTGATATAGTAAAAAAAAAAGAAAGAAAAGACTGCCCTGTAAATAAAAGCAAGTCATTAGGGATACAAAAATGTGCTATGCTAAAATGGATAAAAATGTTCATACCCTTGACCTCACTTTTGGAAATAATCCAAAGAAATAATCTAAAAGAATTTTTTAAATTATGCCACGAAATACTTTTTGTAACAATATTTATATACTATAACATACTTCATCTAAACATTCATAATTGAAAAATAATTAGATAAATTAGTCTCACCAAAGGAATATTATGCAGATATTAGCATTATAATAAAATATTTGAAATGTGTATGACGCCCTAAGTTTAAAAGTAAAATGCTAAACATGATCTATCCTACTGTTATAACTGTGTGAAAAATATTTCAGTGCATAACCAAGATTTGGGAGGCAACTTGAAAAATGAAACAAATTTGAGTAGGATTGTGAATGAACTTTTTCTTTCATTTTGATTTATATTAACAAAGCTATACAGTCGTTGATGCAATAAATAATAATGATAGTAAGCTTTTTCCAAAAAAAATCCTAGGCGAACTCCTAAAGAGTCTGATGACTATGAATGTTACCACACTCTCACTGGTTTTAAAAGGAACAGAGACAGCTAATCAAACAAACAAAATATAGGTTAGAAGTCAAGGTCAATGCAAAATAACTCTGAGCTCAACACCTCAAAGCAGCCCAACAAAACAGAATCACGAGTTCATTTCCTTTCTATGCCTTTTTCATTTTATTTCAAGGAAATAAGCACATGTGGTATTGAAACTGTGTACCCTGCCATGTGAAGCAATGAGGAATATGAGGAGGTAAAGAGAATCAGTACAACTCACCATTCATAGAGAGAGGGGAAACTCTTGGTTTTTTGAAAGACTGTTATGAAGAAGAGGAAATAAAGCCTTAATCAGACTCACCATCTAGAGAGTTATTAAGAGAGGATTTGTTTTTCACTCATTATTTGATAATTCTGGTTAAAAACATCTCTTATATGAATTCACATAGCATAACCCCTGGACTGGGCAGATGTTATATTCAACTGCTGGAAAGCAATTTAAAAAGCAAACAAACCCAAATCATGCCATTTAGCCATAAGTTGAAGAGAATTAACCTGTCTCTACGATTGTATAGATTTCATTATTTGCAAACATACAGGAGTGTCTCTCTCTTTCATTCTAAAATGAAATTGGTTTTCATTCTGTTTTGCTGGGAATTGGCTCCTTTTCCTAATGGGACTTGCACTGTCCTGAATCCCAGGTCCGGAAGTCCACTAAAGGAGAGAACCTGGTGGGGAGAACATTGCAGCTCCCATTAAGGTCAGTGATTAATCAGGGAGCATTGACCTGCCTCACCCCTGTTGGCTTCTAATTGCCTCTGGTTTTATTTCCATCGAAGATGGAAACATTTACTGTATTTAAAATTCCTCCACTAGTCAGCAGCACTCAGGAAAAATTCATGCCTCTCCCAGTACTAGGGGATCTATTGCAAATCCTTTAAATTTTCATATTACCCTCTCATTTGCTTCTCTTTTAGCAAAACAAATGATTAAAAATTAAACTTTCATTTAGAAGCATAATTATTGTAAAGGATATCAAGATTTGGTGTTAAACAAATTTACCTCAGCAAATAGAATGAGGATTTGGGATTCAATTGAAGAGTTAATGAAATAACCATAATTTGGTTAGGTGAATCAACCTACATCATCTTATTTATTTAAACAGATTTCTCTCCTTATTTAGTCATCATGCACATAGTGTGTTTTTTATTCCTTCAATAAATGTCTCGGCTTCACAGAGCGAATCAGAGAAGCATTTTTATTTTTAATAAGGAAGAGAATTTTCTATATACATGAAAATGAAAAAATTTAATGTGATCTCACTCAAAAAAAAGAGTAGAAATTTACAAATTAGGAAAGTAGCAATAATACTAAACTGAATTTCTAATCCTTAAAAATTCCCATGTAACATGAAATTTTTATCTGAGAAACTGAGATAAACTAGCTTAACGCTATGAGTAAAGAAGGCCAATGCACAGTACCTGGAAAACTCTAGGTTGAATGAATGAATGAACAAATGAACTAACTAACTGTGATAAACAGCCCTCTCATATTGCTTCCAGTGATCTCTGCCTTCCATATTTATACTCTTGTGTAATCCCCTCCCCTTGGATATGGGTTGGACCCAGTGATTTGCTTCTAAGGCACAGAATGTGGCAAAAATGATGGAATGTCACTTCTGAAATTAGCTTACAAAAGACTAGAACTTCCCTCTTTGCTCATGTTCCTTCTCTTGTCTTCTCTCTTGCTTGCTCTGATAAAGCAAGCTCTTTTGAGCTGCCATATGGAGAGGCCCACGTGCTAAGGAACTAAGGATGTCCTCCAGCCAATGGTTAATGAGTCCAGTAGCCCACAAGAAATCGAATTCTCCCAACCACCATGTGAATGAGCTGGGAAAAAAGATCTTTCTGAGGTGGAGCCTTAAGATGGCTGCCGCCCTAAACAACACCGAATTGCAGCCTGTGTAAGACCTAAGCTGTGCCCAGATTTGTGACCTACAGAAACTATGAGCCGATCAATGTTGTTGATTTTTTAAGCAACTAATTAAGGGGTAATTTGTTACATAGTAATAGATAACTGATATGCTAATCAATGAATTAACATATGGCAGAGCACCTCTCCCATGAACACATTCATATTGACATGCTCGGGCTCAATCTAGGAGCAAACTCAGAATTATTTCAGATAATATGGTCTTCATACTAAAACATATGCTAATTCAGTCAACTGTCCAGGCAGTCAGTACCATGCTGATGAGTCTAGGAGCTGGTGGGGAGGGAGGCCATAATAGAGATCACAATAGATATATAAGGGAAATGCCACTTCATGTCTCTTCTGTCTTAAGATTGTACCCCACCCCCAAGAGTCCAAAAGGTCTACTAAATTTGATCAGGGGGAGGAGGCAAGCCTGGCTCTAAATGTATGACTACAAGCCAAGGCTATAAATGAAAGCCCATATACTAAATGTTTACATATTTAAAAGTTATAACCAAGCTACACCCACAGCAAAATGTTTGTTCTCACTGAGAGTTTCTTCACCCACACAACCCTCTTTCCAGAGGCCAAAGGAGTCTGCATCTGTGCTCCAGGGCCAGCCCTTTATCCTGTGAACCTGAGTGGGATCACGGATATGCCAGGACACAGCAGGCTAGAAACCAGGCTGGACTTCTGAGCTGTGCCTTGGCTGCCCCGGCTAAGGATGGAGAACAACCTGGTCAAGCATCCCAAGAGGCTGGGTCTGCCTGAGAAATCAGCAGCAACTCTTATGCTGAAAGACCAACCAGCCAACCAAGGGCTCTTCCCCTGAGAACTCATAGAGAGAAATATGCAAAATCTCCAGTGGTCCTTAGCTAGAGTGAAGCAAGTTAAATGAGCTCACTTATCCCACACAATCACCATGCAATCATCACCACAATTAGAAGGCCCAAACTAAAAGGAAAGCCTGAGAGAGGGTTTTACTAAGCTGCAACCAGTTGCTTAATTACACAGAGTAAAGTACAACAGTTTACAGTCTAGGTGTCATTCCATGCCTATCAGGTAGATGTTCTGAAGAACCCATGCTTCCAGCTTCAAAAGTATGCACGAGTCTATTTTTATTCAAGATGAACTTTAAAAATAATAGTGATAGCTAATGCCCACTGAGCACTTACCCAATGCCAGGTCCTGTGTTGTCTACTTCCCTTGGATAACTTCACTGAGTCATGGGGACCACTCTGTTGGGTGGGGACAAGTATTGTAAGAGGAGAAAGTCTCAAGGGGTTAATTCCTTACCCCAGCAAATGGCAGAGCCAGGAAGTCAGCATCATTCAAGACTGTGTGCTCTTAACCTGGATGCAGACCTTTTTGGCCAATCATAGTTCAGAAAAACAAACTGTTCTTCAAGATCTTGTCTTTTAATCAAAGAGCCTAGACCCCAAGAGAGAGGTGATCTATCCTAGGCTACACATCTCCCTATCAACCACCCTCTGCTCTCTCCACCTACTCCTGGCCCAGCCAGAGAGACAGAACAGAGCTCCTAACAGTAATACCACTCAAGCCCTCTCTATAGTCAACTATCTGACAGTTACTAGGAAAATTATTTATTTCCCTCTTGTCTCTCTTTCCATACCCACCAAATGGGTATGGCGGGATTATGAGTTTATTAATCTAAAAGGCAAATACAATTGGTCTTTATGCAAATGAACACTCCCTTCTTACTCCTTTCACTTTTTAGCACCAAAATGTATAAATACTATACAAAATAGGGGTCTATACAAAATTTCCCCATAAAGCCCAATGTTTTGCATAGGTTGCTAGTCCATCATTAATAGTATACAGAAGTGGAATCTATGACAAAGAGGCTAAATTACTTTCCTAGAATAAAAGTTAACAGGACTCTATTTCTGCCTAACATCTAATAGGCATTCAACATACACTTAACGAATGAAAAAAAATTGTTAAAGCTTAGCTTACTTATATACTAAGATCTATAATTAGATTATATACTATACAGTCAACATGTGAATTTTTATTAATTTTAATACTAATAAAATATTTGATTGATACTACTTTTTACCATTAAACACTAAGTTCCATCAGGGCAGTGCCTGTCTCTTTTGTGCACTAGGATTTAGACCAGTACTCGGCAGATTAAAAATCTCAATAAATATATACTCAAATATTTATTGAATGTCCTAAATATTAGGCACAGTACCAGGCACTCAAGTCTTCTGTTATTCCATTGAACCTCTCATTTTCCCAGAGGAAGAAAGTTTTTTGAAAAAGCACAGAGCTAAGAGTTAAGGATCGTAATTCTGTTCCTTCTTCTGCACCAGCTCTATGGCCTTGGGCAAGTCATTTAACCCCTCTGGGCCTTAGTTTTCTCATCTGTAACATCTTTTAATAATACTGCTATGTCTGTTTCATAAAGGTACTATGAAGACAAAAGTGAAATAATATTATAGTAACTTTCTTATTTATTTTGCTAATGGTTCATTGTCTGTTTCTGCAATAGAATATAAGTTTCATGAGGGCAGAGATTCTTGTCTGTTTTGTTCACTGAGGAATTCCAAGCCCCTAGAAATGCTGGCATTTCACAGGCATTAAACTAATACTTACTGAATGAACTAAATGGACACCAAAGGTGGTGATAATGGGATCCAGAGTCACAGTTACCAGCTGTATAATGTGGCCTTGGCTAGCTCTTCCAAAATTACCAGAGGAAAATTCTTAAGTCTAATAAATCTTTTTCATAAAGTGATCTTTCTAGAACTTCCATGTTTAATGTGTTTCTTTCACTTCTACTAAGTATAGACACATTGCCTCATGTGTGGGACACATACCAAGGGCAGCCTGTGAGATGATTTTAGTGGAAGGCGGACATGTTATTAAATTAATTATCTTTCAATCCTTGATATTACTCAAGGAGAAAGCCTCCTTTGGGGGGTAGTCTTTGACTTCTAATAACTTGCTAGAATCTATTTTTAAGAAAAAGAGTATAAGCCCTAGGCTCAACAACTGTAGCTAGCAGCAGGATCAAACCAGAATTTAATAATATGGTTTTATTTTCAATATACTCATTTATGGCAAGCAATATTGTTTTGCAATTTATAAGCATATAAAATTTCCTTCCATTTAAAAAAGTAGGTAGCTTTAAATAAAATTGTTAAGTCCTAGGTCTGTCACTCAAGGCTAGCTTTGTTCCCACCTCCCTTAGCCTCCGGCCTCAATGTCTCCCAGTTAGGTCAAAGAAAGCTTCTCTCCTCCAACAGAGAAATTATTGACCTGGATGTGGTGCTGATTAGCCCATGCTGGTCGCACTCCTTTCCTGACCCCAATCCCCATGGCCAGTGGTAAGATGTATTAATGGACTTAGGCCTATCAAGCCTTTCTCCCACTCATCAGAATGCGGTCACTCCCACGCAAACCTGCTAGGAGTACAGGGAAATGAATTCCCCAAGAAAAAAAAAGTCCCAGGAATGGTCACTGGGGAAGCCAAAAACTACTCATGACTCCCCTGGGCCCTGCCATTTCACTCTGCCCCCAAGATACGA
The DNA here is from genome assembly GCF_902729225.1 of Pteropus medius. Taxonomy (NCBI): domain Eukaryota; kingdom Metazoa; phylum Chordata; class Mammalia; order Chiroptera; family Pteropodidae; genus Pteropus; species Pteropus medius. The sequence continues at coordinate 2,406,055 of NW_024343578.1, forward strand.
TGCACCCACCCCGGAGGGGTCTGAGGAGAACTGCATGCAAGTTACACTCCCACTGAGGGCTCAGCAATGCTAAGCTGGGCAGTCTGGCGCAAGGTAGGTGCTGAGGAGGAATCAGAGAATGCATAAATAGTCCCAGGCTAGCGGAAGTCACCTTGCTGTTGTCTCTGCATTTTATGGGATGATGACAACTCCGCCTCCTTCGTTTAATAATAGCAGGGATGGCGCTTCCAAATCTCCTAGAACTGCTGGGAGACTTCACACACATTCGCTGCGGGGGCAGGGGCCGGGAGTGGGGGCCCTGCCAGGAAGGCTCATTGCTGCCATCAAGGGGCGCTCTGCGCACCCCGTGTCCGGGGACCAACAGCCCGCCTACCTGGTGGCCGCCTCTCTGGGTGCTTGAACACTTTGGCGTTTCTACACGGGATTTTGAATTTCAGAAGCCACGTCTGGGACCGCATGCAGAAGAGGCGAAGAAAGAGTTGAGCGGTGCCCTGCGGGGAGGGGATGGGACGCTCATTCCAGAGTCCCAGATGGCGCGGAAAAGAAAAGCTATTAACAAGGATATAAAGAAAACAGTGGGTCAATTAGCGCCAGGCTTGCAACGCAAAAAAAGCCAGCCGCGCTCTCAGCCTCGAGGGGCCACCCGAGGGAACATCTGGAAGCTGAGTAGGGCCACCCCTCTGTGCACACCCCGTAATCTCGGAAGCCTTGTGTCCCCGGTGGACTCGAACCCGCCGGAGTGGCCTCCCTGACTTGGGACTGCAGGGAAGCCGCTTTCCCTCCGAGCCTCCTGGCCTTGGCAGCAAAACAGCTGAGTGAGGATCCAGCTTCTTCTTTTCCTTTCTTTCTCTTTTTCTTTTTCTTTCTGTCTATCTGTCTGTCTTTTCTTGTTTTTGTAAGATCTGATCAGCCTAGTGCAGAGCTTTTTTACCCCCTTTCTTTTCAATGTTTTTCTCATTGTAGTCTTCCTTATACCCGCCCACAACACTCTCTTAAGTGCATTTAGTTGGAGGAAGTATTGACCTGCAGAAGTCTCTCTGCATTGTACCCTAGACAGTACCTATTTAAATTTCCTAATGGCCCTAAGAATCCCCTCAGGGCCCTGCTTCTAATAAACCAGACCTGGAAAGTGGGAAATAGTTTTCTGATCCTGTCAATCCTCTTTACAATTGAGTCTCTAGAGGGCCCAGCAACAGTCCCCAATCTTTTTGGTATGAGGGGACTGGTGCTCCTATGAGAATCTAATGCCTGATGATATGAGGTGGAGCTGAGGGGATGATACTAGCGTTCATCTCCTGCAGTGCTGCCCTGTTCCTAACAAGCCACAGACAGGTACTGGTCTGCAGGCCCCGGGGATGGAGACCCCTGCTCTAGCTCACAGCTGTGCCTCCAGGTGTTGTGCCTGTGGCCCTCAATCACCCTGAGCTGAGAGAACACGGGCATACCAGCTTCCACCTGTTCAGCATTTACCAGGGCCAGATCTGGGTGGGTGTTCTACAGAGCAATCCTAGGAACTATATTAAAAACCTATTATGCAGAGAGGAAAGTGAGGATGAATGACTTGCCCAAGGTTTCCTCCTTTGTAAGCTGTAAAGTTAGGTATGGAATCCTGGTCTGTGAGTCTTCAAATGCTCTCGAACATCTTACCGTGCCTCACAAGAGATTCACTGGGTTATCCCCAATTTTAGCCACCATTCATTTTAATGAAATCAGCTATGGAGTGACTATTATTTTCAGGGAGTGACTATGCTAACCGTTCACCCTCTGCAGGCAGTTGCAGTTTCTAGAACACATTAAAAAAGACCCGTTTCATTTCGTTGATTCTCTGTGGTAGAGGCTATGGCAATGGTCAGTTTTCCCGCAGGCTAGTACATCTAGGTGTAATCTGGCACTCAGATGTGTGCACTTTACGTAGAAATGCATCTGTTCACAGTGATAACGACACCACAGAAAGTTTAGCATCATGAAAGGATATTTCTTTGTTTACATTTTCTGGTGCAGATTTTCTCTTTTTCAGTGTCCTTCGGCTTAAAGTCTTCATAAAGCATTGTAATCTAAAGTCACAGTGACAATGTGTATTTCTTTTTCAAATATAAGAGAAAATTCATAATTATAGATTAATACTATAAAGTTTAAAATGGAATGTCTGTCCAAATCTGAGATTTAGAGCGAAATCTTTACCAATCCTCCAGTTTTTCCCTTGAAGAAAATTTTTCATTCTCTTAAGACCTGCTTATTGTGTCAAAAGAAAATTCATTTATTTTCTTAGCTGTATTTCTCCTTTACCTTGCCCTAGTAATGAGATAAAAACTGAACACACTAATAATGAAGTACCTGTGTCATAGAAGCAGGAAAAAAAAAGGACTGACGATTTAAGTTTAAAAATTAAGTTAAGACCCATAACTTCTAGGCTGTAAGAAATAAACCTTTCACCCACCATGTTTATGAGAATCTATCATGTGCCAGGCCCAGGTTGAGGCGCTGGAGAAGAAAACAGATTCCGTTCCAGCCTTCATGGACTCACAGGGTAGAGGGGGAAAACAGACCTGAGGCCAAGAGCTACTAATTATTAATTAAGCTACAGAAGGAAATAGTAGAACATGTAACAGAAGGATCTAACCCAATCTGGGGTCAGGGAAGCTTCCCCAGGGAAGGGAGCATCTCAACTGAGTTGAAAAAGAGCTAACCAGACAAAGATGGAGCACTCCAAGCCTAGACAGTATGTGTGAAAACCAGAAGGCAGGAGGAGATGCTGGGGGGATAGAAGAACTGAGAAGATTCCAGAATGACTGAAGGGGAAAAATCAGGAAAAGAGTGGTGCCAAGTAAGGTTGGAGAGGTCTCACCCTCTCAGTATACATGACTTTGCCATGAGAATCTGTCCCAGTGATGTAAACCACAGAGGGAAAGCTCCAAGAGAATGGGGACCAAGCCTGCATTTGCTTGCCATACTTGGCATACTTGCAAATAGTAGGTTCTCATAAAGCAGCAGCTATTTCTACAATATTGTCACAAATCCTCATGCATAATAATCCTTCTTTCTCTGTATTTCCTTTCCCCTTCAAACTAAATATTGCTCCTGTCTCTCCCATTTTTCTTTTTCTGATTGGAAGGTCATAGATTCATAAGGTTTCTCTCTACCTTCCATATTCTTCTTTCTTCCCATATTGCCATATAACAATTACTTGTATTTAATAATTCTTTGCAGTGCCAAACAGAAGGAGAAATCATCCTGCTAAATTAATAAAGAGGAAAAAAAAAAACCAAACAGCCATTCACTCCAGGGTAGCTCGAATCTGGACAGGCCTGGTGAATATTTACACAACCAACTGGCAAAATCAAGAGGGCTTTCTAGTTTGTGCTTTAAGAGACAGGTAATTTATACCCAAAGGGAGGATTCTAATTCATCACTAAACTCCTCTTCATTGATTACAGTGCCAAAACTTGAGGTGGCGCACAGAAAATACCGGCCCTGAGGCCCAAGTGGTCCTTGTGGGACTAGAAAAGTATTTTGGAAACCATGTTCAAGGCTGATGTACACACAATTTTGAGTCATCAAAGCTCATCTCTCTACTGTGGCAGAAATCACCAATTGCCTTGGCTTCTCAAATATTTTGGCACCATGTACTCTCCAGACACTCATGCATATGTTGTATTTTGTTTCGTTTCATTTTCAAGTACTTCGGATTCCAAGAGACCTTCCTAGAAACCTACTAATAAGCAACTCGCCCTGAAGGTTTATTTGAGTTTTTCAGCCTTCTGGGACACTCTTTGTTTTAATATCCAACAAAAACAACTTACATTGTCATCCCACTGCTTTTTTTTTTAGCAGTCTATTTCAAGCTGATAGGTGTTTAAGTTTGAATATATTCTATAAGAACTACAGTTTTACTCCTCTCTCTGTGCTTTATGTTCTTGATGTCATATTTTTGATCTTTTTATGTTGTATATCTTCTATTTATTGTAGTTTGAATTGAATTTGATACCTTTTTCTTTTAACCTTTGTTAGCTTTTTAAATGTCTGATTTGCTATATTTATCGAATATCTGGCTTTATCTGTGAGGTTTTTCCTTTCTCGTATTTTGTTATTTCTGGTATGGCCTTTCCTTTTTTACTTAAAGAGGACCCTTTAACATTTCTTGTAAAGCTGATTTAATGGTGATGAAGTCTTTTAGTTTTTGCTTGTCCAGGAAACTCTTTTTATCTCCTTCAATTCTGTATAATAATCTTGCTGGGTAAATTATTCTAGGTTGTAGATGTGATCCCACTGTTAGTGACAGGTCCAAAGGCTTCCCCAAGAGCTCAAGAACACAAGTTTCTGTCCCCTGTTGCTCTGAGTTCTTGCTCAGAGCTCACATCTCCAGACACTTCTCCTCAAGCATGAGCAAAGCAGCTTGCCTTTCTGTTTCCAAGTGCCATCAATCGAGGCTCTGTGTATAACAGACCTGTATAAAATCTGTAAGTTACCAAAGGTAAGGACAGCACAGGGCAGGGGCCAGAGGGGGACTTCAAACTGAACACTGGGCCTGGATAGTTACTGAAAATTCATCAACTATCCCCTGACCAAGACTCTTTTTTACTGATTGTTGTCTCTTTGGGTCCTTGAGTCACTGGTCCATCTCCCAAAAGTTTTAATCCCTCTCTTTTTCTCCAGATCAATTCCACTATTACCTTATCGTTCAAAAAGTGATTATAGACATTACACATTTAAGGAGACCCTTCAAGAAGAAGAGCCTACCTTTAAAAGTCAAAATCTACAGCTTCTGTTTCAAAAATTCAATAGTTCCCTTAGACCTGTGTCTTGCTGCCTCTCCACATTTCTCATTCCTTGAGAATAATATTTCTAACGTAGAGAAATGGCCCTAAAACTGCCATTTTATGACAACTTTCTAGGTACCAGGTGTTTAACAAGCTTTTTACATTTCGTCTTTATAATGGCTTTATATGATTGGCATCATTCTCTTCATTTTACATATGATAATCATAATAAACCTAAGACTTGTTGAATGCCTACTATGCATCAAGCTCTATGCTAAGCACTTTACATAGATCACCTTGCTGAATCCTCACCACTCTAGGAAGTTGGGAACATTACCATTCCCATTTCACATATGAGGAAAGTGAGGTTCAGAGAGGAGAAATGATGGGTGTTAGCAGCATCCAAACAAGAATGGAGCCCAAGTCCCCATGACTCCAATGCCTATGATTCTTCACTACACCATAGGGCTTCAGTATGACTGAGCTCCAGGAATTTGAGGAAAATTTCTTTAGAAGACCATGAGCAGTGATCATCCTGAACTAGCTCTGAGCTAGCCCAGGCTTTGCCTCAAAGCAGTCCTTCAGTAATTAGTTGTCAAATGAACAACGGACACTGGTTTTGGATTCGGCTGCAGAGAATCCCCCAGGAGTACCCCTTCTGGTTAAGGGAGCTTGATCCTCACACTGGGTCTTTTCTTGATTATCGTTTGACACCCCCTGAATGGTTCAGTTGAGGGAGTGCCCAGTAATTAAGAACAAGCCTCCTTGCTAAGAGTACAGTACTAAATTTTCATGGGGAAAAGAGGGAAAAATAGTCATTGTGGCAAGAATAAACTAGGCTGTTTTCTAACAAAATTCATGCCATAATCATACCTGATTTCTTTGGATCTATTTAAAGCAGGTTGGACTGTGACATAATGAAAGACCCTGACATCACTGAGACCTGGAAGCTCCAGTGCTCTCCAGTCAGCTAACGAGACCTGTGCTTCTTCTCTCCCTCCATTTCCACGGGAGTACTTGTTAAGAGCCCGTCATCTTAAGTACTCAGAGGAACAATGGCCCAGTACTAATGGGAGAAGGAGGTAGTTCTCATGGAACCTGAAACTGGAAAACTGAGGTTCCTGGCCTCTCCAAACCTAGGAGCTGGGTTCCTAGGGGAGTGTAATTGCTGTTCTGGTCAGATCCATGTCTAAGGGAAAGGTTTCCTTGCCAGGGAGCTTTATGGGAAGGGACAGGGAGACCAAAATGACCTGTTGCCCAACACTGTTGACAAGGCTATATACCTCCCTGACTTTTGGATGGACAAAAGAGAAGGAAACATGATAACACCCAGAATTGGAGCAGGTGTAGAAGACTGGGCCCTTCTGAGAGTAAATACTAGAAGTCAGACTGGCAATGTGTGCCACAGAGCTTTAAAAACATACATTTGACCCAGAAATTCCATTTCTAGGACTTTATCTAAAGGGAATGATTTAGAATGTGCAATATTTTAGTTATAAGGATGTTCATTCACTCTGTGTTTTTATAGTAGTATAAAACTGGAATCAACCTAACTGTCCAATAACAGAAAATTGATTCAATTAATTTTGGTTCATTCCTACAATGGAGTACTCAGCCACTCTTAAGACAATCATGTACAGCTCTATTTGCTGACAAGGAAAGATATGACGTAATGTTAAAGTGGATTAATTCAGTATGGTTCCATTTGTGTGTGTGTGTGTGTGTGTGTGTGTGTGTGTTAGCAGTAATTATTTCATAGGATTGAGAGTTTGTCTCTCCTTTACACTTTTATATAATCCATGAAAATTTTTTAAGTGTGGGAAAATTAAAATCAAGAAAAGAATCAATAATGATATTTCTATTTCTTTGAAAGGGACAATTTGTCAAGAAACCCAAGGACAAAGACCAATCTTAGCAGGTCTTCATGTGAGCGAAAAGATAGAAATCAGTTGGCTGCTGAATATGCAGTTGGAACTGAGTTCGTGCCTCTACTCTTAAATAGCAAAACATGCCCTCTTCCACCAACCATCCAGTCACCATGATTTATAGGCAGGAGTCTGTGATTTCTCACCTTTCTGCCTTGAGGCCTGGCTCAAGGGTTCAGCTATCCTATTTCTCAGTGTTACACCTTCCGCAAAGCCATTCATTCTTTAAGAATTTACAGAATGCGCACTCATCCTGTGCCAGGTGCTGAACTGAGCATCTGGTAATCAGAGGACAAGAAGATAAGAATCTCGTGATGAGAAGAGAAGCCTTCTTTTAGTGTGAGTGGTCCCCACTGGATCCCACTAGCATATGATCTACACCTCTTGGGGCATCTTCTCTTCCCATTTTGTTTTACCCTTGTCTTCTGTTTCAGATCCTCTTTCAATCAGGCCATCTGTGCCTTAAAGACTGTTTCTGAATCTCCCATAGCACACAGGGGCGTGAATGGCACTTATAGTAGAAGCTCAATAAACATTTATGGAATGAATGGCTAGATGTAATTACTACCAGAAAAAAAATACATTCCTTTATTTAAATGAATGTGAATCTGATGTTTGATATCTTGGGTCAGTAAGAACTCTTTTCAGATGTAAATGACAACAAACAAACAAACAAACCCCTACAACTCAAACTTTCTTAAGTAAAAAGGGAGATTTATTGTCTCCCACAACTATGAAGTTTATAAGTATAGCTTCAGCTGGGTCCAAGGCTCAAACAATGTAAGACTTGGGCTCCTTCTATCTCTCAACCCTGTTTTATCGATGTTGACTCCATTCTCAGACAAGTTCTTCCCTTATGAAACCAAGAAGGTTCCCAATAGCTCAAGGCTCTCTCCCAGACCCAAGTCTAACAGGAAAAAAAAAAAAAAAAAAGAGTACATCTCTTTTGAAATCCAAGCAAAATTCTTTAGACTGGCTAATTGGATCTGACTGGTCGGCTTAGGTCATGTGCCCATCCTGAACCAATAGCTGAGCTAGAGGATACCACGTCCTGAATGGCCAGGTCTGGGTGATATGCCTAGGTCACTACTCATAGTGAGGGAGGATGGCTGGCTTCCCCAGACACAATCGGTGTGCCATTATGAGAAGAAAAGATGGTGGATTGGGGAAATAAAACTAATACTGTTTATTAAGTTTTCCTTCCTAACCCAAAGAACATCTTGCCTAAGTTTCTTGAGCCCAAACTCAACTCATTCCTTTTTAAGCATAAACATTTTTGTTTTCTCTTCCTGCCTGAACAGCATAATTACACTCAAGTCCACACGGGGAAGATATAACTGTTTCAAATGAAATTTCCTCACTGTGGCCAAGTGCTGCCCATGAACTTAAGTTTGCATCTCCCAGGGCAGTCATTCTCCTCCAACCTCAGCTGCGCATGGGGATCATGTGGCATAACGATAGCTTTTAAAAGCAGGTGCCTGGCTGTGCCCACCCCCATTCTGATTCAGGTGGTCCGGGTGAGACTGTTCATGTTACCCAATCACCACCTGCACTGTGAATTGTCGAGCGACAAAGGAGAGACAGCCTTGGCTGTGCATGCAGATAGTGCTGAGAGGAGAACCTTATCCTGCCATTTGCTAACCCAAGGACAGTGACCAAGTTAACCTATCTCTCTGAGCCTCACTTTCCTCATCTGTAAAATGGGAATGATAATCCCTAGTTTTCAGGGATGCTGTGACGATTGAATGAGATGAGGCAAACAAAATTCTAGCACTAGCAGGTACTTAAAATTTCTTAGATGTAGGTTCCAAACAAGGTAGCCAAGAGGCATCTATTACTCAACTTATGCTGAAGCAAACCTTGCTTTGTTCCTAGCTAACTCATTTTACAAATGCCAGCCACTCTAACCATGCTTCACCAAGGAAGAGCAGTTTGTCAGGATGCTTAATTTAAGAAATCCTTCTTAATATTATCATAATGTGAAAGGATTTTTTTAAAGTGAGTCGTTGCCATGCTCAGATAGCATGAAATACAAGAAACATGCATATGCAAATTAACCTTGTAAAAAAGGTACTCCAAAGACATTTTCCGAATCATGAATATGAACAATGGCAAGAATGTTGGTTACCCAAGCACCAAAACCTGTCTTGGAAACTTCAAACATTTGTTTTATATGTTGTTGACATTCTATGAAAGAAAGATCACAGGTGAAATGTAAAGAGATTTTATTATTTGAGACTGTCGTGACAACAGCTTCCCTCTAGCATAAGAATATCTAGAAGGGTTGAAATGTCACTAACAATCTCAAAATTATTGCAGGGGATATGTAGAAAGAGAGATGTAAAGTGCCTTTTTCATTAAAAATGTTCTTTGATTTTTAGTTGTAGCTTTGGTGGTGTTATTGGCAAGGGAGAGATTGTAGAGGAACATTTCTCAAATGGTTAGTGAGGGACAAAGCTGGGAAAGCATTTGGGTCATTTTACACATGAAAGGAATTTCTGCTCAAAGAGGAAGTGCAGACCAGCCAGCTGAGCTCACAGCCTAGTCATTTTGTTAATTTCTAGAAAGAAAAGAAATTGAGAATACTTTGGGGCACTCTCCCTTGCAAGGAAACCAGCCTAAAACACTGCTGGCTTCCACATCAGAGTTACAGACTGCACCTGCTTGCTCATCCCACACACACTGATGGATGCTTGCGTGGGCCTTGCGTCAGCCTTGGGATTACCCATTTACAGGGATGTTTGTGAAGATTAAGGCTCAGCCCTGTACCTGGCTTGTGGCCCTTGATCTGTAAATGTCCTACCCTTATTAGTGAAAAAGCCCATGACCTGAGACCCTGTGCTCTTCTAGCCATAGATCTGCCTTCCACATATCCAGTACTTAGGGAGTTTTCTAAAGAAAGGGGGGCAGTCCTCAGCAGGGGAACCCCTGTTCAGGGCTCAGTGCTGAGTCTGAGCCTCTGGCAGAATGGCTAGTCTTTCAGTTCCTAAAAGGTGGTCAGCAAGCAGCTTCCAAAGGTGCTGCTGGCTGTCCTGACTCTGATTACCTGCAGGCAATGATGCCAGTTTCAAGATGATTAAGGGAGCTCTGGGATCTTTTGTGCTATTATTACCCCATTTACAAATGAGGAGGGAGATTTGTGGACCTTCTCAATCTTTTCCCAATCCATTAAAACTCTGCTTGTGTAGCATTATTTTTTTTTCACCTTAAAAAACCAAAGAGGTATTATAAACACATAATGTAAAAAACTCTACCGGTACAAAAAAGAGTTTAGTGTGAAATGTCTCTCTCCCATCCCTGCCCCCCAGCTCCACTATTTGTTGAGTGCTTGCAAGGTTCCAGGTCCTCTGCTAAGCATTTTACATTCTTCATTTCATCCTCAAAATAACCCTATGTGACAAGAATTATTATTCTTATCCCTGTTTAAGATGACGAAATTGAAGCTGAGTAAGATGGTAAGGACAGAGGCAGGATGCCAGCCCTACCTGTTGCCTCTAATGTCCATTCCCTCGACCTCGCTTGCACACTGAGGCCCTACCACTTGGGCCAGGACTTTTCCACTGCAGAATCTGTTTGCAAAAGGTACTCCCAAGCCTCCCGGTCACTTGGCATCTGTGGGTTTACTTCAGAAATAAAAGCAAATTGTTTCCCACTGCATCAAAAAGATCTCTGTGTATCTTCTACCACTCCCAACTCTTTACACCAGGCCGTGTCCATGCCCTTCCTTGGCCCATGTCAGCCAGTTCAGTGGTGACTGTACACACAACAGCATACTGAGGCTTTCCTGTCCACTGCTCAGGGAAGATATTGGTCTGCAATAACCGGGTCTTATTTTAAAGCTGCTAGCACTTTGCTATCTCCACCCACTCTGGCAGCCCAGGTGTGAATATAGAGATTGAAATAGGCCAGTTAATTAATATTCTCCATGACATCACAAGTAATTTCAATCTATTCCTCTGGGTAAAGGGAGCCAGCAGGTGGAATACTCAGCATTCTTCCGGTTCACGTTGGCAGGGCAGAGAAGGGGTCTGGTGCCCGTCTTCTCTGTAGGGGTGAGAGGAAGTACTGAATTGTTTCCCCCATGGAGCCCGTTTGGTTCTCATGCCATCTGCACTTAGCAGCAAGTGGCTTAAGCACAGAGGACTTCTCTAGTTTCTGCTTAGACAGTGCTTCAGGCAAGCAAGGAAGGAGAGAGAAAGAGAGAGAGAGAGACACAGAGAGAGAGAGAGAATGAATCCTGGCTGCTCCATATTAATTAAATTATAAAGAGCCAAACAGAAATACAGTAATGATAATAGGCCTGTGGGTGAATCATGTGTATCTCTGTCTTAGAAATAGGCTGAGAAAACTTTGCTATGAGGAAATTTTAATAATAAATGGGTGACAAATACAGAACATCATTAGCCTATGGGCCATCCTGGCTTGCTTATGAAACCGAGCATGGCTTAAATGTTCTCCGAAGAGGACCTTTAAGGAAGCCCACCTTCCTCCAGTGCCTAAGGGCAGTGGTGTGCTGGTAAATGTTTAACAACCAGCTTTTAGGAGAGAAAGCTTTGATTTGTAATATTTGCTAAGTTCTGAGGTGTAAATACTCCCACCATGCCTGATTTCAAGCTAACAGCGTAAAGTCACCGAAAGTGGAGTTGGAAAGAGATGTGCCATAGCGCACAATTATACACATAAAACAGATATAAATAACCTCAAGAGCATAGATAATAGTAAAATGTATAAAGTAACTAGGAAGTAATGAGTTTTGAGTATTTATTACCTTGGTTTGCAATGTAATTTATTTAATCGCAAGTGCATATAACTTAATGTTTACTAGTGGCTGCGCTTAAAAACTGCTTCGTGGAATTCCTGAAAATCTAACAATCATCTCTTGCAAGCCAGTATGAGAGAGTCCAGCATACCGCTAACGGGTCAGGAAAGGCAACTCTATTTGAGTCCTTTGTCCTATATGCATGGTATATGTGAGTACATACATATCTTGAAATCATTCAGATTTCAAGAAAGAGCCAGATATGGATTATCCTAGTGATCGGGGTTTAGTGCAATGATGCACCAGGAAGCAAGGTAGCTCCACACACTGCCTCATCAGCCACATGCTCACTGGGGTTTCTAGGAGCAAAATGGGTCCTGGGCCTGGTGAAGAACTGGAACGACCAGCTTGGCATGGTTGTGGAAACAACCTGAACTCTTGTGGCCCAACTCTACATACCTAACATATTTAACACCCCTATTGAAGAGTTTTGCATGTCATAAGTGAGCTGGCCTCCTTTGGGACCGGCCCACATCTGGATAGCCACAGCTCAGGCCATGCTCCCTGGTCCGAGTAGCAGTGCCTAGAATCACAGGGTTGGTCCCCTGAGATGCACATAGCCTGAGTCTAACCTGAAGCAGAGGGAGTCACTTGGGCTTCTTTCCTGAGAACATGCTGTGGGCATGGCGGGCCCTTGGAGCACCACAGATCTCCCTCTACACAGAGGCTCCTTCATCTCTTCTCACTTAGGAAGAGCCGTGGGGGCCATTTGCAAGGTTCTGGATAATTTGGTTTCCAAACTAAGTTTTTCTCTATTGTTGAGTAAATAAAAAGCCAGATGCTGCTAGATACCCTACACTCTGAAATTCAGACACATGCAGGCAAATGCCTTATTTCCTGTCACTACTACTCCATGGGAAGGAAAGAAATGCACCAACTTTCAAGTACAAAGCTAGAGTTAATACCTCCCATGCTGTCCGCACTACTTGGAATATTGCCCACACCCTTCTCCTCCCTTCCTGTTTGCCTTCAAACCAACTGCTATTCATTTTCAGGGTATTTTGCTAAAAATGAAAAATAAGTGGCAACATAGTAGGCAAACTGTGATCCTAGTTTCGGATATATATGTATTCACAAATACCACACATAGGACATAGGACTGGAAAAACATACATGCACCAAAATGGGATTTATTTCTGTGTGCTTTTCTATTTTTTCTACATGTCTCTACTGAAGATATATTAGTTTTATGAACAGGGAAGGGGCTGTCCCTCGTTCCCTCTGTGATGTCTCCTCCCACTCCTGCAGTAAGTGGATCTAGCCATCTTCTGCACTGTTTCTATCTTGTGTATCAACCATCATTACTTGCATTATAGTGGGTTGGAAGTAGTCTTGTATTTCTTCCTATTTTTTCCACTTGACATGAGCCTCCGAAGGTTCGTGGTTTGGCTTACCTACTCTCACCTCAGCATCTTGACCCCATGCCTGGCACAAAGAAGCCTCATTGAATGATTTGTGGAATCACACTGGATCAGTGCAAAGCCCTAGATGAAGACTTCTCCAACCTTGATGGAAGGGAGGGATTCATTCTGACTTTGTAAGAGTATCTGCACTGGAATATGAATTACACGATCCTGTCAAGGACAGACTTCATTCATTTCAACTTTATTTATCTGCCTTCTTTCAGAGATAAGAAACTGAGGCCCAGAGTGCTCCAGAGACTTTCCTAACTCACCTAACAAGTGATAGAACCAAGTATAAATCCAGATGCTCTGAATCTTAACATTTTTTATCTCACAAGTATAGAGAAAAAGCGTAAGGTGCTAAATAATGGTAACAGAAATTAGCATTTATTGCAAACTTCCTGTGTACCAAGCCCTTTGCAGGGCCTTTCTTGTGCATTACCCCATTTAAGCTATACAACAGGTACTGGTCATTCCTTTTACTGATGGGAAAGCTGAGGTTCAGAGAGGTTGAGCAACTCTCCCAAGGTTGCAAGGCTGGTCTAGCCTAATGTATGCTGGGTTCAAGCCCTTGTACTATTAGCAGCTTAAAAAATAGAAAAGCAAGAGCTGGGCAACATAGAATTGCTGCCTTAAAGGAAGAATGTGTGGATCCCCTGGAGGCTGTGGTAAGATTAGGTTAATGACAATCAGATCCAGGGATGGCTGGGGAGCAAAAAGGCTGTTCTGCCAAACTAGATAGGTCAGAATCTCATTTTTCTCCAACAGAAAAAAAGCTGAGAGGAGCCAATTAAAGTTCTATGACATCCTAAGTGCTTTTCTTCTTGGTGTCTTTCTCCTCCGCTTCATTATTTTGCTTTCCTTTCCTATCGGCTTTCGTCCATGGCTTCTCTTCTTCCCTTCCCCTAACACTGCAGCATAACCCTGTAGTTTTCAGTTCTCTCCTCATTTCTGAGCTGAAATAGTGGCCTCTGGCATGGAGCATATTCCTAGGGGTGCTGGCTCTTTTTCTCTTCCATCTCTCCCTTCTTTGCTCAGTCCATGACTCCTTTGTTCATCTGGGATATAAATCCTAATTTGAGCGTCCGTCACATCGTCCTCCATAAAGCTAAGCACCTTTGATGGCAGCTCCCAGGCCTTTCTTTCCTTTGCTTAAATGACCCTCTCCTTTCATCCCTATCATTGGGAGCTCATTCCAACAGCCTTTCTCATCTCATCTTCAAATCCTTACTATTTAGGAATCTTTTTCATTTAATATGATGGCCAACACAGAATCATGTCCAGTTTTTCATATAATAAAGTTACTCCAATTTTACTAAAGTGTTTGAGAGGGAAAAATGCCACCCAGTCTCCACTACCATTGCCATCTCCACAACCTCACAGGCTGCTACGATTTGCATCACCAAAATGGGTGCCGTACACACTCCTTCTTAACAGACACAAACCAGTAATAACCTTACTCTACAAACAGCCCCTACAAAGAGCTCGGTCACTGTTGCTGTCAGCAGAAGCTGTGAAACATGGTTCCTGCCTCATTTCTACTTCCTGAATCCCACCTGAGCATATGTGCTTGACTGAAGTTGGAGCACATCTGGAAACCTAGCTGCAAGGAGTCTGAGAAATTCCATCTTCACCTTTCCAGCCTTCGCAGTACAGAAACCACACTGGAAGGAGGTCAGAATTGATGCCAAGCATAAATCTTCCATTTCCACAACAGCCTGACAAATAATCTTCTGGTAGAAATCCTCTAGCATGGCTTCCTGTTCAGTTGCTCTTTCTCAGGTGGCAGTACTGTCTGCTTTGGGAGCTAAGAGAGTCCAGAGCACAGCTCGCTTCTGAAAGTTTGCCAAACCCAAGAGCATGGCTTTCCTGCAGCTCTCACAGGTGGGAACTGCTTTATCTCCCAAAGGTGGGGCAGGTACCTTCTTTACTCCTCATTGCTACAATCAGGCCACTTGTGCTTCTTTCTCTCTCAAAAATCTCAACTCCTATGAAGCCCAAACCACCCTGTCTCTCTGTTTTTGGAGACTTTTTAAATATTCTTCTGACTTTTTTTAGACTCTTATGACTTTTCATTAGAGATTTTAGTGCCTTATTCACTGTCTATCTCTCCACCTCTACTCTCTTCATCATTCTTGGTGATTTCAACACACACACACATATGATCTACTAGCACCCTAGCACTGTTCCTTGATCCTTACTTCTGCCGACCTTGTCCTCCAGAGAAGGGACATTAGGCCTTTAGATGGAAGAGACTTTCCCAAGGTCATCCAGACAAGGTAAGGTGAAAACTGCTTCAGTGAGAAAGATTCTTTCAGCATATCAACGCACTTACCAGAGTGGTTATATTTGCTCAGGCCCCCTAGAAGCAGAGGCTGAGAGGAGATTTGTGTAAAAGACATTTATTAATGGAGTGATCTCAGGAGAACCTGTATAGGGAAGGGGAAGAAATTAAGGAAGAATGTAGTTTAGGTGATATCTAGCCGCAGCCTGATCCAGCAGGGGTTCCAGAGCATAAACTGCATCTCAGAACTTGAACCACCTTAAAACAAGGTTACTGAATTTTCTACTTTATCTGCTGATTATTAGCTATGGACTGTTTCACAGTGGTGTGGTTAACCCAGGTGCTTCCAGGTAAAGTGGCTCTAGTCTCTGAAAGGCAATACTCCTAAAAAAAAGGCTTCAGGTGTGAACTATTAACAGCAGCCCCTCTAGCATTGGGAAATGGGTGCACTGACTGGTAAAAGAGGTCCCAGGAGATCTAGACGGGGCATCAAGGTGTCTGGTGCATTGGTTAAGAGAAAATTCTCTCCATCTCAGCATAACGACTGGGATTCAATGTCTGCTGTGTGACCTTGAGCAAGTCACTTAATCTCTTTAAGTTTCAGTTGCCAAATGTGAAAATTTGTAATCTTCCCTCAACTTGAGACCATTCAGTGAGCTAATGCGTGTGAAGTGCTTAGCCCAGTGCCTGAGTTTAATAAGTATTATTGTAATTATTAGTACTTATTGTTAATAATTATGTTACTATAATTATTATAAGTAATTACAATGATGATAAAAATTGACCATCCAAAAAGTGCAGCTATATGAAGTCATCATCTGTCTCTTGCTATCCAAGGGAACTGGGTATGCACTGTCCACATCTCAACAATGAAATCAGGATAATTCGAGGAGTGGCATTATTTTTATCCACATTGTGGATGTAAATGTGTGCCTTTGGTGCTCCCAGCTCACCACTGAGATAATTAACCAGAAGCAATTACAGTGCACTTGGCAAATTGCAGCTTTGCCCTCTTTGAGAGGGACATGTTTTATTTATACTTCCTCCCTTGTGGTTTGCTGATCGATCACATTCCAAGTCCAATATTTAAAGGTAAGTTGCTGACACAGATCTCACCTGTGTTTGCCTCAGTGTTCTCACACGCTGGGGTCTGGGCAAGAAATTTCCACATATTTTATGGATGCAGCTATCTTGCTGACAACCCACAAGTGTAGAAAGATCCCAATGCCCCCAACCCAGGCACTTTTGTAGAGTCCTCCTTGTTTAGTATGGCTAGTGAATCAGTGAGTGCCCTGAACTAGACACTTCATCTCTGCTTAGTCTTCTCAGACTTCAGAACTGTGGTAAGACAACACACTTTTAGAATATTGAATTCACAGAAGGCCTTCAAAGCTGGACATTAAGAGTGAAGATCCCAGTAATTCTGTCTCTGGAACTCTATCTAGAGGACCTAACCTGGAATGTGGATTTATACCTATTAGTGTATATGAGATGGTCATCTGAGCATTACATATCATAGCAAGAGATGGGAAAAAGTGGAATGTCCTAACAATTTAAGGTTAGATATGGTATGCTCAAACAATGAGATAGAGGCAGACATTAAAATAATATAAACAGAATATTGAAGGATACATGAAAATATTAACCAATAATTTTTCTGTACAAAATGAATTTCCTCTATATATTCCCTGATGACCATTTGTATTAGTTATATTTTTATTGATAGAATTTTGATATTAATTCTTTGAAACCTAGTGAGTTATTAGTATTTTAATAAACAATATTCTTCACATATATTAAAGGTTCAAAACAAATTCTTTAATTTCCTAAAATAACGCCTATATTTTTTTCCTGATAAAATACCTATGTTTTCATTAAATGAAACAAAAATACGGTTCATGAGAATCTCCACACTTTGAAATATTCTCATTTCTCATTATCAATATCCATGATTCTCTCTTTTCTTGTAGAAAAAAAAAGGAGACTTGCATTTATTAGGTCATGAAGTAAGAAAGAGGATGGGAGTACGGGGTTATCTTTTGTCCCCATAAACAATCCCTTGAGATCTGCCACAGTAGTGTGGTAAGATATCATGTAACCACATTGTATCACAGTTACCATATCCTTTCCTCCCCCTGCCTCCACATTTTGAGTGCCTCCTCCAGAGACGTCGGCTGTAAAAATACCATCTCTATTACTCTGTAAAAAAATACTGAAATAAACACGGGTAGCTAAACTCTGTTTAAAATTAGCTTCCATCACCCTTTTTTATTTAATTTAGAAATTATTTATTGAGTACCTTACACATTTCAGGTGCTGCGTTAGGCCCAGGACATAAAATAAACGGTAATCTCTGTTCTGAGGAAGCCTAAGTTAGTGGGAAAAAAACAAACGAGAGTCAAAAAAAAGACACCATTAAATAAAGACTGAACATTAACAAGGGCTAGAAAGGAGAAGGACAAAGGATTTGACCTAGCTGGCAAGAGTAGGAGCAGAGCTGACATTGAAGGATGAGTAGCAGTTAACTATGAAAAAGGAAGAGAGGAAGAAAGAGCAGCCCAGGAAGAGGAAATAGCATGTGTGAAGGTCCTGAGGTAGAGAATCTGACTATCTCAGTAGCAACTGGAACCAAGAAAGAGGTGGAAGAACATGGTACAAAGTGAGCCTGGAGATGTGACTAGGGTAGGCAGGAGTGACATTGTAAAGGCCCCTTTTGCTGAACGCTGTTGGATGCCTATGCAGAATCCATCACACCTTTCCCAACAGAATCCCAATTTTGTTTAGGTATTCAGCCTCTTCCCTATACCTTATGTGATGCAGAAGATGGCACCACCCTCAGCTCTAAAGATAGGTTCCAAAAAATCTGAGTTGATCTTTCCAGATCTCAGGTTTAATCCCTGCATGAGACAACTACTAATGGTACCAGGGTAGAAATATAACCTAAACTGGACCAGTCAGACTCCCAAGTGATAAAAGGAATTTCAATCCATGATGGGAGAAAGCCTTTCTTGCTCCCTCAAGGAATAAATAAGGAAGCCTGTCGATCTAATTGCTGCTGTCAGCCATGGGATGAAGCCAGTTGGGTGGACAGTGAAGAAGAGCAATGGGAAGAACTTTGGTCCTTAACCATATTATTGTGTCACTAAATCGAACAACTTCGAACCTTGAATTATCTCGGGACTTCTGAAAATATGAGATAATAAATTTCCTTGCTGTTCAAGCCTATTTGAGCCAGGTTTCCTGATATCTCTTCCAAAAGCAACCCACTGGATGCATCCTTTGTGTAAAGACTATTGCCTTTATCCCAAGCAGAACAGTGTTCTGGAATTTCAGTGCAGAGTACATAATTCTAAGAAAATGTTATGGAATGGGACCTGGCACATTCCTCACCACCATCACCAAAAATATTCTAATGTTAAATGAAAAATGTAGAAACTAAAATTCCTTATACATGATCCCAACTGTGTTAAGTGCAGATGTGTGTGTATACATGTACATGTGCATGTGTGTGTGCATGCACACACACACACACACACACACACACACTCTTAAAAGAAAGACTGGTAAGAAAAATACTATGTTAAATGATTGTTCCTACATAGGGAGATTATTCATAGGTTTTTAATTTTGTTTGGTTTCGTTTCATTTGATTCTTAATGTTCTTCAGTATTTCCTGATTTTTCCACAATGATATACTTTTCTTCTATAATTAGACATCAAAGGCAATAACTGTGTTTTCCATCTAAATTTATACTAATTATCACAAAAGAGGCTACTTGTGGGTTTTTTTTTTTTACTATAATGGCTAAAAGGAAACTAAAAAGTAACAGATTAAACATATTCTATTGGAAGAGTGAAACATTTCTAGTAGTTATGTACTGGATCCAGACAGTTAAGGATTTATCATTGGTCATACAATAGAATAAAATATCTTGAGAGCATATCTAATTTTCATTTTAAATTCTCAGCTTATAAAATAGTTATTCTTGCTCATTTTAAAGTCCCATTATATAAAATAGGGACACTTGCAAATCTTGAGACCCTCAGGAGATATCATTTACCATCTTTGGGAAACATAATATTTAATTATCATAGCATGAGGTACTTTTAATGGCACATTTTAACATCACGACTGAAAACTGATTTCTGAGAGGAAAATTAAGTGATATTTCTACTCACATGCCTTATTTAAATACAAACTACATGCATAATTATCCTTGATCCCCATTGCCACTTAGAAATAAAATACAAAAGTGAAAATACTAAAGAGTCATGGAGGTTTTTCCTCAGTAACTATAGTCACCAAAAAAATGATATTTACCAAGCACTCCTAAATAGTTTACGTGCTATAAACTATTGGGTTTGGGAGCCCTGTTTGCTAACTAGTATCTACTACAGAATTCATATGCTAGTCTTCCTGCTATTAGAGTCATTCGAAATAACCTTTATTCCAGAAAGGAAGATGATATCACTTTTATTAATTACCTTTAAACATAAAATTTGCATTTTTTGTTCAATCTTTGCTGAACTATGTACCTCTTCCATTTTTTCTAAAAGTAATAAATTGACCTTCTTTTTTTCATTACCCATTTTCTCTCTAAGATGGCAGGGGCAGTGTTAAAGAGGTAACAAAATCCAACAACCTAACAGATACATCAGAGACAGTTTCTCCCTCATAGGTCCTGCATCTGTAATGAGTGAGAGTTGACTAAGAAAGGGCTGGTGGGGCTGGTCACAAACATTCTGGTTCTCCCTTCTGTGGGCACATAGTTGGTCCACACTTCTTTTTTTTTTAAATTGGGAAGACCATATAACTTTCCATAGTCAATGGTTTATGTATAGAAGTGACAGTATCACTTCCAGGTTGAAGTTTAAAGAGCTAAGCATGAATCATATCATCCCCTCCTGTAGCCACAGAGGTGGTGGAAGCACATGTCAAGGTCAAACTTCTATCAGCATATAACCTTATATGACCACAATGAACAGAGGTCCACTCTCAACAAGCACTAGAGAAATAAACCTTTGCTAAGTAAAACCACTGCAATTTGCTGTTTGTTGCTGCAGCATAACCAAGCCTATACTGGTTGCATGAAAGAAAAAATAAAAGAGACCTTAAATGTCTTCAAAGGTCTTTTATGCTCCTGTTGAAACACTCATTTCGTATTTGGTATAACTATAAGAAAACTCAGTGAACTCCTTTTAAAAGTACAAAATCATCCAAAAAAATGCTTTAAAATCATTATCATTATAAGCTTGAATTAAATGGTTTAAGTCAAAACCATATTTACTGAGTTACTGGTATGAATTTATGGGTATCTGTGAACTTTCCAAAGGGGAGATTTTAATTTGGGTTTTCATGTTAATAATAAAAAATATCAATATGAGCTTATTCTGTAACACCTGGAAGACCAACCTGTACAAGGTAAAACCAGAACTCAAGTTTATATTTGTCCTTTCATTTACCTTGACACTAAATGATACCACTTTGTCTGGTGATAGGGGGTAAAGAACCAAGGTGGCCATAACACTGAAGTGCCACATTTGTGCCAGAAGACCTCCTGGAAAGCCAATGTGGTCAGCAGCTTGTTTTGAGCAATGATTTAGTTCCAGAAAAACCACATCATCTTTCATATTAATGTTCATAATTTGAATTTTAATGGTGTTATTGTTTAGTTTTAATATAACCTGCAAAAAAACCCTTTTTTTTTTTTTATAGTTTTATAAGAAATACAAACATAGGTAGTTATACATTCTTTTCTAAATCTATGCCTAGGTAGTATTATAATACAAATAGTAAAATGCCTCACTTTGGTGGTGGTAGAGTATGGTTCGAAGATAATTTTTCCTTAAAAAGGCCCCAAACATTGTTCGTTTCAAACCAGGCCCAAAGCAGCTCTCTCCCTTTGAGTAGCTGTTGAGTTTTTTCAATTTATTTACCCAAAGTTCATCCACAAGAATTCTCTGAAAACAAATGAGCTGGCTCTAGGGCTCCATGAATCTCCACTTCATGCTTTTGACAGAGAAAGGCAGAGGGAAAAAGAAGGGAGATCGAAGCTCCAAAAACCAGAAAAGAACCAGAAATAATGAAATAAATGTATCTGTGGCTCTTTTCAAAGGCAAGACCAAAGGCAGCAAAATATATCTTTCTTTGTACTGGCATCAGTGGGATACGGTCAACATAGAGTATTTCAACCAGATACAATGTAACTTTTAGTCCCTCTTTTTATTGATATTGTTCGAACTATTTCTTTTCCCCATATGGTTTAACTAACAAACACTAGCTTGTGTTTCCTCTGCACCTAAAGCTGCCCATGCCTAAATATGTGCCTGGAGAACCAACAGAACCAGTGGCAGATGCTGAGGAAGAGGAGCCAAAGCAAAGTACTCTGCAAATCCTAACCACATCAGACAGACAGCACAAATATGCACCTCCAAGGGATCCTGCTATAAAAGTAGTTAGAAATCAATATGACACTATCCTGACATAAAAAGAAATCAATGAAGAAGAGAAATATGATGGTGGTGATGATGATGAAGAAGATGATTATGGCCTAGATTCTTTCATTTCAGAATTATTTAGTGTCACATTTCGCTCAAGGGATTAAAAATGAGTAAGACATGCACTTTGCCTTCAGTGAGCTTCCAGGCCAAGAGGAGAAGCAAAGCAAGAAAATACATACATCATTAGAGAAGACAGGAAAAGACAAGTGTTACTATTCCTGAAAACAAAGGTTCTTAGCCTTTTGGTTTTTGGGCCCAGTTTGAGTAGGCCTCTTGACAGAGTCTAATTTCTTGGTCACTGTGATGGTTAATATTATGTGTCGACTTGACTGGCCATGGAGTGTCCAGATTGAACATTATTTCTTAGAGTGTCAATGAGGGTGTTTCTGGATGAAATTAGCATTTGAATTGGTAGACTCAGTAAAGCAGATGCCCTCCCCAGTGTGGGTGGGCATGATCTAATCTGGTGAGGACCTGAATAGAGAAAAAAACATGAAGAGGAATTCTCTTCCCCGCCTCTCTTTTTTCTTTCCAGTCTTACTGCTTGACCTGGGACATCTCATATTCTCCTGCCCTCAGATTAGGATTTGCACCATCAGCTTCCCTAATTGTCAAGCCTTCAGTCTCAAGACTGAATTATACCACCAGCTTCTCTGAGTCTTTGGTTTGCAAAAGGCAGATTGTGGGACTCCTCAGCCTCTAATTCATGAACCAATTCACCATAATAAACCTACTTTTATGTATAATAGAATATTATGTTATGATCCCATCAGTTCTGTTTCTCTGGAGGACCCTGACTAATATTATCACCTTTTGTCAATGTGTTGCTGATTCTCTCTCCCTTTGTTTTCCTTCCTTCCTTCCTTCCTTCCTTCCTTCCTTCCTTCCTTCCTTTCCTTCCTTCCTTCCTTCCTTCCTTTCCTTCCTTCCTTCCTTTCTTCCTTCCTTCCTTCCTTCATACCTTGTCACAGTTAATGATTTGTTGTTGTGCTAGCCCCATGCTAGTCCATGAGCACCTAGTTGTAGAGGAACCTTGAGCTTCAGCCTCATGGAAATTACAGCAGAGCTCTTTGAATAGAACTGCTTCCTGCCCTGACCACACTCTTTTACATGCTCATGAAGCAAAAATTTCACACATTCCTCAGATTACACAATCTTTCTTTGGTGCCAATATAGTATTAAATTGTACCTTTAACTTCCTTGTAGCAGGCAGTAGGTGCACACTCATCTTTATATTCCATCTGCTCACTGTCGCTACATTGGGAATTTACTCATTGTAGAAGAAATTAACTTCACACAATTATCAAAATTTGACACTTTACCTGTAAGAGATTGAAGGCCAGGCACACAAGTCGGGAACTACTATCCTAGAAGTATAGGAAGGCAAATTCTGTCCATGCCGAGTTTATTGACTGCCACTCAGTATTCTGGATTTAAAGAACACTTTTGCAAAATGCTTCCCCCATCACCCTAAGTCCCTTCGACTCTGTATTTTAAAGAGAAAATGTAATTCGTCTGATCCTGATTTGTTTGCACTTAACTCATCACAATGTTGTTTTGAAGAAGCTGATGTGCAAAAAGCCTTTCATCAGCTTTTTGAAGAGCTTTTCTCCTCAAGGGGAGAAAAGATTCAAACAATGTTTACCAAAGGTAAACAAAATAAGCCTTCAAAAAAAAAAATCATTATTTCTAAAGGCTGAACTCACCAGAGGTCAAGGGGGTTTGAGATTTGTGGCCCCTGCTCCCTCACTTGGAAAAGGAGTGTAGCCCAGAATCAACTGCCCGGCCTTCCAGGCAGAAGCTGGCAAGGCTGGCGAGACCTCACCGAATGCTCCAGAGCTGCCAATAAACACTTCTAATGATGCTCTCAACCAAAGCCCATATTTGGAGCCTTGTTTTCTCTTTTCTTTTCATGTTGTTTCTCTCGGTGAAAGGATCAAAGCAATGAGGCTACTTTTTCTGCACTCAATCAGAAGGAGTTCTTTGAAGTAAATGTGTTTTTTCTTTTGCTTTTTTCTCCTTTCTCCTTAAGGAAGAATCTTTATAATCAGAAGCTGACTTTGTAAATTTCCCTAACACTAGTCCTTTAGCAGGTGCACGTGTGCCTCAGGAAGCAGAGGCTGTGCTGTCTTTTTCTGGGAGTTCCCTTTCTCATGTTCTAGTTGATGAGAGCCATCAGGGGGATTTTAACATGCCCAAGATGGTTGAGAACATCTAAAGACAACATCATCCATTCATCAAAAACATATAAAGACAAAGACACAAGAGTTCAGCTGAACAGAAAAATAAATCAGGGAATTTTGAAAAAGCATTTGTAGTTACAGCTTAAGGCTGCCATAAAAAAAAAAAAGTATCAAAATAACTCCATTAATGATCATCTCAGAAGCAAAATGAAGCTGAAAGCTTGTTACTATGGTTCTTGCTTCCAAGGGGAATTCAAAGTATCTTGTAAAAAATAATGGGATGGTGAATAAAAAAAGATGCAGAAGTCAAGTTAAGCATGATTTCTTCAGGAGCTTTTCAGCATCTTATACTGTATAAAACCAGAGATTTTCCAAAAATGGGTGTTTTTCTAATAAATAATTTATTATAGCAACTAATGCAAATTGAATACTTACTCTGTGTCTGTCATTGTACTAAGTGCTTTCATGCAATATCTCTTTTGATCTGCATACTAACCCTGTCATATAGGTGCTATTTTTAGTCCCATTTTGCAAAGGAGAAAACTGAGGCTCAGGATACCCAAGGTCAACATGAACTGAAAGCTGCAGACCCAGAACTCCACCTCAGGTCTATTTGATGCCAAAGCCCAAGCTCTCAACCATGGCATATGTGGTTTATCAGGAACCTGTCACTTATATTCGTTCTAGAGCCTAGAACCACTCTTGCTACTCAAAGGCTGAAGTCATATCTGTCTTTAAGCAAACTGAAGCAATAACCTATTTTGGATAAAACTCTTTTTTTCACTATTAATTAACTCAAAGAAAGAGAAGTTCCAGACATTTCCAGACATCCCCTTAATACTTTCCTTTGTATAGTGGTAATATAGACCTCCTTCCCTGTACATTTTCATCAAAAACATAAGAGGGTTGTTAAAACCCATCGAACTATACACCTAAAATGCCAGAATTTTATCACATGTAACCTCGAAAAAAAGTTGTTTCAAAAATAAAGATCTCAGAACGTTCAATGAAAAGTGCTCCCGATATATTTTTGGCCTCACCATTTCCTAGATTTCATGTCAAATTATTGTTAAGTTGAACTATGTGGATCCGCCATTAGTGTGTGCCAGCTCCATATAGATCAACTTTTGAAAGTTTTTAAATAGTGTTAATAGGTTTGTGCCACGTCATCTGCAGCTATTTCACCTATTGTCTTCGTAATACATTTTAATTTAGATAAGGGTCTTCTTTACCAGCCAATGCACTAGGTGAATGGAATTTCTTTCATTATATCCCTTTCTTTCCTCCCTTTTAACTTTTTTCCTCCTGGACACTCAGCTGGACTACATTTCCCAGTCTCCCCTGCACTTAAAGCATAGCCCAATGACTAATTCCTGCTCCACAGAATGTGAGCAGAAGCGGTATGTATAAAAACCTCCTACAGGCTATGCTCCACACTTTTGCCCATCTACTGTCTGGAAGCAAAGAATTCTGAGGCTTTTGGCTAAGGCACAAGATAGAAGAAACCTGCATCTCTGAATCAGACTGAAAAATCACCTGCGAACCCAGCACCTTTAGAGGAACAAGAACTAACTTCTATTGTGTTAAGCCACTGCAATATGAGGACTTACCCTTACGACTACTGCTACTTTTGTCAATAGTCCCTCTACCTTTCTTTCTTTCAGTAATATTTATTGTGGATTTTCTACATCCCTTAGAGCCAGTCCAATGTACCAAAATTAAACAAATGGTTCTTCAAAGAAATGCTACAGAACTTTGAGAAAGGGGGATATTCGGAGTCGCTGCAGAAAATAAGCTTCCTGTTTATACACAATGTCTGTTATCTGCTACCCATCACTCATTTACCCTCTTCCTGAGAATAATCTCCCCATATTTCCCTTGGGAAACCACCCTCTTCTGTGCCTAGCCATGTGATTTTGATGAGGTTGAAACTCCCACCAATGTGTGGGTACAGATGAGCTTAGGCCAACAAGGACTCCCGACCCTCTGGCTATAGTCATTGGCCAGTGAAGCACCAGGGCATGAGAAGGCATTGCTGAATCCTTCTGGCAAAGAAAAGATTTCTCTTTCTCTACAAACGTTTGTGCAAGAGACCCTCTCTCTCAGCCTGTAGAATGCACTGCAATGATGTTAAAGACTGAAACTCTGCAGCTATCTTTTTTTAAAAGACTATTTTCTTAGAACAGCTTTAGGTTCTCAACAAAATTGTGTGAAAAGTACAGGGATTTCGTATATACCTCCTACCCCCATACACGCACAGCCTCCCCCACTAGCAAGATCCATACCAGAGTAGTATTTGTTACAATCAATGAACCTAATGACAGATCATTATCACACCAAGTCCATAGTTTACATTGTAGTTCGCTCTTTGTATATTCTATGGGTGCAGATAGATGTGTAATGTGTGTATCCACTATTATAGTATCACACAGAGTAGTTTCACTGCCCTAAAAATTCTCTATACCTCTCCTATCACCACCTCTCCCTCCTGCTAACCTCCAGTAACCACTCACCTTTTTATTGTCTTCATAGTTCCACCCTTTCCAGAAAGTCATATAGTTAAAACCATATAATATGTAGCTTTTTCAGATAGACTTCTTTTACTTTGTAATATGCATTTAAGTTTTGTCCATGTCTTTTCATGACTTAATAATTCATTTCTTTTTAGTGCCAAATAATATTCCATTGTCAGGAAGTACCACAGTTTGTTTATCCATTTACCTGTTGAAGGACATCTTAGTTGCTTCCAAATTTTGGCAATTATAAATAAAGCAGCTATAAACATACGTGCAGGTTTTTGTGTACACATAAGTTTTCAACTCCTTTGGGTAAGTACCAAGGAGCATGATTGCTGGATTGTATGGTAAGAGTATGTTTTGTTTTGTAAGAAACTGCCAAACTGTCTTCCAAAGTGGCTGTACCTTTCTGCATTCTCACCAGCAGCGAATGAGAGTTCCTGTTGCTTCACAAGCTCTCCAGCGTTTGGCATTGTCAGTGCTCTGGATTTTGGCCATTGTAATAGGTGTGTAATGGTATCCCAGTGTTGTTTTAATTTGCATTTCCCTGGTGACATATCATGTGGAACATGTTTTCATGTGCGTATTGGCCTTCTATGTATCTTCTTTGATAACGTGTCCTATAGCCACCTTGCTGCCGCCAAAGAGAAACTGGCCTGCCAGGACTGCTGTGTGAAGCTGGTAGATGTAGATGCTGCTCGATGAGGAAAATCTGAGCAATTAGGAGAAATGGATCTTGGAGGACATCATCTTATTATCTGGATTAATACTGACCTCACATCTGGTCTTCCAGACTTCTCAGTTTTATGGGCTATTACACTCTTATAGTTCAACCAATTTGAATAGAGTTTAAAGTCCTGAATTATATGACTTTGCTATTCATTTATTCATTCACTCATTCATTCATTCATTCTGAATTTGGCTGAGTAAGGAAGTATAACAATTCCTATAGATTTGAAAATGGACCAAGGAAAACTCAATACTAAAAATACCTATTGAAATGTGCATATTATTTTCTGCCTTAGAAAGACCATTTTTCTTCTCTCACAATTACTAATGCTTCCAAACTGAACCTAACTATAATGGTACAATCATTCCTGCAATGATAATTGAACCTCAGCATTCAGAAAAGATTCAAGCTAGACCACCGTTGGCTGTCAAAGAAATTCATCAAATAATTTACAGATATTGCATTTATTTGTGCATCCTGTATTGTAATATACTCTCATGTAAGTTAAAGTTATAATCATTTGTTCTAATACATCGCATTTTCAGAGGTTGTATAGAAAACAACGTGCAATTCTAACTCAGGTGATATTGTAACCCTAAGACCCTTCACCAACTGCTCTAATGTTTTTGCTGAATAGTAATTGACTCTCCCTGTGACTCTAGCCTCCATGGCCATTCATTCATTCATTCACTCGTTCTGAAATTGAGTGGATAAAGATTGATGACCTAGAAAAGATAGAAAATTAACTGCAAAAGGAACCTATGATATTGAGCATACCATCGAACCTGCAGCTGCTTTCATTTTATTTTCATTGAGTCCTTCTCATCTTCACTGCCTAGATAAGTCAATATTCTTTTTGTGACAAGTGGCAAAAGACCCAACTCAAAATGACTTAATGAAAAGCAGGAGAGAATTTGTTAACTGAGGCAACTGAAATATCCTGGAGCAGATCAAGTGTGACTGAACCCAGGGGCAGTGCCTTCAGATCATCTCCCTCTCAATTCCCCTGTCTCTTGGCTCTGCTGCTTCTACGACCGCTCTCTCCTCATGCAGTAGACCTCAACAGCTTGCACTCTAATCACGGCTTCAAATCTAGCAGAAAAGAGCCTTCTCCAAAGGCTCTGCTTGACTCAAATGTCCGTTTCCAAGCAAGTCGCTGTGACTGGAGAGATGAAGTGCTCTGACTGGCCAGGTCTATATTACTTATATATCCTCTGGAGCTTAGGGCAGGAGAGTGATGCTGTTTCCTTCAGAAAGGGAAATGGATTTGTTTCCCCTGATTTTGCTGCTATAACAAACAATCTCAAATATCTGTGGCTTAACAATAAATTGTATTTTTCACTCATGCAAAATCTAATGCAAATATATTCTAGATGGGCAGCTCCATTGGCAGCTCTCCACAAAGCACTGACTCAGAGATCTAGGCATTTTCCATCTCAGGAATGCTGCTGTCCACGTTACATAGTCTCCAAGTTTCTCTGGGAAGGGGAAGAGTGAGCTGCACAAGGCATAACTGCTCTCAGCTGCCTTGGCCTCAAAATGACACATCAATCTGTCCTCACGTTCATTGGGGAGAACTTAATCACATGGCCCCACACAGATGCAAGGGGGCTGGGAAATACAATTCAGCTGTATGCCTAGGAAGGGATTTAGTGGCCACCTGGCAAATCTGTGCTACAAAGGCAAACCTAACCCATATCTAACACATAGCCAGAACTGCCCACTGGCTCTCCTCTGCTCAAACATTATCGGGGCCAGCAGAATCTTGAGAGGTGATCTGCTTCTACTGAATACTTGGATAGGTGGGGGAAGTAAGAAAGGAAAAGCCTTTCTCAAATCACTCACCACTGATGTAGTAAACCTTGGATTTTACTAAATGTCTCAAAAAAGAATGAAGAGGAATTCCTCCCTTCCCAAATGCCAGAAGCAGCTTCCCATCCTGCCCCCACCACAGCTACCAACTTGCCTAAATTTGTTCTCATCAAGCATGGAATAGTAGAAATCTGGTTGGTTTTACAGTCAGATGGATCTGAGCTCAAACCTTAGTTCCATTTGTTTCTAGATTGGGCAAGCAGTTAAGCTCTGAGCCACAGTTTACTTAACTGTCCACGCTAGAGTAAACATACAGCAAGCATTAGATTCCTATTCCCTTCTCATTATTTCTTACTGCAACACCAGTGATACTTAGAGTTTTGTAGGAGTTGCTGTTAATTAATCATCTGAGGGTCCAAAAAGTATAATGTATTTCCCAAATATTTTGTGGCTAGGGCACTAAAACTAAACATACATCTAATGAAAACTTTACAAGCTCTGAGAATGAAACTACCCTTGTTACAGGTGAATTCACCTTCACGTAGTAAACATTTTACTCCCAGAATGTACTTTGCGGATTCAATCATCACATTTCTACAACTTGGCGAGCTAACCTAAAAATGGAGAAATAAATATAGACTAGCTCATCTCCAGGACTTGAATGAAGATAACAATCTCTTCCTGGGAAGAAATGGCTCCATTTTTGGAAGTGACTGAATTCTAGGGGCTTTGCAAACCCATGCCTGGTAGACTGCCACCTAGCAGAAGACCCCAACTTCTCCATTTGAACACGTTAAGACCCTAACTCACACTCCTAGGGTTGTAAACACCATGCCAGAAACTTTAAGCAAACTAACTCCAAGCTTCCATGTCCTTTTAAAGGAAACTAAGCAGTTTGCAAAGACAAAGCTCTGACCAGTCCCAAGAGGGCCAGACTAGGAGACTAAATTGGTTTCCAGTACCCCACATGGCCACCTGAGTGCTCCTCACTGCAGAATCTCCCCCATCCCAGACAGCACCCCAATCTCACGATTTTTCTTCTCTTCCTTCACTAATCAAAACTTATCTGTTGTATTGCTCGTTCCCTCAGATC
Source organism: Pteropus medius (assembly GCF_902729225.1). NCBI lineage: Eukaryota > Metazoa > Chordata > Mammalia > Chiroptera > Pteropodidae > Pteropus > Pteropus medius. The sequence goes on from NW_024343578.1 coordinate 2,436,078, forward strand.
TTTGCCAACCACTCAATTAGCCAACCAACTTGATAATGTAATTCATGGTTGCCTGTGATAGCATTTCCCAAATAACATATATTCCTTCAAGCAGGGGCTTCTTTGAGACAAATTACCTACATCAACACAAAAAGAGTACACCTAACAATTCTGGTGGAGTAAGTTTGGTTGAGAAGACATTTCTCTGTCCTAGAAATTCTATCAATTGAAGTCTGGCTAAAAGTATGCCATACCATAAAAGTTGGCCTCAGGTCCTGAGGAGGCTATGATTCCACAAGGAATATAGCTGCAGATAACATCTAATTCCCATCACATTACATTAAGCTTCAGGGTAGGGGGCATTATCATTGGAACACTTTCATCATTTTGTGCCTTTGCTTGCCAGGCTACATAAAAGGTCATTATAAAGTTTCTCTTATTTCATTCGAAAATTTCTGGGAGGAAGTCTCCATGCTATCAATCTACACTTTTAGAAACATTATGTTTTTGCCTTCCTAAAACAAGCTTTTTTTAGGGGTTTCTTTTTTCTCTTCTGTTTCCTTTAGCTGACCTTCAGAGACTGATCCATAAAAGTGTGCCTAAAGTGCAGAAGGCCAAAACCGAAAATAAACGAGTTCATTTCACCTTAGGTTACTCTAATTCTTTGAACTCCTGCTTTTAAAAGGTACTTAGCAGTGTTACTACAATGGAAATTTCTGTCCAAGATCCTGTCTGATGGACTATACTTCAGGACTTACTGAAAAAACATTTAGGAAACACTTCCCAAGGCACTTACTACCCTCCCACAGGCCCAAAACCTTGTTGATTTGCACCCCAAAATAGATCAACACACATACCTCACTGCTGCCTAATTTCAGTTCCAGTCACACCTAAATCTTACTTACACTTCATAGACACTTGAGTATTAAGGACATTTTTTAGAAACAGACCTGCTTAAACTGTTATGACGATAGACAAAGAGAAGGCAATGACATGGCTGGAGCTGATGCCATCAATTTTGAGAACTGATCTCCTGTTCCTGGAGTGGCGTATATGAAACAGACAATGCTAATTGCAGTGCGCACAATGAAAGAGCAAGGCGAACATGAGATATAGGCAAATATAGTGGGGGAAAGGTGAAGCTGCTGGAAAGGAAATAACACCTGGTGGAAGATGAGCTCAGACAGGGATGTCAACCGAAGTCTCACACCCCTGCCTTTTCACATGCAGGGAGCTCCTCAGCCCTCAGAGGAGTGGCAGCGGCTTGGCTGTGTTTCCTTCAGTGGCCCCAGGACCTCTGCTGGGACACTCTGGGAGCCAGTCTTGTTAATAGAAGGCCTCGAAGGCCCCATCTAGCTATGAAAGTCCTTGGCAGATACACAAGCACCAAATTCAGAAAGACTATTTTGAGGAGGCTTATATTTAGAGCACACACTTCCATGATGACAGATGACATAACTGGGCCCACCCTGACGGCCCTCCAGAAAAGGTGCATTTCAAACAGAGTGGGCAAGCCTCCAAAGACCCAGAAATCAAATTCCAACAGTCCACCCACACAGTGGAATATTAAACAGTCACAAAAAAGAATGAATCAGATCCCTACAGTAAGATGTCTAAATGTCTGGTCTAGTGACGAAAGCAAGGTGCAAAACTCTCTGTTGGATGTGGGTAAGGGAGAACCTTACCTCTTCTCCTCCTCTCTACTCTGCACACAGTTGGATGAGACCTGCAGCAAAAACTTCCCATTTCTTGCTCCATCCTTCACTCACGCATCCGTTGCTGGCCATGAATGAAGGAGATGGCCATCCCCTGCACCATGTTTCTTAGAGGGCAGGAAGTAGGGAAAGTGGATCTTGTACTGCCTTCTTCTAGGTATGGCAGGTGCTGGTGCCACCTCTTAGGCTTTTCCCTGGACTTCCTGACCTCGGATGTGAAACCAGCAGGATAGGGACGAAGAGAGATAAGCAGATCCACACTTCTCTCTCTTTGGTCCAGATCCTCCTCTTGCATCAAGGAGTGGGAATCAGGCTAGCCCTGCCCTGAGCTAATAGCCTGGCTGTCTCCAATTCAAAGTGGCATTTTGGCATTACCCTAAGCCAACTGCTTCAATTCTGCCACTACCAGAGAGCTGTCAAAAACATAAAGGTTAAAAATAAAAGTAATGTGGTGGATAGGCTCTAAGAATGACCCTCAATGACCCACAGCTCCTGGCATTTGAACATATGTGTAATCCCCTCCCTTGAATGTAGGCTAGCTTGAAGACTTTCTTCCAACCAACAGAATACCGGCGACAGTGGTGAGATGTCCCTTTGTGATTAGATTACATCAGGTGGCAATTTTCAGACTGGCAGACTCTCCCTTGCTGGCTTTGTTGAAGCCAGCTGTTTTACAGAGAGACTCATATGGCAAAGAACTGAGGGTGTCCTCTGGCCAATAGCCAGTAAGGCTCTGAGGCCCTCAGTCCAAGATCCCACAAAGAACTGCCAACAACCATATGAATTTAGAAGTAAATCCACCCTCAGTCAAGTCTCAGAGGCATACTGCCCCACATCCTCATTACAGACAAGTGAGACCCTGAGGCAAAGGATCCAACAAGTTATGCCTGGACTCCTGACCCACAGAAACTGCAAGTTGAGATAATAAATGTGTTGTTTTAAGTCCTAAAGTTTATGATAATTTGTTATACAGCAGTAGGTACGAATAACAAGTAGCAACAGTAATAAAATGAGAACCTGTATAGTATGGTGGATAAAGGCCCAGGCTCTGGAGCCTGACTGTCTGGGTTCAAATCCTAATTCCCAACTTAACTTTTCTGTGTCTAAGTTTCCTCATCTTTAGAATGAGAGTAAGAATAGTCCTACACGTGGCCTCATGGCAAAGACTAAATAAGCTAATACAGATAAAGTACTTATAATAATATGTATTTGGTAAAAGCCCAATAAAGATCAGTAGTTGCTGGTTTGTGCCTGCTCAAATATATGCATATATCTTATGATAAGCACTTATAATTTTGTATTTGGAAAAACAATAAAGTTCTTTTTAAAATTCATATTAGCTTTCTGTTAGGCCCTTCTAAGGATGGGATCTCTCTCGGGTTCCTATAAATAAAACTCCATGTAAACCAGGTTAAACAAAATGGGGAATGAGTTACAGGATGGACTCTGGAGTATGGCACAACATAGGAAGTTAAGAAATGTCCAGGGGCCTTGATGAGAGTCAGGCCGTGGCCAGATAGCATGGCCAGGCACAACAGACAAAGCCTCAGCCTCAATCTTTGGCCATGTGGTCCTCTGCACCACTACTTTAGGCTCTCTGAGCCCATAGGAGAAGGTGGTGACCATGATGTTTATATGACAAGACATCCAACAGCAACCAATAAGCTACTTTGTGTCCCAATTCCAAATTCCCTGAGGAGAAAATGTGATTGGTCAGACGAACACTCACGGTGCCATTGGGAGACGGAAACGATAACCTCTAATATAAACTGGACGGCTGGGACTACACCAGGTAGTGGCAGGACAGGTTGCAAAGAAGAGGGGGGGAAGGGCAAATGGTGTCTTCCAAATCCATTCCTTCTTTTTACTAAAAGACAGAAAGGAAATTGACTATAATTTCCAAAAAGCTTTCAGAGACTTTAGACAAGCAATCACTTTTGCCATGAACCCTGAAAATCACTAGAAATCTCTCATTTGGAAAGAAATTTAGCAAGTTATTTTAGTTAGATGCATTCACATTTTCTCCTTGATACCCTGATTCATATGGGGTTGCTGCTATCCTACAGGTATAGAATATCAACGGTAAGAGGGGCGCTCTGCCCAGTTGATACTCTGCCTCAGTGTGGCAAGTCTAAGAAGATTCATGGGGCCACAGGAATTGGTACTTACCACACCAGTTAGTGGACCACAGTGCACAATACCCATATCCAAACTCAGGGACGAATGTGTCCTCCTCGCTTTGTCCATGAAAAAGTAACTGTTACAAACATAGTACAGGCCCAAGTCCAAGGCAAACTCTATATTTCATACACTGATACTAAAGATAAAAAGACCATTTCCTTGGAATTATACCTCACTTAGTAGAAATGTTATCTCCAATTAGCATAATTATCTCATGAACATTCAAAGGGGAAAAACTAATGACTAGAATTATAGGTTCCCTGTGTTGGAAGGAAACTTGCTTGCCTATCCCCTTCTCCCAACCTTCCCCTACCCGCACTGGTACAAGAATCCCCTTTACCACATGCCTACCAGGTAGATGCTAATTCTATTTCACATCTCCAATGAAGCAGCACCTTTCATTTCTAGATAACTATAGTCATCAGGAAATATTGACTAAAAATCAGCTTCCTAATAACTTCTACCATTTAGCACATTTGCTCCGATTTTACTTATGCCCAGTGACAGATACATAAAGTTGCCAACCTACAGCCATTCTTCACACCTCCTTCTTCTGAGCTAAGAGAATATAAATTTTGTTTCATTATGAGATGGGCAACACTGTACTCAAGGAAAGACATCCCTTCCCTAGCCCTAGAGATGATGTCTAGTCAGTTTTTGAAACTGAAAGGCCGAAGGGATGGCCATATGATACAAACTGGCCAATGCGATAAAAAGGAAGCCTTACAACAACCCCTGTTTATCAAGTGTGGTGAAGAAAACTCAACTCAAGCCCTCAGCGATGGCTGCCCAGAACAGAGCTATTTCCTCTTCATTCTACCACTCCCCAATTTCACTTTCTTGGCAGCCTTGTTACGCTTCGAGGTTACTGTTTACTACAACTCATTAATCTTTCCCAGATGCATGGCCTGAGTCTCTTACCTGCCATTACTGTGCAATGTGTCATTTGGACCCAAGTGATAGACTTTGCATTGGTCTCTGTTATGGGCCAGGTTGCTTCCTAGACTGTCAACATTGCTTTGACCCATTGTTTTTTCATCCAATCTATTAGCTCCACTCATAGCCCCATGGCAGAGCCTGGAAATGTGGTCAGCATGCCATCAATGTACTCACCCACACAGCTCTAAAAACTACAACAACAAAACCACTGAATAAGATCGCAACCAGAGACTAAATGCAAACACAGTACTAACAGTTGGTCTCACAATGATAACAGCCCTACCAACTATATATCCATTTGGATTGAAACTTTTCTGGTACTAATACCAGCAGGAGAAGGAGGTAGGATTCATCCCACAGGAGTTAAAAGTGCTGCAGAAGAAATGGCGAAGGGAGGTCAACATATCCCATGGGTCATTATTATGGCAGTTATCAGTCTCTCCACTCTGGGTGTCCTACAATTGCAGCTTGTTAGGTCATGTGCAACAAAACACAAGTTGAAAAGAAGTCCTGGAAATTTAAGAGCCTTGCTCTGGAAAGACTGCTTTTTGTAGAAGACAGGCATTTGTTCTATAACAATAGAACATAGTCATGACTTATAAAGCAAAGCAAAGATATATTGTCTGCCATCCTAGTATATACATTTTTATTCTAGACATAATAAGCAGAGCTGAGGTAAAGAGAACTCTTAAATGAAAAAAGGTATCTGCGATACCAAGAATGTGAGAAGTAAAGAGAAAGAAAGAAAATAGATGATAGATAGATGATAGATGATAGATAGATAGATAGATAGATAGATAGATAGATAGATAGATAGATAGGAAAATAAAAATAAATTCAGGAAAAGTAACCAAAGTAATTGTTTTTCTATGTCCTAAGATGCGATTTTTTTTCTTACCTACTTCAATCATGTTCATCTCTAACACCCACCACCACACTGCCACTGTTACTACCATCACCACCAGCCCCGTCACTGCTACTAATACCACCAACAGCAACACTAGCACTCCACAACTCCCACCACCAACAATACCGTTAGTGACACTACCATCTTCAACCCTATCACTCCACATACTACCGTCCCCATGAAAATTTATGATCTTCCCTGAGCACCGCCCCAGGTTCTCTGGTGGACAAAGAGACCTGGGTTATAGTTCTGCTTCTGCTAATTCATTAAACTGGTGACTTTGGAGAAGTCATTTTACTTACTTGTATCTCAGATCAAAAAATACACGTTGAATAAATGGAAGAAAGATTAATACTATCTAGACCTATTTTGTGCCTGTTCTTTTTAAGGTCAACAGAAATACAGTACCAATTACACTAATAGCTAATATTTTTCTGGTACTTCAGGTTTGCAAAGTAAAGTTATGTGCATGATATTATATTGGTGTCTGTTATGTTGGGGTCAGCTTTTGTTCTTGTTTTTGTTTTGATCCAGGATCTAATCACATATGGCAGTTACTTATCTGTCCCTCTGGTCTAGAATAGTCCCCGTCTTTGTTTCGCATTGCCTTTCATGACATCGGTATTTTTAAAGAATCCAAGCTAGTGTTTTATATAATATGCTTCGATTTGTATTTTCTTGAGTTATTCCTTATGATTGGATTTAGGTTAAACTCTTTGGCAGGACTATGGTTCACCCGATGTTATGTCTTTCGCAGTGCACGACATCGAGAGGCACCTATCATTTTGTCCCATTTTTGGCTATGGCAAATTTGATCATATAGTTAAAGTGCTATTTCTACCAGATTTCTCCATCATAATGTTACTTTTTTCTCTTTGTAATTAGTAAGTAATCTGCAAAATATATAAAAATAATTTTCAAATATGAAGGGCTTCATAAATCTGTAGACTGTATAAAAAACATTTTAAATATCAAGAGTGCAAGAAATCTTAAGTGCTATAGAAGCAAATCAGCATAAGTGCTCAATCTCCCCCAGGAAACAGGCTCTGGCTGAGCTGGCGCTAATCTCTCCATGTGTCTACTCCTTCAGGATAGGAATTCTTAACCAGGAAGCATGAAGCCCTCTGAAATCATAGTCAGAAAAGGGTGTATCCTAGCAAAGAGCTTTTAGTACATTCTCAGTGTGGTCCCAGTTCCTAAAAACATAAAGAATCACTCTTAAGTTAGTAAAGACTTGGAGGTTAGGAAGGAAAATCAGACTGGAGGAAAGAAATGAGTTTTATTTTTGACGGGCGTAAGCTTACCGAGGACTAGTCATCTAGGAGGACTTGTCTCAAAGATAATTAGAAATACCCATTTCTTTCATGGAACTTGACATTTTGAAGTTGTTTTTGTTTACTAGTTTACTGTCTGTCTTTTTCCCTGAGAATGAAGTTCCTTGAAGGTAAGGCTTATTTATGAGCGTCTTCTTCACTTCTGTATCACAGGACCTTGAACAGTTCCTGGCACACAGGAAGTTGTCAATTTTATTGAATGAAAAATAAAATGAACAAACAGATACCTCAATGAGAATAGTTGAGAGTAGAGAACAGAAAAGCTAAGAGTGGAAAAGGGAACATTTTTAGGTTTAAAAACTATTTGTTGAAGGAATAAATGAATGAATTCATATAGGCATGAATTTTTCTACGTGAAAGAAAAAGGAACAGTTAATAGGAATCAGCTTTAACATTATGTGTAATATTGAGTTCTTGTTTTAACTTTTGACACCATTTGAGCCTAAAATCAAAATAAATTTAAATTTTAAAATGATTATAAAATTGAGTTGTAGCCAAAAGCTAACAAAGCCAGCGTATTTTGGTAAACTGACTGCCATTACTAAGTACATTTTTTGCATTAGGGATACAGGTGTGTGAAGCCAGGTACTGAGGTACTTCAAGCTGTTGTCTCTGGCTAAGGCCCTTAATACACAGGTAGGATTCTTCACCTGCTGTCATTCTCTTGCCCGTAAAATGGGGAAGCTGGACTTTATGAGATGAAGAGTAGCTTGATGTCTGAGAACCCTGCGGCCAAGTGCCCTCTCTGTCCAAACAAACTGAACACTCTTGGATAAGCTACTGCTTTGCAGTCTCGATGTCCTGCTATGCTTATGGAGAGTGAATGAGATCTCTAGGGTCCCCTCTAGCACCATTGGCCCCTGCCTCAACGAAAGGCCAAACTAGTTGCCAACTGCCCTCCTCTCTCCTTCCTTAACTGGGCAACAATGCCAAGGTCTAACCCAACGGTTTTAGTCAGAAAGCACTTTACTGCTTATATCTTGGAAGCCAAGTGAAATAGGAAGATTTTGCTTCAAGTGGCGACATTCCTTATTCAGGTGCAAAAATCAGGTTCTTAAGGGATACAATCCTTCTAAGCAAGGCTAGTGAAGGCTTTGGTGCCTTTCACACTGGACACAACACCACAAAGCCTAAACCTAAAATACTAGTTCTACATGAAATTGACTATTAATAGGCCCAAGTTCCTAGAAGACCTGAATCACCAGTGCACTGTCTGAGAGAGCAAGCCATCCAACCTCCTCAGCTCCCAGCAATGTGGAATTTAGCCAGTACGGAGATTCGGACAGCACCTAGGACTTAATAGTGTCCAAAGCTACAAAGATAGGCATCCTCTTAGAGATGTTTTCACCCCTCTTTCTTTTCTCTCCATTAACCTGATTCCCTAACAAGTTATTCTCAGGTCGTTGGGAGATTGCAAAATTCAATCCTTATTCATTGTTCATCGAACATTTACAGACACTATTCTGAGTACTTTTCATGCATTAAACTTATAGAACACAGGGTAAGTGGGTATTGTTATTGCCCTTATTTGTCTTTAAAGAGACTGAGGCCCAGCAAGGTCAAGGAGTCAATAGTTTGACCTCCACAAACACAGTGGTCGACTGCCCTGACTGGTCCCCAATCCTTGAGGAGCCTACGTTTACAGAGTGGGGAGTGAACAAGAGAACAAATGAGGCACTTTCTGCAACAAATAAGAGAGGTGAAAAAAATAAAAACAAATGGAGACTACTCTACCTTGTCCAAGGTCACACAATGGCTAGTCAGTGGCGCAGCTAGGCCTTGAAGCCAGGCCATCTGACTCACGGGGCAAATCTCTGGGCATCTATGTTGTTCTTCACAAAAAGGCTTATCTGTCCTTTCCAACACGGCTCCTCTGTGGGAATCAAAGTGAATTATTACACAGAAGACAAAGAAAAATACATAAGAAAAGTTTCTTTTCAAAAACTTTTGGCAAATATATGTTAACTGGATAAATGAGAATCCTCTTAGCTATCTACTTGCTTAAGCTCTGTACTTCCTTAAAATGCAGTCATAGGGGCAGGATTTCTAGTTCAAAGGTTACACAAAAATTGCTCACAGGAAAAAAATGTTATCCAGAATACAGATTCTTGTTACTATTAAATCATTCCCAGAAAGAGTATACTTATGTAAACTTTTACCAGCACCACTGCCACCAGAGTATTAATCATTGATATAAATCTTTAACTATTTGGTGGAAGAAAAATAGCATCTTGTTGTTGTCTTCCTTTGCATTTTTTAAATTATTAAGAGTTTTTAAATCCTTATCTTAGATTTTTCTCTGACTTTAAGAGAAATTTGTAAACTTAGCAAGCAGAGCATTCATAAAAGGGATAAGCACCACATATTTCTAACTTAATTACTACATCATTAAAATGAGCTCTGCACAATGCATCCGGAAATGGGCTTTTGTCTGAGAGACAAAGAAGAATGTGTGTGGTTTCTTTTCCAAATCAGAAAGCAGAGTTATGTCCTAGAAGCATATACTATCTCCATGTCCCCACCCATCCTGGGTAAAGACCTTGCTAAGCAACTCTCTCCCCAGCTCATAGGCGCTCCCATCCCAATTCTCTAAAGCACTATAAAGTTTTTAAGAAGAAAGAAACAATAAACAGGCCTCCAGTTTTTATTACGGCTAATTTAAGTTGTAGTAACACAATAATATTTTTTACTTCAATAGCCTCTAAGATTCATTTTGAAAACATCAAGTAGCCATCTTGAGATTTATTTATGGTGCGTTTTCAGCACTCTATCAGTGGGGGTCCAAAGAAAAATTCTAAAATAACTACTTTTAAAGCTTAAATGAATTTAATTAGACTTCTAAAATGAAAAAAAAAAAAGCTAAATTATAAACCGCCATAGACATGATTAATTACATTTACATTATGCACAAAGCGCCAGAATGAAACCACCCCACAGCTTGATCCTCCTAGATTTGGAGATCTGCGTTGTTGCCAGCAAGACAGCTTCCAGTAGAGGCAAACCTAGAGCTCGCGTCTGCAATCAAAGCAGTGAGAATGTGATCAGAAAGGACCCCTGTGGCCTCTGCAGCTTTGTGACTGCTGAGTTGCCCTTCCTTCCTGGGACTGGTCCCAGAAATTCCTTCCTGCAGTGTTCCCCAGTCAGATTCCAAGACTTCCCTGATGCTAGGCCTAGCCTTTCATCACTCCTTCTTAGCCCCTCTAGACCCAGGCCACACCGCCATTTTTAATCTGTGCTGCCCAACTGTCATTATAGTAAGTGCTCACTAAATAAGTGCTGAATGAGTGAACAAACAGTGGCAAAGTGAGCTGTCCCTCAAAGAAATGAGAATGCCTGGTATGTCAAGATGTTCATTATACATTAACTGGAAGATAGCAGATTATCAAAGGGTGTATGGAGAGGATAATCCAATTTTAAATTTTATTAAGAGGAATTAATGAAAAGAAAAAATTCTAAAAAAGATGTTCTTGCACATCAACCTTCAAAGATGAGAAGCAGAGGGTAAACGGAGACCAGACAGTGAGAGCGAGGCTCCCTCTCCTAAGAGGTCTCTCTCCTTTTACTGGGAAATAAATATTTTACTAGAAACTCCCTGAGCCTTCTCCCAAGCTGGTCCTGTGGGCACGCACGACTGAAGGTAAACTAGGAAGTGAAGGCCTGAAGTTTATAGCCTCTATCAATGGAAGTGGGCAAAGAAGGATTTGAGAATAATCAACAATGTTTGCCTCGTGTATTCTCAGTCATTTGTTTATCAAATATTTACTGAGTACCTGCCAGGCATTGTCTGGGTGATGGGCTATAGCCATGATTAAGACAGACAAAATTCTGGGTCTCACAAAGCTTACATTCTAATAGACATATCCAAACAATAGATTAATAAAATAATAAATCACACAGTATATTAGACAAAACAGTGAACAGAAAACATGATAAGAAGTGCCAGCTGGAGTGGGACTGTAATTCTAAACAGAGTGGTCAGAGGAAGCCTCCGGGGGAAGGCAACTCAACAGGAATGGGGAAGAGTGCAGAGGACTCATCTCCACTGTGACTCTAGGCCCGTGGATGGTCCACATCGCTCCACTCATGTTCCACAAGTGACAACCACATCACCTGTTCACATCTACCTGCCAGATAGGCTAGGAAAGGCTGTCCAGCTGGGCAGCCAAAGCCTGGCTATGATTCTATTTCTATGATTCTATGGAAAAAGGAAGAATGGCTTTAGGTGGACAGCCCAAGGTCTCTACCACATTCACCAAAATGCTTACATGGCTCTGACTGCGAAGTGGGCTTATAAGTATTTTTATTTTCTTCTTTATACAGGTATCTGGATTTTTCTATATCACGGGAACAGCGGTAGAACCCGCCTCCTGGCAGTTGCGTGAATTGAAGGAGTGAGGACCTACAACGTGTTTAGCCACAGTAACTGTGGGTGAATAGTATTGGGTATAATTAGCATTGCCATAATTATGATGGTGATTGTTAGCACCAGGCCACTTAACACCCAGGTCCTGGTTGTTTGGGACATCACTCCTCATGAGCTGCTGCCTTCTTTTTCTTCTCTTTCCTTCCTTCTCCTCAGCCTTGTCAACAAACTCATGTACCCATTAAACACTCAAGACTCCTCTCTCTCATCTCTCCCACTGTCTTAATGATCACTCCCTAACTCTGCTTTCTCCTTCACCTTGCTGCAGTTGTCCGAGCTTTGGTGGGCACTCAGGGGTCCTGCGTGGAGGTAGAAGTGACAAACTTTCAGGTCAATCTGATCGCAAGGATGAAACCGTGCTCCCATTAGCATCCCTGGGACATCCTGGAGAGGCGCTAACCCTGAGCTGGTCCCCTTTTTCTGCCCAAGTTAGCAGACTGAACCCACCTGTTCCGTCTATTCCTCATCCTTTATCCTTCTTCCTTTTCTTTCCTCCCTACTCACAAACGTGTGCAAGCCTGGATGAGCACAAGTTGAGGAGCCTTTTAAACAGCTCATTAAACCTATTAAAAGCTGAAAATTGACCTTGGGAAATGACTGTGCAATAGCTTTATTAGATTGCTTAGGGGAAAAAATGTTGAAAAGCCTGGTTGTCTTACTACTGATTTCTCGGGGCTCTTCATACAAGCTTCTAAATTTGAATCTCAAGAATGATTGAGCTTCTACTGGGAAAAAAAAAATACAGGGAAGGGGAAGGAAGGAAGGAAGGAAGGGAAGGAAGGAAGGAAGGAAGGAAGGAAGGAAGGAAGGAAGGAAGGAAGGAAGGAAGGAAGAGAAAGAAAGAAAGGAAGAATCTGAAGTCCTGTCAGAGACCTGAGAAATTCTCCAGTTCTTTCTCCCAGATCCCTTCGAGGGGAGTGAGGGCAGGTTTTTAAATTTGGGGGAGGGTGAGTCATTGTTGTTGAGTTTTTTTGGAAAGGGTGGAGATGAATCGAGAGGTTGAAGATTCTCTACTAAATTAATCTCTCTCTTTACAATGCTGAAATAAATTTTTGCGGGCATTCATGATTGATAGGATGTGGGAGGTGGACAAAACACCAAAAACCCACCTAGCAAAGAATTCAAAACATATTTCAAAGACAAAGGCATAGAAGCAGTTCTTTGTTCTATTTTCAGAAAGGGTTGTGTGTTGGAGGTGGGGGCTAGGCATTTGTGCAAAGGAAATGGGAGTGAGCTGAGGAGACACAAGTAGAAAAGCTCACGTGTGTTGGAATGGTCCAGAGCTGTTCTGGTCCAGTGTGGCATGAGGGCCTGAAAAAATAATCAGAAGGCTGGGTTCTAGGGACAGCCTTGTCCCTAATCAGAGCAACGCAAGGCACAGTGCTCTCCCCACTTACAGCTCCCAGAGACATGAGAAGGATGAACACTGGACCTTCGAGGTCTCTCTCTTCACTTCTAGTTCATGAGGCTTACTGGACTGGATATGATCAGCATTTCCTGAGCACCTACTATGTGCCAGGCACTGCCCTAATAACGTCATCTGGCCCTTCTATACTCATGTCATTTCATCTTCACGTCTCCACGACAGAAGGATCATTGGCCACATCTTCCAGAGGAGGAAACTGAGATGTAAGGAGGGAAAGTGACTTGTCCCAAAACATATAGCCATGAAGCGACAGTACCAGAGCTCAAATCCGCCTCTTTTGACATTCAGTCCAGCTTTTTGCACTGTATGGGGCGGGTATTCATGTATAGACACGTGTGTTAATAGAAGAGAGCGTGGTTTGTGACTTTCTTTCATTTGAGTCACCCAATCATTTGTCTTCCTCTCCCCTTCCCTCAACTCCTTGAGAGCTCACCTTGTGTATACATCTCCATGTGCATCCAATACCAAGCCCAAGGCTGAGGAGCAAGGACAGAAGATGAAGAAAAGAACTTTTTTCTCTAATACTCAAACTCTGACCAAAATCCATTCTGTGAAGGTTCCTGGCTAACACTCTCCAAAGGTTTTGCATCTCGTCCTGGCTTCTTCTGCAGCCTGGGAGAGGCCCTGAGATGACCTGCGACTCAGGCTCCTTCTCTGAAGAATGGCTAGAACAAGAGTTGCCACATTCACACAATGGAGAAATGTTGTAAGGCTAAAAGCAGATAGTTCATGTAGGTAGTAAAGTGTGCAAATCAAAAGTGTTGGACAGAAGGACACTCGTGTAGAAGTCTGAATTTGACAGGTTCATGTTTCTGAGTTGGTTCCTTTTTTCTAGTTTTATTTTCTTGTTTTATTTTCATATCTTCAAAAAAATGGAAGGAAAAGCATGTTTTCTAATATCATAATAATAGGGATTCTAAATCAGCACCCATACGGTTTGCATGTGTGTTTCCTCAAAACTTGATTTTACATTGCCCTGATCACATCCTTGGCCTTGAGCCCTCCTGACTACTAGCTGGCCCAGGTGATGGTGGGACTCACTGCTGCTTCAAGAAGCAGCCTGTGATGTCCTTCTCCTTGCCCTTCAAGCCAGTGGAAAAGATGATCGTCATTGCCAGAAGTTCTATAAGTTGTCTCCAAGTAGGAAAGAAGGAATGGATCTCGAGGGACGCTCACGTTCCAGGTCTGTGCTGTCCTGCAATTTGGCACTTTTGCTTAGCAGAGCAGTCCGGAGGCAGCTCCTGAACACAGACGACTGTGCCTCAAATCTGGTCTCCACTTCCTGGCATGGGGCCCTGGACACGTGTACTCACCCCTTACATACCTCAGCTCCCCCTCTCTAAAAGGTGATATGACTCCAACATTCTTATAGGATTTTGAGGATTAAGTAAAATAAATACATGCTGAGTGGTAGTTGGTAATATTTTTATTTCTATGAAAATTGCTTCTTTCCTCTACAGACTCAGAATTCTCCTCGAGCTCATTTTCTTTTGAAACTCAAAGAAATAAAAACTACAATGAGATACCACTTCTCATCTATCAGATTGGCAAAAATCCAAAAGTTTGACAATATAGTCTGATGGTGAGGCTCTGGGGAATTGGGTACTATCATCCATTGCCAGTGGGAATACAAACTGTTAAACTCTGTGGAGGAGAATTTGACAACATCTAGCAAAATTACACATGTCCTTATCCTTTGACTCAGCAAAGTCATTTCTAGCAGCAATCTACCCCAGGGATATACAAGCAAAAATGTACAAAAAGACATGAGACATATCAATCAATTGCAATGTATGTAGCTTATTTGGGTTCAGATTTGAACAAATTGTAATTATAAAACAGGGAAATGTGAACACTGATTGGGTACTTGATAATTCTGTGGAATCACTATTAATACTTTTAGGTATGATCATAGTATTATGGTTATATTTTTCTTTAAGGTATCTTATCTGTTAGAGATACTGTCTGAAATATTTATGAATGAAATACAATGTCTGAGATGTGCTTAAAAATAATCCACAAAGAGGGAATGTGTGGGTGGCAGGTACTTGGGGGTTTATTACAGTGTCCTATTTTTATATATGTTTAAAATTTTTCATAAAAAATTAAGACCTTACAGATAAAGCTGAAATTCTCCTTGATGTCAGCTAATGCTAGGGCCCTCCTCCTCCCCCAGGTAACCACTGTTTTAGATATGCTCTGAAGTCTTCTTATTTTCTGGGCATTTAAGTACTATATATGCACTCAAAAGGGATGAGGGATAGTATTTTTTTAAGGACTGCTTTTTTTTTTTTCATTTATGGCAATGACATCATCCTGATGTATTGTCCCGCCTTGCGCTTTCTTCCAGCCATTTGACTTAGAGAGTGTCCACGTACCACAGATCTCTTTTGTTCTTCCATTGTTGTATAGCATAGTACGGTAAGGGTGTACTATAGATTATTTACCCATTCCCATAATGATGGGCATTTATATTGACTCCATTTTTTGTGACTACAATCGTTGTTTCAATAAATATTCTTGGATGTGTCTTCTCATACATGACTGTTTCTATAGGACAGATAGTAAGAAATGGAATTAAATCCTAGGTTACTAGCTCTGTGTTAGATACTAACCCTGCCTTCCCTGTATCTTGTTTTCTATCACTAAGTTTTCAGAGCCTTGTTTCTTCCTCAGTCAAAGGGGCACTCAACAAATGAGAGATGCTATTTTTATTGTTATTACCAGCATTCCTAGTATTTCATAATTTCATCCCCAGCTAACCTCCCATCTCCATCTTTAGAATTATTTGTCCAGGCTCACACATCTATCCCCTCCTTTGTGATCCAATCTGCTCAGCTCTCCCTCACCCCCATCCCTCTCCTTCCTCCCTTCCTCTGGAAGACCCCTTGCATGGACCTATATCCTTTGGCCCCTCATCATTTCCCCTGCTTATTGCCCTCCAGCCACATGGGCCTATCACTCTTTAGATACTCTCTGACCCCTCCAAGGCTTTATACACGCTGTTCCTTCTGCCTGAAATGCTCTGTCCTGTCCTGCCCCATCTAGTGGCCCAGATTGATTGTCACTTCTTTAAGGCAGCTACTCCTGACTTCCTGCTGTGGAAGTGCTTGGTACCTTTCACGATAGAACTTAGAACAATTTTTAAGAATACATGTATTTTTTGATTATCTGATTAATGTCTGTCTTTCCCATTGGATCTCAAGAACTATGAGGGCAGAAAATGAGTGCATTTTTGCTCACCACTGTGCACCCAACTTCTACCAAAGTGCCTAGAACATAATAGAGCCTCAAACAATAGTTGTTGAATAAATCAGTCTATAAGTGAAGGCACTATGAATGCCTATTCATATATAGACAACTCCCTTCATTTGCACATTTTCACTTGACCTCTTACTGTGATCACATGACAGTTCACCCACAAGGTCTAATGATAGAAAAGATTCAAGCACCTAATGGAACCTCTGGCCAGAATTCTTTTCAAGGCTTTTTTGCAGATCTGAAGTTTCAAGTTTTAACAAGATAGCAGCCCCTTCATGAAACATTCCTCAGTAGAAAAGATGCCTCACAATTGCCTCTTGATTCTTCTCAAAACAGAGTTAGTGTTTAAACTGGTATACTGTCATTTGGGGCCATGCCTCTTTGGCTATTGGATCCAGTGGTCTAAGTCAGCCTTAGTTGTCTCTGCCTCCCCTGGGCCTGATGACTGCATGTCTCCTAGTAAATGTTCATCAACACATCATTGAGTGAGATAGTGAATGAATGGAGGAGTGATTTTAGGGTCCTTAAATACCAATTCTCTTTTAACTATGGGGTACCACCGAGTGCTAGTCCAAAAGTTAGACCATATCCCAAAGTGCTTTCAAGAAAAACAAGCCTGGCCCTGCTGCTTCCTCTCTGCAGCTCATTCCATGTTTGCCTGGTTGAAATACCATCCCGTAAGGCTCTTTATTCCCACGGTGCAATGAGAGCCCAGCCCCTTGCTGCCATGCCTGCCTTTGCCAGAAGGTCAGAGTCTCTGAAGGTATTTTCTAAGCATGAGGCATCTTCTCTCCATACAGTTCTTTCTTTAATTTGGCTGCCAGAATGTTGAATGCCAAATTTGGGAGGGGCAAGACCAGCATTTTTTTGTGGCTAGCATATCTGTTTTCCTCCTCTGATTCACCCTTGAAAATTATTTCATAAATTTAATCGTATGAAATTTTTTGGTAAGTTGCTTCAAATTCAATCAAGGGAGAAAAAGAACCAGATAAATATCCTGAATAAAATTTTACATCTAAAGTCTCCACTTTTTGGTTCTGCCACACACATCTGGAAAGAATCTCAAGATTGAAATGAATTCCGGCAACATATACACCTTCAGAAAAGTGCACCCTTCTTTGGAGAAACGGTGGACTCCAAAGAGTACAAGATGAACTTAGAACATTTGTGGCAGAAAGTAAGGAAGTGCTCAAAGACAGATGGGAGCATGTCAAAATATGGCCCATCTTGAAGGGGACAAATCTGAGACAATGGGAACATTGCAATAAATAATGGTAGTAAAAGAGTATAATTGGTTGGCTGAAATAAGAATGAATAAGCCCACATTCAATTAATTTATTAATTAGTTGGGGGAGAAGTTGTCTTCCTCATAGAAGAAAGACAATAAGCAAATGAAAAAGGAATGATGGACTTAGGCAACCACCATGTTAACTTTCTGGCAAGATTCAACAGATGACAACAGGTGGGTGAAAGTTTGAGGAATAACAGTCTCCAATAGCATCAATAGAAATGGAGGGAATCAACACCATGTGCATCCTGATATGATGCAATAAGAAATATGCACTATCCCTTCTGTGGTATTTCTGCTGAAGAGTCATAGTCTGAATCTAATCATGGAAAAACATCAGACAGATACAAGGAAAGATAACTGGCCTGAGAACTATAAAAGGGTGAACTAAACTATGAAGATTATACTTCAATTCACCCGATTTTTAAAAAACACTGACCTACACTTCACAAAAATATCATTGTCAGGGAAAACAAAGAAAGACTAGGAACCATTCCAGATTATAACAGACTGAATAGACAAACCAAGTAAATGCCACACGTGATAGAGGATCTCTTTTTGTTATAAAGAACATCGTTGGGATAATGGACACAATCTGAATAAAATTTGCACATAGACAATAATATTGTGTGAATGTTATTTTCTGATTTTGATAACTGTACTATGGTTATGTGAGAGAATTATCTTGTTTTTAGGAAACAGGCTCTTTAGTATTTAGCAGCAAATTGGGTATTATATTATGTCTACAACTTAAGATCAAAAAGGACATATGCAGATTGGATAGATAAATGAATGAATGGATGGACAGGGATAGATGGATGGATAAAGAGATGAATGGATGGTGTTAAAATAAAATAAAATGGAGACCAGACTTAAAGATCCTCCTAGTAGAAAAAAGAAGTTAAACCCCATAAGCAAAACTTGTTCTAGCTTATTCATGAATATAAGCAAACCTTAACTTAGATTATTTATTGTAAATGCCTCTAATAATCATAAACAAAACTTGTCACCTTCCTAAAATAATATAAGATAATCACTTTTAACCAATCCCCTGCCATCTGGAAAACTCCTTTGGAATAACCAATCACTGTAAAGGTTAAACAACTTCCTCATTTTCACATTATAACCTATCCTATAAGATAGCTATGCCTCAGAACTTCAAAACACTTTTGAGTTCATTCATCTTCATGATCATTTTGTTTCTTCCCCAATAAAACAATCATACCTACTAAAGCTCTCTGAACTTCCTTCTGACAATGAATAGATGGATAGGTAGGTAGGTAAGTAAATAAGATAGATAGATAGATAGATAGATAGATAGATAGATAGATAGATAGATAGATAGGTAGGTAGATGGATGATAGAGATAAAAGTAACATGGTAAAATGTAACATCTGAAGGATCTGGATGAAAGATATTTTGGAATGCTTTATACAATTCTTTCAACTTTTCTGTAAGTATGAAATTATTTCAAAGTAAAAAGTTAAAAGGAAAAACTCTTAGAAGGAGAGAGAGATATACTTTTGTGCCCAAAAAGCACACTTACTTTTGGTAACGCTAACTTAAATCCTTTCTGCTATAATTTGAATCATCTCTATTCTGAATATAGTCAGGTGAAGCCATATAGCTATAAAATGATCTTTCCTGGCATTACATTCCTGCCCCTCACAGCACAGCTGACAGTTGTAATTCTACATTGATTTGCGTCATTTTTGGTTCATGTTTGTCTCTCTCCCACTGTACCACAAGCTTCAGAAAGGCAGGAATTGTGTCTGGCTTTGCTGGACATTGTACCTTCAGTGCAAGACCCAATACAAAACAAAAATGTGGGGACCTGGTTAAAAAAACGATTAAGAATTTCAAGATAGCAACAGTAGAGTATTAAACCAGGCACAAGAGCCTTCTGTGCAGGTGCATAGGCTGCCCACCCATGAAGCTGGTACTGGCCAGCATGGTACCTGGTGCAGAGAGGGGGATCCAGTAAATGTTTGCTACACATCTGGATGAATAAATAAAAGCTCCCTGAACATATTTCCAGGCTGTATATAGCTGAGGTCTCCTGTAGCCAAAACTTTTACATTGTTAATTGACATGTGCTTTAATGAACCAATTCTGAATGGATTCTGGACTGCAGGGGGTGTCACTGTCCCAAGGACAGTGAGTACTTAGTGCTCCGCATCCTCATCCCTCAGCCATGACTTGGGACAGATCATCCTGGGCTCTCCGACATTCTGACTCTCCATGAAGGGGCAGAGCTCTTGCCAGCCTCTCTTCACCATTTCTGTGCCTCTTGTTTCCCCCACCCTCTCCTCTGCATCTTTTATTCCAACTCAGTCCTAGTACAGAACATTCTGAGAAATGAGAGCCCTCCAGTGTTCCCCCTTCCCCCACCCCACCCCATACACAGCATAAACAATCCTCGGCTATGCCAAACTGGGCACTGAGGCGAAGCCACCAAACCCATTTTCACTTGTGACCTACATTGCCATTGGTTCCATGGACTGTGCATTCTGCAAGTCGAGGGGGAACATGTTACTATGACAACAGCTCCTGGAGCTGCAGGGATGCAAAACATCTACTTAAAAAAAGTTCACTTACCCATATGTCAAATGGACATCATTAGTTGTTTCTAAATCAAATATCCACACAAGGTGCTATGAAAAGAGAATATCTTTAAAGGGCTAATTCAGATCATGGCACTAGATCTATCTGTTGAGAAATCAAAGAGTGAAGACAGAGTACCATAGTTTTTTGTTTTTGTTTTTTTAAAGGCAAATATTATTACAAATTAGCCACTTGCTAATGTGAACTTGACCATATAAAAAGGTAACAGACATCTACTCTCCTAAAATATCCCAGCCTTGTTTGGTTCCTATCAAGTTTTTCTCACGGCCGTCTGGGTTTTCTAGCTCTTTCTACTCCAACACCCAGCAAACGCTGTGTGTGATAGAAAGAGAATGACGTTCTCAGGTCTGAATTTTAGCTTTGCTATTTATGAGCTGTGTGATCTCAGGCAAGTTATTTCTTCCTTCCCTGAGGCCTACTTTCTTCACTGGACACATTCATTTATTCATTCATCCAAATGTTCACAAATGTTTTTTTGAGCAATTATTTTGTGCTTGAAGTAATAACACCTCCCTTGGCGGTTGTGTAGCCTGAGACCACTGTTAGGGGTTAAAATTACTGTAGAAATCATGACCACTCATTATCTTCACTTCCTTTCCCCAGTCCATGCCCCAACCAAAGTTAATAACTGCCTCCTCTGGCTTCCACAGCACCAGGCCAGGGGGCTGCATCCCCACCTAAATTGATCGGGTTACATTATTGACTAGTGTCTGTGTCATCCACTGAGACCCTCAGAGGGCTCCTCAAAGATGAGTCGAAGATCAGCTTCCAATCCAGTCCTGTCTCCCCAGGATCTGGTACCAAATCATCATAAGTCAGATCCTAAAGTAGCTGTTGGAGCCAGTTTAAGTAGTTTTGCACTTTTTCTTGTGTTGTTAATGAATTCAAATCATAATCACCTTTCGGCAGTGGCTCCAGAATTCCTGGTTGGGGCTAGAGCAACACGTGATGAGCAGCACTCTTGTTTCAAGTAAATTGTATTGGCACGGCTGTTTGTGGGGAGCTTGAAGCTGCATGAGCATGGGAGGCAGTCTGTTTTCGCTTGGATTATTTGCATATGGGGTGACTTGGGCAGGGTGTGTGTGGAGATTATGAAGGAGCTTGACACCCAACCCCCTTTGGAGTCCCCAGTTCTCATCACCTTCCAGCCGAGCATCCGTTATTTGAGTCTGTGCATCCCACAAAGTGACCTGTGAGAGTCCTCACTACCTTCCTCCAAAAGGACACCTTTATTTCATTTCCTTTCTTAGCTGAAAGTCTCATCCCAGGGGAGCTCTACAGAGAAGAGAAAATCAACATAAAACAGGGCATCAAAACTCTGGGGACATGAACCTGAAACTACATCACCCTTCCTTAATTTCAGAGTCTCCCTCCCCAGCAGAGCCTGGAGAGAAACGTGGAACATCACTCTGGTAATCGCTTCCGGATGTGATTATGTTCTGGGTACTGCCTACAAGGATCTATTTGGTATTTCTCATCTTACTCTGATTGCATTCAAAACATGATTAGATTCTATTGATTCTGTCATAAAAAAATAAAGTCAGCTTGCTTTTCCCCTGGAGTCTTTCACTTGCTTAATATAAAAATCCTACCTGTGCCTCGTGGGCTTAAACCTACATTTTTTTGCTCCACTCCACTTCTAGTCCTTTATCTTTCTCTTCCCAAAGCTGACGTCTCCCCTCAGTCTTGTGTGCAGACTTTAGTTTTTATCGCTGTTATATGCTGGTCTCTGTGAGAGCTATTTTCTGTCCCAGATACCAGAGAGGAAAGGAAAAATATTTCTTCAATTCCCAGATAGTTTCATTGTCCAAACTGTTTTTCAATGAATTCTCTATTTATTGACTCCAAGTGTTATTTCTTCCCCTTAAAAGCAATTTGCCTTAAAATGAAGGTAAGTCTGACTGTGAGCTATGATGAGGGTCCAGCCACCTTGAGGGTCTCTACATCCACCTTCTACTATGTGGCAAATGCTTTCACTCACCTTATAAAAATCAATAAATGCCCCAACTGTATGAAGTCTTCCCTGGCTCCTCAGGCAATTGAAAGCAAATAAGAAAGAGAAAGAAAACCAGACTGAAGACCCAAAATGAATCCATGAATGATAATCATACAAAGATATAAAGCTATAAAGAGCTCACACTGGCCAGCTACCATGAGACCTGGGTTAACTCACCTTTTCCCTAAATTTCATTTACTTATATATCATGTCATGACTTTTTGCCATATCTGAGTATCACATATAACTTTAATTATTTATATTTTTCCTTAATATCTACTTGCTTTTTCCACTTTCTTTATTTACATATATTCTTCAAGAAATCTTTTCAGGATCTCTTGCCACAACCAAGAAGTAACTAGATAAATTTTAAAAATTAATATAGTGAAAACAAAACAATGGCACTAAATTTTAGCCTGCCAAGACTCTGACCCTGCAGGCTGCTCTCTGCTTGTCAAAAAAGGAAGTCAGGAAATGTTAGGTGTTGAAGATATCCCAGCACCAAACTGGGCCGGGCTCCTTAAAAAACCTCAGGAGGCCTGAACAAGAATTGAAAAGGGAATGACTTCTTATCATGTGACCCATTCTCACAGAAAGCTACCTAAAAATCATCTCCTGCATCATCTGGAATTTCTCCATATACCAAAACCAGTGAGGCTTATCTCACACTTTACAAATGAGGTAAGTGCTCATAGAAAGGTTGACTCCACATTGCTCACAAATTGCTCTCATATTCCATGAGTTTCCTAACCTCTGCTCCATGTTCCAGACTTACTGACTCTAAAAAATCTAAGCTCAGTAGTCCCAGAATATCCGTCTCCTACTGGAGTGGCCAGGAATTAGGTCAGAATTCTGGCCACAGATACATAAGAGAAAAAAAAATTTGTTTTTAATTGTAAAAAATCTAATGCAGCAGTAAACCACCCCTTCTTTCCACTCTTCTACTATTACTATTTATCCTTTTTTCTCTTCTTCTCTTTTCATAGTGTTCGACTAATAGGCCCCTTAAACTAGAGGTTAAAAAAAAAAACTCTCATGGGGAATCTGTGCAGATACTACTCCACAGGAAACCAAGTTCCATATGATGGGATGTTTTAGGGGGTGGGCTTTTGTTAGCAACAACATTCATTATCAGAGTGAAAATGGGAAAAACTCAAACTCCCAGCAATAAGAAATTGATTCTACAAGACATAGAACAACCAGACAATAGAATTCTATGCAGCCATTAAAAATTATGTTTTAGGATATGTAACTGACGAGGAGAGATAATTGTATCATAGAATCAATTCAGACAATCTCTCTAGTATGACTATATAGGCTAAATATGATTTAGGTCTTAAGATCCTCAGCTTCCTTGGTTCCTGTGAGACATTGCATTAGTTCCTTGAGTTACAGAAAATAAAGATTCCATGCTCATGTACATTCCACTCTTCTAGATTAACCACAGTGAAATGAACTTCTTTGCTACTAAACTTCTCAAATCTTTGAATATGTTAAGGCACATCATGAATCTCCAAGAGGAGGTGCTAGAGTGACCCACTTTCTAAACATATTTAATCATGAGACTGGTGTCCTGGGGACCACACTGGAAATAATAGATGGGTGACTGAAGGTATGCATTGATGGATCAATACAGAAGTCTCGAAGGTGCACACAAAGTGTTAACAGTGATTCTACCTAGCTATTATAAATATGAGTGACTTTATGGGCGTATTATTATCTTTTGACTTCAATAAACATTTCTGTTTGTGTAATTTTAAAATAACAAAGCTGTTCCGTCATTGTTTTATTTTTTAAGATGGCTGGAGAAGCAATGGAGATGGGGAAGTTCTCCTTCTCTAAGCCACCTGTGTGATTACCTTGCATGCATGCCAATGTTAATTATTGCTCCTCTAAAGAAATGAGGCAGACTCTTCTAATGACTTCCCCATGGTTCTCATTGGCCATCATGGAAAACACTCTTTCTTCAACTAGAACCTAGTCATCACCATCATTACCAACAAAGTCAATCACTGATATGCTTTTCTTTTCCTTTTTTGTTGGAGATAAAATTCACCTAACATAAAATTAATCATTTTAAAGTATACAGTTCAGTGGCATTTAGTTCATTCACAATGTTGTGCAACCATCACCTCTACCCAGTTCCAACAGATAGGCATTTGATGAGGATGTCTAGTACTGTGTCTTGAACTTATGCCCATCCCCACCTTTTTCCAAAAAGAATTGAGGTGGGCTATCAAAGAAACTGATATATACTAAGGTTAATAAAGCAGAAAATCAGGATCATAAGAAAGAGTAAAGAATAAACATACCAACCATGAGGTTAATGCAATGCTTGTGATTAAGCATCAAGAATGTCTCTGAACTTTCTGGCAGCCAGGGAAAAATGGGAAACACAAAGGTAAATGGCTATTACCAGAAAGGAGAAAGCGTAGTATAACTCAAGTGAACTAAAATGTTTTTCTAGAAATTAATTCTAAAAGAAACTTTTCAGGTGGATTTCATATATAGAACATGAATATACATAATAGGCAATCCCCTTGACTATAATTTTATAACAAATGCACAAGGAGTGATTTTCATATGGTTGTTTTTCAATAAATATTTAATAAGTAAATAATTAATAAGTAAATGATTAAATGAATGAATTAATAAGTAAATGAGTAAATGAATGAATAAAAGATAAATTTCTATCTGCTCAGTTGAATTCTCATCACACAAATCCTTCATAAATTTGTCAGTATGAGAGAACCAAATGCCCAGTGAAGATTGCAATCATTGCTAAACTAATAAAGAAATTCTTTTTAAATAAACCTAAATCGTATGGAGGATATGAACTATTTTAATCAAATGAAAATATTATAAAAGTCTGTATTACCTCCTGATAGCACTAATAATGTAGAAAAACCATGAGTTTCTGACCACTACTAATTGCTTTATAATTTTATAGAGTTTTTAGGGTGAAGTGGTCTCCATTCTTCATTCCAGATATGCATATGTTGGTTAAGGCTCAATTTTTAGTTAAAAAGGTTTTCAAGAGTTACCAAAATATGTCTACTCCCTAAACCATGGAAGTATAAGAGTTAGAAGAGCCATATTAACACACTGTTACCCTTTACCCTGCCTAATTCTGTTGGCAGAGTCAACTCTTTCCATCCAAAACTCTAGTTCCTCATTCTTATCTTAGATCTTGAGAAAGGAAATTCAGCCATTCAACAGTAGTTTCATGATTTTCTAGTGTCTAGCCTCAAGACTAAGACTTAGGAACAAGTATTTCTCTTCCTCCTCCATTTCCCAGGTAAGAAAAACATACTAAAAGTTCCCAGTGAGAGATTCACAGGAGAATCACAGTGGCAGCCCTGAGAGGAAACACCCTGGAAGATACATCCAAAAGGTCAACTAGATTTCCTGGATGTCGACGTTACAGATTATTTTTTATCTTCAAGTTTTTTTCCCCCTTTTGGTA
Source organism: Pteropus medius (assembly GCF_902729225.1). Taxonomy (NCBI): domain Eukaryota; kingdom Metazoa; phylum Chordata; class Mammalia; order Chiroptera; family Pteropodidae; genus Pteropus; species Pteropus medius. The sequence continues at coordinate 2,461,618 of NW_024343578.1, forward strand.
TTCTCCACTTGTTCTATTATAAGCTGGTATTACTGATTCATGAAAAGTTGTTTGGTTTTGTTTTAATAAGAAAGAAGCAGTGGTTGAGAGAACAGGTTTAAAGTGAGAGAAACCATGGCACAGAAGACTGCTTGTCTACCCTGTCAGAGGCTGTGACACCTGGGGAACTGCCTTTACTTCCTCACCTATGCACCAGGGATTAGACTTCCCCACCTCACAGGGAGGATTAAATGAGATAATGCAGAGCGTTGTGGCTCAGACTGAGTATGTGCTTATTATTACATTATTAATATAATATCACAAGTGGTAGCTATTAACATCATTAATTGATATTATTTTGCATGATAGCAGACACATTAACACAATAGTAGTAAAAAAGAAGAAAAAGTTGTCTCTAATCTCATTTCCCTAACAAATTAAGATATTGTTACTTGCCCACAGCCTCTTCTAGTCCTGACCCACATGATTCATACAGTTATAATCATATTGTAAATGTGACTTTGCATTCTGATTTCTTTCAGCTAACATTATATAATAAGCATTTTCTGCTACATATGAATCACTAAATGGTGACTTTAAAAGCCATGCGTATTCAGGGACAATAAGATGCAATGACCCTCTCTATAGCATAAGCAGTCTCCTTCATATTTTCTAAATTAAAATCCCTCAAGATGACCGATGCTGGCCCTTGAAGTAACCAAATTTGGTGTAATAAAACCAATGTCACAAGGAGGCAAGCAAATCAGGGCACTTTAGGTGATGAGGGAGCATTAACCTTTTATAAGCTTGAAAGCTGATGGGTTTCAGTTTGCTGCAATGTACAAATGTACCTCGGAATATGATCCAAGGATGTTCTGCCTTTCTGAAGGCGAATGCAGACTCTGACCTCCAGAACCAAGCCAAGAGTATTTGAAGCCTGCAGATCAAGGAAGGGCAACCCTGGCACGCAGACTGCTGCTCTTCCTCCTCCATATGCAGAAGTCTGGGCAGGTGGAGATGGGGGAAGGACGAGGCCAGCCAGGGCAAGGAGGTGAGAGGGCACAGAATGTGCTTAGGAACAAGGATAGAGCATGTTTAGGCAGGAAGATAAGGTGCGGGTCAGGAAATAGTGGGGAAAAAATGTTGTCAAAATTGATTGGCCTGGAAATGGAAAGCCTTAAATTCTGCTAAGGAGCTTTGAATGTATTTGGATGGGTATTGGAGAGCCCCTGGAAGTTGTTGAATAAAAAAGTGGGCTAGCCAAGGTGCTAAGATGGAAAGAGATGAAAATGAAGTGGTGTGGGAAGACAAAAACAACTCTGACAGGGGTACAGAAGAAAAGGAACCTCAAGAGAGATGGTGACTGATGGGTACTAAGTGCTTTGTTTAATTTATATTAAACATAATATAAATTATGTAATTTTTATGTACTCATTAATTCAATTTTATAACATTGCTATGATATGGGTACTATTATCCTAATTCCTGTTTTCCAGATGAAAATAGAGGTCCAGAATTATTAGGTGCTTGAGTAACTTGTCAAGGTCGCAAGTAGTAAGTGGTAGCCTCAGAACAAAATCCAAACAGGCTTGTTCCAGAGCCTGAAGGCCCCCCTCCACTCCAAACTGCCCGTACAGAAGCAGGAGACTTGTGACTGGAGGTCAAATAGGAGGCCACCAGATGGGTGTGGGAGTCATTCCAGGCAGAGGTAATAACACGTGCAAAAGCAAAGAGATGAAAAACAATGTGCTACTTATGGAGGAAGGCAAAAGTTCCAATGATGCAGATGGACAGGCCACAGAAGGAAGTCTCTACTTCAGATTTCTGTGGCTGGTAGTGTGGAGGAACCAGTGGCAAAGGCCAAGAAGCTTTGTGCCCCTCCCATTTCCTGAGATAGGAACTTGGTTTCACACATTCTATTGTTTACAGATGGCAAGGATTATTTTAATTGAGGCTGCCTCCATTCTGGCTGGTCTCGACATAGTCATTCTTCCAACTAACAAACATTATTGTGTGCCTCTCAATGTAGTTCACTGGCTATGCAGAGATTAATAAAGTTGGCACAGAGCCTATAAAAACTCATATCTGAGGTGAACTGCCTTCCGCTCGGCACGTGACCAGCTTGAGCAAAGGATCTCTCTATACGATACCTCAAACCTCTTTGTTCTTTCTTGAGAAAATCTCATCCTACAGAGCAGTGAGCTTGCATAACCTGCTTCCGGCTGGAAAAAATCAGGTTTTACTCACTTGTCGCTGATAAAATAAACAGCCAGCATAAGTAATTTCACCTTGATTACAGCTGAATAAGAACCAAATGATCCAAGCAGATGTTTTTCTTGTTACACTCAGAATTCTTCAGCTCATAGAATATCTAGGAAGCCAACCTCTCCTCCCTCCAGGTCTACAAGCTAAGGGCCACTAAGGTGGTTCTCTTAATGGAGGATTCTAATGAGACAAAGATTTAGAGCTTGATGGGTTCCCTAAAGCTGGACCATCCATGGGGCATGACTTGAAAGCCTCTGCTTTCAACTTGCTTTGTTCAATCTCCCCACTGCCCTCTATTGTGAACATCTACCTGTCCATTCTCAAAACTACTGTACCAGTTACAATCTGGCTCAAGACCCCTGAGGTAGCATCATCAGCACTGAGGTGAACTTGCACTGAGTGGAAAGGGGTATATGCTGAGAGTTGCCTAGCCTCTGTATAAGCAGCAAATGGCCCAGATGGAGAGGCTGGTATCGACACACCAATAAGCAATTATCATGGAAATAGAGGGGCATTTAGAAAAGCAGCAGTGGTGGCAGCAAAGATTTGTCTAGCACAGGTTTGCAAAAGGACCTACATCTCTACTCAAGGAAGATTGCTTCTTATGCAATTAAAATGAATCCTCCATCTGTCTGAAAAACCACTTACATAAAGCACCCCCTTCTCTCTCGCCTCCGCAGATTCTTAATCACTGGCCAGGTCAGGCTTTTGGCCAGCGTACACCAGGCTAATGGCTCATGTGTGAGGGGCCATGTACAGCCCAAAGCTAACCACTAGGAAGAGAAGCCCCTTAGCAGATAGCTTGTCCTGAACATATATAGTGCAATCCTTATGTGAGGAGCATTCTTCCCCCAAGGCCATTAGCATATAGTTCCATCTGCACCCCTGCTGCGAGCAGTTTGAAAGGAGATAAAGTCTGAAAATATTACATATGTATGTCTGTATACACACTCACCCAGAGCACGTCCCTGAGCAGAATTGATGAGAAGTGACTCTCTTGGAAAGGGCTCAAATCTTCCCTCTCTCTATCTACACACTTGCTCACTTGTCCCTTTAAAAGATGAAGGTGCTGAAAGGGTTATTTCCCAGGGAGGAACTGCAGACTCCGGGATGGTGGCCTGCTTGCCACCTACATCCCAGAGTCTGAGGAAGTGGCAATGCAAACCAGCCAGTAGGGGCAAGAGGTCACATGTATCTCAGAGAACAACAGCGCTCTCCCCAACTTCTCTTGACATCCGCCTCCTAGGTTGATCTCAGGCTCACACTTTCTCGCTCCTCCTCTGTGCTCCCATCTGTAAGAAGCCACATTACAAGGATATGAATGTGATGGTGAAGCTATCAACAGCCTGGGTTTGGGCATCAGGCAGAGATTAACCCAATTTGGGCTCTGCGTTTACTAGCTATGTGAACAGCTCACTTAATCTCTCCAAACCTCATTTTCTTCATCTGTATAATAGGGACAATGATGCCTGCCTATCGGTTTTGTCATAGGGAATGAATGAGATAATGCATGCAAAATCTCCATTCAGCTTGTAAGCACACTCCACTAATGGTAGCTCTCACAGTATTTGGTATGCTTGGTTGTTTTACCTGCTGTTTTACTGCTTACTAGATTGTCAGTCCTTCGAAGGCAGGGTTAATTGCTTATTTACTGCAATATTCCAATGGATAAACATAGTTCCAGGTACACGGTAAACATTCATTAAATATTTGTTGAATTTGTTAAAGTCATAATTAATTATAGACCCATATCCATAGTACCAGTGATGATGAATTTTATGGCTCAACTTGGCTGGGTACCCAGATTTTTGGTAAAACATTGTTTAAAATGTTTCCTTGAGGATGTTTTATTTATGAGATCAACACTTAAATCAATGGACTCTGAGTAAAGCAGATTGTGCTCTATAATGTGGGTAGGCCTCAACCAATCAGTTGAAGGCCTTAAGAGAACCAAGACTCCACTGATCAAGATAGAATTCTGCCAGCTGACTGCTTTTGGAGTTGAACTGCAACTCTTTTCTTAGTCTCCAGCTTACCAGCCTCTCCATCAGATTTTGGACCAACCAAGCATCCAAAATCAAGTGATCCAATTCCTTAAAATAAATCTCTTTATATAGATATAGATACACATACAGATACAGATGATACAGATACTGATAGATATAGATATAAGTATAGGTACAGGTATAGGTACAGATATAGATTTGATATATAGACATAGATATAGATATAGATATAAATATAGATGATATAGAGATATAGATATAGACATAAATCCTGTTGGTTCTATTTCTCTGGAGAATTCTGATCAATATGGTACCTAATCTGCTGATAGAGAAACACTAGCCACAGAGGTATGCATTTACTACACTCCTTAGTCTGAAAACATGGTTAATACCAGTTTTATAGCACTTTTATAAGCCTAAATAGCTCTATTTCAAGAGAAAGAGAAAGTTAGGCTGAGACAGGTCAGTTAACTTTTGCAAGCTCATGCAGTGCAGTAGATAATAAAAATTACCCCAATTCTTCACCTCTTCCTGTTTCCAAGCCCTTTGCCGTGTAACTTTCCAGTGTCCATCTACTCCAACTGTGGATTCAGCCATGTGACTTTGACCAATGAGATGTTAGTAAACGTGATGCATTATCAAAGGCTTAAAGAGTATTTGTGTGACTGGACCTGTTCTCACTCTTGGTCTCTTATGGCCAAGAGAGCATGCCCAGGCTAGCAAGCTGGAGGATGAGAGATATACGGCACAGAGTCAAGGTACTCCAGTACCCCAGTCTAGACCATCCTAGATCTGTGGTCAGTTAATCCCCAGATATGTTGAATAAGCTTGTTTAAGATCAACAGAGCTGCTTAGCTGACAACCCCCGAAGCGTGAGCCATAAATGCTTCGTATGCTCTGGAGATTTTGGTGGCTTTTGTTCCATGGCATTATTTTCACAATAGATAACTGATACAAAGAACTAACAGGCTGCCTGACCAAGGCTGTCTAACCCCACGGTCAGTGCTCTCCCCAGTGCATCAGACAGTGTTAGATGTCACCTGAAGACAGACCTCCCAGGTGAGACAAAACTTTTAAAAAGTTGAGAAGAAGTTCTTTTTCAGTTTAGTCATGAGGGAAAAGCGTGCCTATCAGGCATCAGGCTGCCAAATAGGCAGGCTAAGCACAGGTGCCAGGCACAGCTTAGAAAAGCAGGGGCAACAGCACAAAAATGAGAAACTTTTTTTTAAGAACTTGATATTTCAAAAAATAGGCTCTGAAGTAGTCATCATAACTTTTTCAGAATTCCTCATGCTATTTTATGGTGTAGGGTTTTTTTTAATGAGAATTACATCTTGGGAGGTGACTGTGTCCTCAGAATCTGTTGTAGGTTTGGAGCCTCTCAAGGGTCAGTGTGCCTCCTGCTCCATAGAGGTGGGGGGGGGGGGTGGCGGGGCAGGCTGGCGAGGACTGGATTTAGCCTGAGTAGCACCACAGGGCATGCACGAAGCAGCATATGAAGCAGCTTGTGGGGTGGAGGGTGGGGGACACCCAAGTAAAGAAGCTGGGCTTCTGCAATCTGTTTCCAACTGCTTGTGCCTATGAATCATCTACATCCACACTCCCTCACAACCCGCATGTTACATAAATAATGTACAAAATGAGCAAAAATCAAGCCACCAACACGGACGAGCTTGACCTTGGATTATCATGGAAGAGCCAGAAGAAGGGGCTACTTTAGAGAGTTGTGGGCTCTCTCCAGAAGAGTGAGTTTTGCTTGGCTTCTCTAAGTCATTAATAGCTTTCAAAAAGTCAGTCACCTTCAAGGCCCAAGTCCTTAGGAAACTGTCTTCAATGTTAATTTCTCACCAGTAAAATTTCTGAAAAGGAAAATAAAAGTAGGCTTACATTCCAAGGAAAACAAGGATCATAAAACAATCCCAGAGGACCTGGAGTGCTGGTGCAATCCAATCTGGGGGATAGATGGTGCAGGAAGGGAATGGCACTAATTAAATGAGCGATAATGTAAGTGCTGGACTATTTTGTAAAATATGAGGATAGAAATCTTTATGTGCTTCTTCTCTGAATATCCAAAGGTTATACAAAAATGTTACTGCCAGGTGGGGCTAAACAGTGGCCTCCAGAAAGTTTCCCCAAACTCTAACTTGCTCCTGGAGGAGCTCAACTGAGGAAATAGGCAGGAGAAATCACAAATGCCCAGGTTAGTCAGCAGGGAGGAAAGGTGGAGGAAGAGGAAGGATGGGGGCGTACTTTTATTGAGCACTTACTTTGTGCCAAGAGTTATCTCATTCAATCTTACCAACAACCCTACGAAGTCATTATTATTCTCATTACATAGATGAAAAAACTCAAAGAGCTTAGGTAACAGGCAAGACCACTGAGCCCACATGTGTCAGAGTTGGGTTTAGACCTGGGATCTCTGACTTAAATTCCATAGGCTAAATTATGGGCTTATGCTGACTCCTAACAAACAGCTCAATTACCTTGACACACGTTTAAATGTTTCCCACTTAGAGAAATGCATCTAAAGCTGCAAAGCACTTTATTCTACATCAACACAAGAAGTGGCTTATTTTCAAAACACAACATTTATTTTTGAAGTAAACTTTATTTAACAGAGTCTTCCTTAGTATGCCTTAAATGAACACCATATAGACTTGTTTGGTAGAGAGGCCTCCTTCTCCATCTTGGAAATGCTATTAACTTATACGGTCCTTTGTTCATTCACCATTCATTCATTCACTCAAGAAAATTTACTGAGCACCAACTAAGTACCAGGCACCCTGCTGATTTCTAAGACTTAGCAGATGAGGTTCTTGCCCTAAAGGGGCTCACAGCCTGTATCTGGGTTTGTTCAAATTGAGGTATCCAGAACTCAACGTCTATTAGTGGGATATTAGTATCAAAATCAGATTCATAGCACAAGAAGAGATTCTGGGGTCTTAATAACTGAATGTATCTGCCACTAAATGACCAAACAATTACCAGACTTCTGACCAAGTCATCCATATTTAAAAAAAAAAAATTGTGCTCTCACAACTCACTGCTTCCTCATTTGATTCCACCAGTATAGCACACTCCTAAAATAAAACAAAAAGAGTCAAACATTTCAGCTTTCAAAAACTGGACCAAAGCCAGTACACTGGGCTTCTGCTGTAGAATAGCTAAGACCCTTTCTGTAAACCTATAAATAAATTTCAGCAGATGCTTGGCCTCAAAGAATCCAAGTGGAAAACCAACCCTCTGGTTCTCAGAATCATGCATGCTGCCTCCTTTCCCGACCCCTCTCCAACTTTAGAAAGCTGTGCTTTGGGACGCTACTAGTGCAGAAAATAGTGTTTCCAAAATGATGAGTTACCCCAGAAAACCCTATGAAAATAGGTAGCCCCATAGAGAAATGAGTGAGCTCTATGTCCTAGTTCCAGGAGATCTCTTCTACCCTGAGGTTCCAAGGAAGGTTAGGAGTGAGAGCCACTGGAAAGGCCTCTTTCAAGATACTAGGATGAGCTTCCTGCTGAGCTGTTCCATCTCTATCACTGACCACTCAGAATGCCAAATCCCAAACTCTGAATGCCAACCTCACCCTACAGCAGGATTGGAATAGCCATTAGTTGCCAAGTCTGGTTTTGCAACAGCACAGCAGGGGGACCACATATCTAAATGGTGGCACGAATTTTTCAAAACAAATTAACTTCAGTTAATTTCATTTGAAAAAGGTAAGGAGCCAGCAACCCTTTTAGGAGGAGTAGGAGCACAAAGAGATCTGATAATGAGAGCAGTAAACATGTCTACTGAATGAGTGAATAGACCACATCCCAGGTTCTGTGCTAAATACTCTATCATTATCTTCTTGTTTAAATCTCTCAACCTAATAACCAGTAATCTGTATGATCCCCAGTCTGTTATGAGGCAACAGAGATTCAGAACATATACATCATTTCTTCAGGGTCATCTGGCTGTAGGGGGCAGATCCAGGTTTTGTGAAGCTTAAATTTGAGAATGCTTGTTTTAGGAAAGAGAATACAAAACTCCAAATAAAAATTTAGGTATGTAAATGAATATTTACTTAGAATGAGGAAAGAAATTACAACAAATTACAAATGGAAAAGTATTACAGATATCATAAAACCTGGAAAAATAACATAAGTTTTTATCACCTGCCTGACATACCTCTATCATATTTTCTCTCCTACATTTGTTGGCTACATATTTTTTTATATAAAGAGAACAGAAAGATAATTTATCTTTCCTCTGTTGTGGTTGATCAAAATTTGCTTTTATTATTGATAGGTAGGGAAATACCTTTCACAACTCACTATACATGCTACCAGGTAAGTCCTTAGGATTGCTGTCAAATTTGGGTAAAAGCTCTATGAAATTTCTTCTATATCTGAACCATAAGATTTTAGGGCATTTCGAGTTTTCTTGTCAATGACTAATCTTGAATCAACTGAGTTGATAACACTCATTAACCTGTTTGCTGTCAACAGACATCCTCACTATAGTGACTTATGAATTTCATGTTATCTTTGTTCTATGGCAGATCAGCAAGTAATTTAAATCTTTTCCCAATATACTCATATTCCCTCTTCTCCATTAACTGGATTATTAAAACTCCAAGTGCTGTTCATTATTTCTAGTCAATATTTCTTTCTTGCTAAATAAATGAATAAAATTATTCTTTCTGTTAATAAGTTTAAAATGATCTGAAAATTTTTGTTATAATTTGCTTCAGTGTCACTTCAATTTCTCATTTCTATCTTTATACAAATTTTCTTTTAGTTCTTTAATTAGTTTAAAGATGGCCACACAAAAAAAGTGTTATTCACCTATGTTCAAATCTGTAATTTCTCATTTGTTTTATTGACATACTCCAAAATGTCTTCAAATCGCAGTTAAATTACATAATCCCACTTAACTTCCCCTTAGCCAGATACCAAAAATGTGCTTGGCCATTCCAAGGACTTGTCCATCTACACAAGGTAAAGGGAGATCAAGAGAAAGTCAGAGTGGAAAGAGACAGTAGTCTTAACTGGTTAACTATGTTGGCCACATGGCTAGGGCCGCTCTGGGTGGGGAGGCACCAGCTTCATGGCAAACTGGCCTTTGCACAGCTTGTGTGTGGTAAAGCCCTAATCCAAAATTGATCTGGCTCCAGGCCCTGAGCACCTGACCTCTGCTCTACATACTGCCTATCTAAGAAATTAACAAAATAGAGTGTGTGACTCCAATTCAGTTAGAAATTTCTCCTCTAGCAATGGTTTTTCATGAAGTGCCAAAAGAATATCCAAGATTCTTTCTGTAAGTTCACGTACACAATAAAATTTCCAGAGAAAATCCTTAAGTTCAAAAGGGCTAAGCTAAAAACCAGGTGAAGAGTCCTCAGACAAATTCAAATTGATGAAACACACACAAACACACAAACACACAAACACACACACACACACACACACACAGGAAAAAAACAACAACTCAGACCCATCTCTGTATTCCCTTGTGTTCTCATTTGGAGACGTACAACTGGGAGGGCTTGCTGGTTGACCAGGGCCACATCCAGACCTCCCTTCTCCCAGGTGGTTCCCACCACTAATCACCAACAAGCCCTTGTCACCAAACTCATCCCTTGAGAGCTGTGATCCTCAGCCCTCTGGGAATAGCAAACCTATTCAGTGCTGGAATTGGGGACACATCTGTTCTCCTCTGACAAGGGCACAGTGAGATCCCCCGACTCCTTTCAAGGATGTGTGTGTGTGTCTAAATTTTACATATTCACTGGGGATCATAAACAAATATGTTACTAAAAAATTGGTTTATAGCTGAAACATCCATCTTTTCCTCCTACAAATTATTAAAGATATAAATGAAGTATCTATTTTCCATCTGAGTCACCAAAACAAGCATTCCATGTGAAAAACTCTCATTATAAAATTATTTTATAACTCGATTTTAAAAATCATATTCCTAAAATAAGAACTCCACCTACTCAGACCAGTAGGGAATTCACTGTTAATAAAGCATATACAAGTATGTGTCTACAATCATCTAAATCAGAACTGAATTTTAAAAAAAAAAGCTAACATAGTTCAGAAAAATAGAAATGAAAAAGTAAAGACGACAAAGCAACCTCCTTTTTTTCCCCTTTTGTGAGTGATTTTTACACAAAAATCGATATTGTATTTATTCCGTGTAATTGTGCTTCACTAATCAGAGATCCTGTTCTATCATCCTCTTAGATATCTTGTTTTCCTGCCTCATTTGCTTTCTGCTTCCAAACTCTGGCAATATTATCCTACAACATTATCACAAAGTAAATTTTAACTGAATCTGCAATTTGAAATTATTGATTTTTCTAAGTTTAAACAAACAAAAGCAACTGTCCAGATATCTCATAAGAAAAACTAAGAGTATTAGATTGTTTCACAGAAATCCAGTCTGGAAAGAGAAATGCTGAAGAGTTAGGAATGTGAAATTTTAAAACGAATGTGAAAAATGATCAATAAGCAGAGGAGTCTGGAGTAGAAAAATTCTCCTACAGCAGAAGGAATCTGAGATGACCCACTGACAATTAGTGGGCAGAAAACTTTTCCATGAGACATTTTGCAAAGCTGTTCACATATCCTGCTACCACGCTTGGCAGTAGTTTGTTCTTAAGTTTGTTGAATGGGGAAGCTGTAAGAAGATTCGAGAGCAAAAGATCCTATTTTGAGAAGCCTAATAAAAGTTTAACTCTGATGGAGAGAGGCCTCCCTACCTTGGCAAGGATGAGTTTGGCATCAGATCTACAATGGTGAAGAAGCGTCAACATGGATGTGAGAAACTGGAATCAGTGCAATGGGAAAGAGCAATTAGAAGAAATATCAACAGCAACATTAAACAGCCAGCGTAGAAGGAGGAGGGAAGAGCAGTGAGATACAGGGAGTAGCGCTGAAGGGGCAGGTGGGAAAATTTAAGGACAACTTGAAGATAATTCCAGAGCCTTGGGAAGGAAAAGGAAGGCCAGGGCTTGAGGGCGTTGGATTACAAAGAGGATGGTGGATGGGAACTCAAAGCCAGAAACTGTTACCATCGCCACTGTACCTTACACTCCTTGCGGGCTCTTCTTGAGGAAGAAAGAGAATTCAAAATTCCCTGAGCTTCCTCCAGGCACTCTGTGCAAGTCATATTAATAGGGCCTCAAATTTGCTGGCTCTTGTCCCATACAAAGTCCTATCTAGTTACTTCTGAGAGATCTTAAGCTGTCTTGCTTGAGTCGCAAATAGCCCTTTGGTTTTATTTGAGCCCCTAATTGATGTCAACTCTCTACAAAGCTAAGTAAGGGCCAGACTCATTTCTACCATTGCTGCTAGCCACCCTCCATGGCTACACTGGTGCCCACATCTTGGGTACTGGCTGAAGATAGGCCCAAAGTGATACTCTTCTGGGTACCAAGATAGAAATAGGTTCCTTGGAGTTTTCACTACTTCAAAGTAGCTCTTTGTGGCACTCCCCTGTTCTATTCTATGCTGTCCTGAGTCTCCTAGGCCCTTAAGTGGCACTGCTTGTCCTGCCACAAGCCACGGTCCTAATGAAAACTACTGCTTGGCTTATGCCTGCAGCCCTCTCCAAAGGGCTCAGACAAAGTCCAGAGGCCTGGTGGGAAGACTCATGCTTGAAACATAACATACTGTTCTCCTGTCCTCCTCCCCGCCATCTCTTCCAAGGCATACAACTTCCCCTCTGAGCAAGTCTCTTTTGCACATGTAAATTAATTCTTTTGGAGAGACACAGGCTAGCCACCTGCCCCACTAACTCATCAGACACACCCTGAAATGTCAGAATTCCAACCAACCTGGGACTCCTGCTCCTCAGGTAACAACCATCATTGTGAAGCCAGGCGCTTAGATATGGGGGACAAGGGTGCAAGAGGAAGTGGGTCAGAAGGCCCTTCTCAGAAACACAGAGAGTAAATATGAACTTTGGATTATTTCTGAGAGCTTTTTAACTCATATGCCCCCAAGCGCAAGAGCTAGGGATGTAGGCTTAGAGTCAGGATGAATTAAACCAACTGAACTGCTTGAAATTTCCAAAAGGATGAAAGAGCCAGAGCAAATTTTGCTAGTGCCAGAGTAATTTTTTCAATTCTATATTTACTCATAAATTTTTGGGTCAAACCAGTTTTCCTGCACGCACCACAACCCACCCACTTATCACACAAATGTCCATTATATAAACTTCCTGTGGAGTAAACACAAGCTCCAGATCAGTGAATTCCACAGATGAAATTATTAAAGCTATTTTGCTTGTAAACTCATAGAACCTGCCAGGCCTAGATGGATAATTGGTAATTGATATTTATGAACAATACTCTCCACAGCTGGGAGAACCTGGCTGACACCTGATAGGTCATCCACTTCCAGCAGGCCTCACTTCCACGCTCCCTCCACACCCACCTCAAAAATAAGAACCCCATTAATGATTTTCCTGAGTCCTTTGGTTGTTGATCAGCCCATTTGCTGGAAGCCGATGTGGATTTGGGGGCCTGAGCAGCTCACCACATGTTCCTGTTCCCCTCCACATCACCCAGATACTGTTGAAGCTTGTCAAAAATCTTAATTCACAGGAACACCCTGCACCAGATTCTTTGGAGTTCTCAGAGATCTGGGATGGAGAGTCAGCTCTTCTGCCAAGACCTCAGAAATAGCACAGAATGAAATCTGCCAGCTTGTGGCTTTAAAAAAGTCAGCTCACCTTTCTCAAGAGAAATTAGTGCATAGCAAATGAAAATCACTAATGTTCCTATTCATCTGGCATATTATTCTCCTTGGATACAAAATGGCTCTTCTCAAGGCTACAACTAATGGATGTCTTGACCCCTGATGCTAAAATTTGTGAGCAACTCACCGTGTCAGGTCATGAGCACAGAAGGACTTGGAGGGCACCTAGAGCTGCAGCCCTGGTTTCAGCTCCAGCTCATTTTACACAAGTCCTTTCTTTCTTTGGTCTTCAGTTTTTCCAGGTCCAGCCAGAGCATAAATAAAAACTCTTGGCCCTCCTCTCTCCAATGATCCTATTTGATCTAAGAAATCTGAACAATTTGAATTCTTAAAAGTAAAGAGAAGGCATCAGATGTGGGGCTGATTGCTGGCTCAATGACTTCCTGGCTGGCCTTTGGTAACACAGATTAACCCATCTGCCCCACCTCACCATCACCTCCCACCAACTGGAGCTGATTTGGGGGGTAGAGGATACAGGGGATTCTAGGAAATATGAGACTGGCCTCATGACAGAAGGGTTAGAGCAGAGAAGGCCAGGGAGGTCCTGTTATATTTCAGCTACCCTAACAGTTGAAAATGTGAACCACCAAACAAAAAGTAGGAGATGATTATTTGCATTGTAAAGGAATTCTTAGTACCAGACATAATACCAAGCACCAATACACTTAAACGCTTTCATTTCTGGGCAGGTTAAGGAAACATCTGTTGATGGTCTCTGTCACTATGAGCTAATTACGGTGCTAAGTGCTTTCACATTAGCTATCTTCTCTAATTCTCTTAACTGCCCAGATAACCTGAGATCCATCCAAGTCATATAACCTGCCTAGAGTTCTATGAGCAAAAAGTGCTGGTAGGATTTCAACTCAGGTTGTTTGACTTCAATGCTCATGATCTTCCCACTGCCTCTTAGGCACAAGGAGGCTCAATTTGAATTAATAAATATTTAGCAGTCCAGTTTGTGAAATATTTCTCTATAAGTAGGCATAATGTAAGTTAAAGAAAAAACAGAATTCTAGTAAAATACATCGTTTACATATCAGTCCTCAGAAACCTAACCTTTGCGAAGGCGAGGCTCACCTGTATCTCTTTATTGACGAAACATACTCGGATTTTGTCTTGGATAGTGGGCACAAGGCTCTGTGCTAGGAATAAGGGAGGGAGATTACTTCCCCACCAACTGCCTGTTTAACATGACAGGCTCTCAACACTTAGACTTTAATTCCAAATCCAACAGAGAACTTTTTAATTTTCCCCGAGAAAATAAAAATTATTTTTTTTCTTTTAAGTGTTAGCACTTACACTTTAGAAGCCTTAAAGAAAAAGGTAAGTATATTTGAGTGTATAAAGTTTAAAATTTTTACATGACAAAGACACTGTAAATAAAGTTAAAAGCAAGTGACAACTTAAAAAATATTAGAACACATGATAATCATCAAGTAAATATTAAGTATATAAAAAACTCTTTTAAATTATTTTTAAATGAGCACCTAGAAAAATGGACAAAGTATCTCAATAGGTAATCAGTGAATAATCAAAGTATGAATCAGTATATTTTTTACTTATCAAATTGATTTGTAAGGCAACAGGGCAAGAAGGAACTGGTAATCTAGGGAAATTGACCTGTTAGTACAATGCTAATTAATGTGAATTGGCACATTTCAAAATGCCAATATGTATTAAAACAGTTTATGTTTCTACTACGCCTGGGTGTTTGTTTGTTTTTTTTTTTCAACAAGCATATATTGCTTTTGCAATAACAAAACAGGCTCACCTTTGACTCAGCACAATTATTTCTTCAGTATAAATTCTAAGGAAATAATCGTGGATATGTAAAAATGTTTAGCTAGAAGACATACATGACAGCATTGATTACAAAAATTGGTGTGACAAAAACAGCTAGTTGCTACACAATATCCATTTTTTCCCTTTTCCTTAGCAATAGAACTCTGACTCTCCTTCACAGCACTCTTGCAGCTGAATATACCCAACTATAGAAAAAAAGAGGTGTTGTATGCAACAGTCCCCAACCTTTTTGGCACCAGGGACCTGTGCTCCTATGAGAATCTAATACCTGATGATCTGAGGCGGAGCTGAGGCGGTGATGCTAGCGCTGGGTTGGGACCCCTGTTGTATGGGACTTCCAAGGAGGCTATTTAAAGGCAGCTGACTTAGCTGGGGAGGAGCCCTTTGGACTCTTCCCTCCTTTCTCCTCTGAACTATCTAAAACTTAGATGTGATGTTCAGAGATCCTGCAGTCATTTTGGACCAAGAAGTGACCATCAGGATGTAAGCTATCCAGAAAAATGATAAAGCAAAAAGTAGAAGCCTGAGTCTCTGGATGACTGCCATACCAGCCCACCTCTAGGATACCTTACATTAAGAAGAAATGAACAACCATCTTGTTTAAGCCACAATTCTTTAATAAAGAATAAATAAATAAAGCTGAACCTAATTCTGTAAATAAAGCTGAACCTACTTCTAGTTTATATATGGGATTAAAATGTAAAAGTCCAATAGTAGAAAACTAGTTAAATAAAATATATGGAATTCACATAATAAAACCTAAGTAGTCATTTATAATGATCCTATATGGATAGATGTTCACAATATAGTGGTATTAGATAAAGGCAGGTTTAAATCTCATTTTTATAAAAGGTGAAATTTGATTTTCATTTATTAAAAAAGTCTAGAGAGTTATACTCCAAAATAGTTATCTATGAGTAGTTGGACTATGGCGATTAGTCTGTGTTTATACAAAGTATCTAATTAATTCCATATCTTAAACAAGTATTATGCATCAACCTGTGTGAAACATTAAGTACCACTTGAAAACCTATTTACTTCCAGTTGAACAGAAAGGAGGATAAAAGGATTATTTAGCCATTACTCAAGGTAGTACTGCCACATGATGCATGGGGCACATGGAGGGAGCTAAGGGTGACTTTTAGGGGGTGTATTCACTCTTGCAGATCATTAGGGAATCACTAAATAAATTAAAGCTCAAGTCCACAAAACAGTTCCTTTAAAGACCCAAAGGGTTAAACACAAAGGCACATTATTTTTCAGTGGCCATATGTGTCTCAAGCAAATGAAGGAGCCTGCAGAGTTGCTTCCAAATGTTCAAAGGATAAGTTTCCAGGTCTACAGCTGGGCTTTATTAGGGAGCTACAGTCAATATCCATAAGAATTTGGCATAAACTTATTTGAGAAAATGTTAACGTACATTGAAAGCAGATTTAATATGTATAGGGTAGGGGAATTAATCAGCCACTTGGAACACAGAAGTCAAATAGCCTAATAGATGTACTTAAATGTTTTCTGTGGGTTTTTTTCCAACTTGGTAGGTATCTTTCAGTTCTCTCACCATGGAACTCAATTTCCTCAAACATGAGGCAACGGATGACTCTGCTCAGCTAAAGGGAATTGTCCGAGAGCCCTACAATTAGTATGTCACCTCGGCAATGCCATAATTAAAGACCTCCTCAGAGGCCTCTATTGCAAGCCTTCTATTTCCTCTAAAATCTCTTCTTTTCCTAAATAGCAAAAATGGGGCTGGCAACAAGAAGGCATCGGCAGCTCCTCTGTGCTGTGGTCAAATCATTTGTCGGTCATGTGAAAATCAACAAGAAAAGACCGCTGGGGTTTCAAACAGCTTTATGTTCCCATCTGGCATCCAAAAAAGGCTCATTTAACTTAACACAGCCACATTTTTCAAACACCTGGTTCTTCACTGGCATTCTGTTGAAAAAAAAGTTTTTCCAAAATAAGAACAACATCTCAGTTATCATTTAACCATTCATCAGTGTATGTGGTGAGTAATACTCACTATCCATGTGTTTAAGCTTTTAGTATGGAACTTCAGAGCTAACAATAATAACTTACTACCACTACTGTCACCTCCAGATATGTTGAGTGCTTACACTTCATTCTAAGTACTGGCTAGATAATTTACATCCTGCCTACCTAGCGAGTTAGGCATTATCACCTCCATTGTTCAAATGAGAAAATAGGAATTCGGAGCTGTTAATTCATTTGCCCAGTTCACACAAGTAGATGACAGAACTGGCGTTCACACTTTTGTCTGCTTGATTCCTTTAATTATGCCAGACATTTTTCTAAATTGTGGTAAAATATACATGACATGAAGTTTACCATTTTAACCACTTTTAATTGTACAATTCAGTGTCATTAATTACATTCACAATGTTGTATAACCATTACCATCATTTCCAAACCTTTTTCATTACTCAAAACAGAAATTCTATAACTCCAAAATTCCCTATTCCCCCTCCCCCAGCCCCCTATTCTAATTTCTATCTTTATGAAATTGCCTATTCTAGGTCCCTTATATAAGTGCAATCACACAATATTTGTCATTGTGTGGCTGGCTTCTTTCACATAGAATAATGTCTTTAAGGTACATCCACATAGTAGAATGTACAGTGTCAGAATTTCATTCCTTTTTATGGCTGAATGATATTTCATTGCATGTATATATCACATTTTGTTTACCTATTCATCCATTGATGAATATTCGGGTCATTTCTACATTTGGCTACTGTGAATAATACTGCAGTGAACATTGGTATACAAGTATGTGAGTTCCTGTTTTCAGGTCATTAGGGTATATACCTAGGAGTGGAGTTGCTGGGTCATATAGTAGTACCTCTATGCTTAACTTTTTGAGGAACCCAGACTTTCTCCATATATAAAGTATGGTCCCAATTTTATATAGATATACATAAAGACATATCACACACACAAATACACACACACACACACACATACAAGCACAATCTTTTGTTGATTCAGAGTAGAAAGAGAATGCCCTTCTAATCAGACAGACCTGCATTTAAACCCTGGCTGTATCACTTACTAGATCTTGGACAAGTCACTTTACCTCTGTGAGCTTCGGTTTCTTCATCTATAACATGGTGATAATAAAATATATCTTGAGAATGTGAAGATTTGATTTCAAATGGGCAAAATGATTAGCAAGTGCCTGGACAGAATGGGCAGTGGATAAATTATAACTATTCTCAGTTTTATGAAACAGAAGTCTGTATTTTCATTGTGTAAAACACAGTGCCTCTTTAGGTCCAGTTTACAGGTAATGAGCAAAAGCAAAGCCACGTCAGGACAAGTCTAGGGACTTTGGATGCCTCAGGGAGAGTGAGATCCATAGTCCACCGGTTCCCGTCCTGGGCAGTGATGAGTGGGATGGACACACTTGGCTGGCCATCATTAGCTCTCCCTTGTGCTTTTCCTACAGCCAAAAGATTGTGAATCAATCAACACAGTTATTCAATAAAGCTCCCTGACTGCACATGGCTCGAAGCACTAAACAACTAAATCCAATTTACCTGGAATACAAAGACATGTTACATCTCCCCAGATGAGAATGAAAGCCTTTTAAATACAGAGATTATGTTTTAATAAATCTGTGGGTCCAAATTGGTTGGAGTCAGTGGAACCACGGATGTCTTGAGCAACATAAATGGAATCTATGTGGTCAAGGATCCTGTTCTCTACCCTCCTCCCCCTCAGCACCTACCAAAGACCAGGGTTGCTCCCAGCTCTGAATCTGTTGCCCTTGAAGAAATGAACAACCAGTGTCCAAGAGCAGTGATAACTTACACCCAGAGGGAACGTCCAGAAATGTGACTTGATGAGGGTGATTAACTCTTCTGATCAATTTTGCTTTGGGTTCATATGCATTTAATGACTTTTTATTCTATTTAATAATGATAAGCCTGCTTAACACCATCACTTGTTCCTCAATGTCAGCTTTGCAATTTTCATCTTGCTTTGTCAGTTTCCTCTGACCTTCCTAAAAGACTGCTATGAATGGGTCTTTACTTTCTTTGGGTAAAATATGAGTACATATTAAGAGATGAAAAATATACTTAGAATATAAAATTAACTGCAATTCAAAAGTGTCCAATTCACTGACTATTGAAACCATCTTTGAGGAGTCCAGTTCTCACCTGAAATCTAGAGCATTGTTTGTTACTGTTTACATTTGAAATTATAGCACTATAGTCTTTATCCATGGGGGATACGTTCCAAGACCCCCAGTGGATGCCTGAAACCTTGGATAGTACCTTAAATATACTATATATACTCTTTCCTATACATACCTATCATAAAGATTAATTTATAAATTAGACACAGTAAGAGATTAACAATAATAACTAATAATAAAATAGAACAATTATAACAATATACTGTAATAAAAGTTAAGTGAATTTGGCCTCTCTCTCAAAATATTTTATTGTACTGTACTTACCCGTCTTCCTGTGATGATGTGAGATGATAAAATGCCAAATCTATTCCTAAATCTGGGTAACCATCCCTTACTCGCAGTAAATGACTTTGTATCACTCATTTCAGGGAATCCCTTGCTAAAGTCTTCGTATAGGCTCAATGCTTTCTGGTGCAGCAGGTTGCTGTCAATCAGAACACATTTTCTGTTTGTCTTTCATCCATAAATTTAATTCCTCTTCCATCTCAACTAAGCATTTATCATGCACCATGGCTGTAACTTTTATAGTTTGAGATGCAAGAGCAAAACTAGTGAATTTCTTTTTCCTTCTTCACATTTTCACAGATAGAAGGAAGATTTGTTTTTACCATAGATCTTAGCAGTCTCAGCTTATGATTTTTTTCTTTCCTTATTATGTTGAGACTTTCACTTTTTTACTTAAGGAAACATTTTATAGCTTCTCTTTGGTATATCTGAGTTGCCAGCATCACCACTCTTGTGCTCTGTAGCCATTATTAAGTAAAATAAGGATGACTTGAACACAAGCACTGTGACACTGCAACAGTCCATCCGATAACCAAGATGGCTACTAAGTGACTAACAGGTAGCACCATACTGAGTGGATACTCTGGGTAAAGGGATGAGTCATGTCTTGGGCAGGACAGAGCAGACAGCATGAGATTTCATACTATTCAGAATGACATGCAATTTAAAACTTATGACCTAAGCGCCCTTTGATAGATGACCGGATAAAGAAGATATGGTATGCATAGACAATGGAATATTACTCAGCCATAAGAAAGGATAAAATACTGCCATTTGTGACAACATGAATGGATCTTGAGATTATCATGCTAAGTGAAATAAATCAGAAAGAATTGAGAATCATATGATTTCAGTTACATGTGGAATATAAAACTGAAAGCAACAAATGAATAAGACAAACAAAACTCATAGACACAGACAACAGTTTAGCGGTTACCAGAGAGAATGGGGCGGGGGGAGGAGGAGAGGTAGATAAGGGTAAAGGGTGTCAAATATAAGGTGAGGGAAGGAAATTTAACTTTGGGTGGTAAACACACAATGCAATATATGTATGATGCATTATTGAATTGTACACTTGAAACCTATATAATTTTATTAACCAATGTCACCCCAATAAATTTAATTTAAAAACCATGAATTGTTTATTTTTGGAATTTTCCATTTAATATTTTCAGATCATAGTTGCCCTCTGGTCCCTGAAACCAGGAAAAGTGAAACTGGGGATGAGGGGAAATTACTGTCATCAGATGCGCTGGTGATTTGCTTCAGTAACATAACAAGGTTCAGTGCATCATGTTTTGTCATTTCTTCCTGCTTCTAAGTCTAAAGATGCAGACTGACATTTAGAGCATGTGAATACAACTTCAACCTCCATCTGTAAGCAGAAAATAGTTCATTAAATAAATGTCTGTCAGTAGTACAGCTTGAACATAAAGTCTGGTGTTTTATTCGGCCCTGAAGTTTTCTAAAATGATAATGAGTTGGTTCATAAGCACCCTCATTATGTTAATCCAAATTCCTTCAGGAGCAACCAGGATAAAAGCATGGGCTGACAGAACTTATTGGTGGATGAACAGGAGTCCCTGTTCTCACATGTCCACAGTACATATTGGCGTGACCAAAATGCTTTGTTCCTAATCTTTTGAGCTGTTCCTTCATTAGACATGTAAAGCTCACCCCGTCTTCATTTGGCTTAAAACAGCATGGAGATAGTTTGTATTTTAGGAAGGGCAATGAGCACCCAGGAATATGACTGAAGTATTATTGCCGGGCTGATTAGAGAAGTTACAAAACTGCCCGTGTCTGCTTTGGACAATTGTAATATGGTGATTGCTCTTGTGCTGGAAGCATTGGCTAGCTAGTTAGCATGAAGAAGAGAATCAGAGCATTTAGAACACCTTAATTATAATTTCCCAACCCAAACAGATGTTCAAGGGCAATGCCAAGTAAATATTGGTATTTGGGGAAAGTTTTGAACTCTGAAGATTTGCAAAGAAGAGAATTACATTTTTAAGTTCCTTGATTTAAGGATTTCATTCTGTAAGTATATGCAAACTAAACTACTATTTAAAATCTTTTCATTCTTTCATTCACTTAATAAATATTATTTATTTCAAAAATTGTACATGCTTAAGATGTACCAGGCATCATATTGGGTGCTAAGAGTAAAATAATAAGGTCATATGCTCTATCCACAGAGCACTTGGTCTTGTGACAGAGTGCTATGACACAGGTATGCATTTCAGGATGTGATGAGGCACATTACACACAATCTCCTAGGATGGGGTCTAAGAGCAGGGATCTGGGATTGGGAGGGCAGGTAACATCCAGAAAAAGAATGAAAGCTGAACTGAGCCCTGCAGGAAGAACAGGATTGGCTCTAGGTTCTGCAGGAGGGGCAAAGCAGAATTTGAGAGAGAAATACACAAGCAACAGCTTGAGGCCTGTGAACCATAAGTGTGCGGAGGCATGTGGCCACAGATGTAAGAAGACACCTGAACAACTTACAAAGACTTGGTCTGCATCATAAAGGCTCAGGAGATCCAGTGAGAAGATTCGAACTTTGGAGAGAGGACCCTGGCTGCTCTGGGGAGAATAGCTAAAACCAATAACTGAGTCTCTGGGCAGCCAAATAAATGCCACCAAGTCCATGAAATAACGTCTACCCATTACACCTTAGGTGACTCCCCTCCCCTCCGGGAGTTTTACTTCAGTCTAATGTGCATGGCAATTCAGTTTTCTAGTCCACAGACTGTTTGTGATGGAGAAGAGGAATGGGGAATGGTCAAACCTCAGCAGCAGTAGCAGTAACAGCTGCCATTTACAGAGCAGGAACCTTGCACTGAGCACTACTGCCTTCAGTTCTCAGCACAATCACATAGGTATTATTATTCTCCCGATCAGACAGATGAAGAAACTGATTTTATGAGAGGTAAAGTGATTTGTCCAAAGTCACACTGCTGGTGATGTCAGTGGGGCTGGTACCAAGGCCTTTGGAAACCAACAGCTACACCCTCAATTCAGCCGAAGGGAAGAAACAGCAGAGCACAATGGAAGGCAGACACCAGTATTTAGAAAGCAGCCACCAGGTACTTGGTAAAGATGGCAAACTGAACACACCTATGTAATTTTGTTCCCTCCTGAGGCCCCACTAAAATTACTATAAAAAGCCTAAACGTACCAGAATTTGAAGAATGAGAGAGACGGCAATAACACAATTTTGAAAGCTAGAAGGACAGGTAATTTAGAAGCCTAGAGAATACTGATTCCCCAGTCAGCAGAGGGGAAAGCAGAGAACCAAGTCCATTTACATGGAGAATTCTCACATAAGAGAGCTATCCAGCAGATCCAAAATCCAATTATAGTATTTATTACTATGGTAAGAGAAAATAAAGAAGAGATTTTAAAAAAAAAAAATTCAAGAACATTTCCTAGAATGAAAAGGGCTTACCAAGTGCCCAGCATAGTGAATGAAAATAAATGCACATCACATAAAATATCAGAATATTGGCATCAAAGGGAAAAGCTTATAAGCTTCCAGAAATAAAAACAGGCCATATAAAAAGGTTCTGGAATCAGAATGGTCTTAGACTTATAAACAACAGCACTGGAAGCTGGAAAACATGAAAGCTTTCTGAAGAAAAATGAGTTCCAACCAAGAATTCTATACTCAGCTAACTAAGCAGTCAAGAGAGTAAAATAAAAACATTTTTATTTTTTAACATTCAGGATATCGAAAAATTTATTCTCAACACACCCTTTTCCGGTAAACTATTTGAAGATATGCTCCACAAAAACAAGAGAGTAAAGAATGAAGAAGACATGGGAACCAGAATAAAAAGTAGGCAAAGAGAAACCCAGGGCTAACAGAGGAGAACACAGACCTATGAAATAGCTGTATACCTGGTTTATGGAAGGCAACCAATCCATTGTGGGATGTCAGGAGGCTCCATAGAGGCTTCTTCAAGAATACAAAACTGACAAAATACTCAATATGTTTAGGTACATTAACAGGAAATCTAGAAGTGCTACTTAAAGTATGGTCAGTCCATTGTTGCTATCTATGAACTATTTTAGAAATACATTTTTATTGTATTTTATAAAAGTATCTCTCTGTAACAGATTAGAAATTTTTAAAAAAGAGTTGATCTTTCATCACAGATAGTTTGAGATGCACTAATTTAGACAATGAGTTGAATCAGAAATAAATACACAGAACACTGAAGCAAATTATATTTTTAAAAAGACAACTTAGATAAAACAAAATTATGCAGAAAAAGAAAAGTAATTATTTTCTACATGGTTAAGCTCTAAATAACATATAGAGTCATAATAATGTAAACACTGAATTTTGATTTAACTAAAATTATGATAAGGGAGAATGGGAAGTGAATATGTGTGGTAGGGATGGCAAGAGTTAAATCTTCCATAGTGAAAAATCAAAAGACAAAGCCAAAAAGAGAAACATAAACAAGTAGCAACCCAGCCATGTTATTTATATATACAAAAGAAAATTTTTTAAGTCCGCTAAAAAAATCTAAAAGTGGTTCCCTGTGGGGAATGGGAAATAGAAGCAAGGTAGACTGGGGACTACTGTTTTTCTTAACACTCCTTGAAGAACTTGTTGTCTCTTTGAACCATGTGCCTATATAATGCTAACGAAACTAAAAATCTGTTGTCCAGGGGCAAGCAATTCTGCAGATACTTCAACAGTCAATAAGATTACCTAGGCCTAGAGATTACTAAAGAATATCACATAATACAATATAATTATCAATGTTTATGAGTGGGGGACTATGTTTCAGATAACCTGTTTAAGAAGACAATAAGTCTATAGCACATTTCTGAAAGATATCTCTCCAAAATGGTTAAAGAAAAAGAAAAGATTTAGTACTTCAAGGGGTAAATCCTCAGCCAACTAGAAAATATTACTATCTAAGCCAAAGTTTCTCATCCTGGTAGTATATAGAAAGCTAACCTTGAATATCAGGCTACTATTTTGAATAAAAGTAGGTCTAGTAATCAATCTTGACAACTTCAAACAATTCTTGAATATATATAGTAAATATTCAATATATATATTGCATGTATAATTCTTCAAATTATACATACTCTGATAGTCTGTGAGACATGGATTCTTAGAGATAAACTCCTGAGGATGTTTAATAAAACCTGCATTGCAACATGAAAGCACAAGTTCCATTGTATATCCCCTTAAATGTTATCCATCTATTTCATACAGGTATTTTAAATATTATGAATCAGTCCTAAACTTATCAAGGTTTACAGATGGCATTATACCAAAATCCATTGGTATAATCCATTATTATAATTAGGCATCCAACTGCATTCCAGCCACTGAAACAAATACAAAGACAGAGACAGCCCTTGCCCCAGGGACTCCACTCTAAATAGATGGCCAGGGTAATTCAAAGGGAAAAGAAAGAACACAGCAGCAAAGAAAGGCAGCACCATTTTTATCCTTGTTTCTTTGGAAGAGATAAGGTAATTTAAAATGCTGAAGAGGGTATGTCTTTGTTCACAGAATCATAAAAATGAGACAATTTAAGAGCATGAACGAGCTTTGGAGACCATGAATGTTGAGGTTGGGAGGAAGAAGGCACAAAGCCCATGAAAGCTTATGTAAATGCTTCACGCATTTTCCTGGGGAGAGGATCCTTGGTGTTCATCAAATTATCAAAGAAGCTTGTGAACCTTTGTGTAAGCCAACTTTCTCATTTGGTAGATTTATGCATTTTAGAGCTAATGGGACTCAGATTTTTAGTGTACATTCTTCTTTACCAGAGAAGATGGCCCAGGAAGAGATAGGATCTGTCCAGCCTGGACAACTAGAAAGTCAGAGGCAGATTTGGGGGTAGGCGGTGGGGGAAACCTGGTTTTCTTATTCCCAGTCCTGGATATCTTCGCCCCATCTCATTGCCTCTAGCATGCTGCATCTGCCTGTTTACAAATTACCATATGCTTAGCTCATTAAATCAGTCATACACAAGGAGTTAATTTTCAATAAATGGTCAATGATTTTTTTACATAAAACATATTTCTACCCAGTTGTTCAAGCCAGAAACCTGGGCAGCATCTCTGGCTCCTTCTACCCTTTTCCCCAACATCTAGTCAGTAAATCTTCCCTGTGCTCTCCCCTAAGTAGCTCTGAAATTATTTCCATCCCCACATCCAGGCCACCACCACCTTTGGCTGTGAACATGACAGCTTCCTAATCTGACTCTGCTGGAGAGGTTGTCAAGCAAAATATATAAGGAATTTAGAATCCAATGAGAAAGCAAAAAGATTAATTTAATCCAATCAAGTGGTGACAAATTAGCCTCAGTACAGGTGATAAGAGTTAAAAGAAGTTAAAGAAAATAATGAGCAATGGCAAAAGACTCCCAAGAGAAATGGAATGCACTGAGTTGCAATAAATCCCAGGGAAAGGCATGGCCATAGATGGCATCTGCCAACAACAGAAGACAGATTTGACTAACGAAGGGCCCAGTATGTTCCCCAATGGCACAGGTAGAATCATCCAGAAGGCATGTAATACCAGAACCCGGGCCCCGGTCTCAAATGTATCTGATAAGTTACAATATTGTGATCCTATATTTCTGAGCAAGTAACCTTAGCCTGCCTGAGGTGGTAAAACTGCTCCTTTTACTTGGGTAAACTGAGATGTTTTAAAAAATAACGATAAGTATCTTAAACCTATAATTTAATACTGTTAACTAGAGGACTAAGTTTTTTAATCTTCAGGACACTCTGTGTATCTTTGTAATTTGAAATAAAATGGTTGATAGGGTATATTGGTGAATCTGTGATTTATTTCAGATTTGGGATTTTTTAAGTTTTTTAAGGTGTACTAAATTAGTTCGTGGTTAATAAAAGTTTAGGGAACTTTTAAAAGAATATGGTTCACAATGTATACAAATATTGAATTATTATGTTGTGCATCTGAAACTGAAATAATATTATACATCAATTATACCTAAACTAAAAAAAAGAATATGGTTTGCAACATTTTTGATTTATTATATTTGTAAGAAATGCTTCAATCCTTAAGAAGTTGTTGCCTGTTAGGGCTGTAAGTCTTCCAAATCAGGCATTTGGAGCACTTGGAAGAAGTCAGATATATTAAATAAATTTATAAATATAGTATGATGTGTTTAAGATCATTTAATTGGCTAATCGTATAATTAGGGATCATAGTTTGGGGAAATTTAATACACAGTGATGAAAGTGATCTTATTTGCAACTCTAAATGCCTGCATCTCTAAATAGTCACCCTGATGATAATGAGAGACTGAATATACAGACAACAACCAGACCATACATAAAAATAGAACTCAGACCCACAACTTACAGCAACCTGCTCAGGAAACCAACCCCTGAGTAACCAGCTCAGGAAGCCAGCCTGTATGTCAGACTAATAAGAAGCCAGACTGCTATCTCTAGTAACAGTCCAGGAGGCAAACAATAACTTCTGTAACAATCCACCTAAAATGGCCATGACTTAATGAATCACTGACAACTTTCCTAATTATTGTCCTTGCTTCCAAAGTAGGACTAACTAGAACAAGCCAAATATGCTCCCCTAATCAATCACATAGGATGTCCCACTTCTAGTCTGCCTACAACTTCCCCATGTCAACTGCTGCCACTCGGGAGACACCTGAAGCCCCCTATAAAGCTTTCCCACTCCTCTGCCTGCCTGTGAGTCTCCACCAAAACGCAAGTGATGGTGGCTGCTTCCCTTGTATAGCAAGGTCTTTGCTCATTAGCATTTGGTTGGTATACATTTATTTCCACAATAAAAAGCTCCCTTAAATGTTGGTCTCTTTGATTCATCTTCCATGCTGCAGCCAGAACCACCTTTCAGATTTCCCCTCCCCATCCTCAGGATCCACTCCAAACTCTCCCACAAGTTATCACACCTTCTCCCAAACCATCCAGGCCAACATCCGCCACTGCCTCTCCCCACTCTGTGCCTTCCCCGCTAGACTCTGGCTCTGCCACATTTCTTTCAGTTCCTTGTACCAAGAATCCCTTTCCCATGCACATTACCTGACTAACGCCTCCTTGTCCTTTGCATCTCAGCTCATACATTAGTTCTGCTCCTGCCGTATGCCCCACCCTATCAGCATTTACCAACTACACTGTTGTTATTTCGTATTCCTCTGTTTCGCCCCTTGACTATAAGCTCCACAGGATCAGAAACCCCATCTGCCTTGCTCACTCTATCCCCAGCTGGTAGCTCAGTGCCTGGCACATGATAGGCATTCGATAAATGAACTCATCAGTGGGAAGCCAGAGTTCCTACAGATGACCTATGGCCGAGAACATTAAATAATTGTTTTAATGAACTATACTAATGAGAAGATTTTTATAAGTGCAAAAATCCACACTACTTCCAAAGGGGGAAACTTATGTTTAGCCTTTTCAATTCAACAAACATTTTCTGAGTAGCCCTGAATACCAGTCCCTAAACCAGGTGCCCAGGATAGAAAGAAAATAAGACATGAATCCAGCTGTCAACGACCCTGCTGGATATCAGACATACACAGATGATTAAGATGTGCTCCCTGCCAGCAAGGGACTCACACTAAAATGGTAATAATAGACATGAAAACAAATTATCACAACATATAGAGTATGATATGTACAAGGTTTAGAAGCAGCACACATTCTGCCCACACAAATCACACTCGTCCACCTTCCTCTCTACACATTATATTTTCCTGAAGTGTTTATAAATCAAATCATTTGAAATGTCTCCAAGGTTTCTTTAAACCTTTCTGTTTAAAGAAAGCTTGTGGTGAGTCTTTTCAAAATCAATTCTTAATTTAATTCTTTTGTAAATTCTACACTTAAATAGGATAATCTTTTTCGAAAAGCAGATCATAATTGTATTACATTCTAAGGAGCCAGAATGACCATGTGTGGGGGAACACAGTAAACTTTAAAAGAAATAATTTTCCCTTGGGAGCTTCTCTAAAAGCATTTAAAAATACCCCATTAGATGAGGCTGTTGGGTATATTTATGCAGGGAAGGAGGAAGAAAATATAGTTTTAAGGCTCAGTGCCTGTCCTCTTGGTGCCAGCTCTGGCCCTGACTGTTCATTCACCTGGAGCCAGTGCCACTCCTAATATTGCACCGCCTCCCCGCCACCCCCACACCTCCCAAGGCTGCAGTGAACACTTGGTTGCCTGTGAAAGAGTCAGTCTCAGTACTCACATCATTTCAAAACCAAACACCAACCAATCCAATACAGGGGTCCCCAACCCTTGGGCCGTGGACTAGTACCTGTCTGTGGCCTGTTAGGAACCTGGCTGCACAACAGGAGTTGAGCAGCGAGAGCAAAGCTTGCTTCATCTGTATTTACAGCCACTCCTCAGCGCTAGCAGCACCGCCTCAGCTCCACCTCCGATCATCAGGCATTAAATACTCATAGGAGTACCGGTCCCTAGTGCCAGAAAGTTTGGAGACTTTAAAGAAGGAAACACACAGGGGCTAGAGATAGGGTAAAAATGGAAGAAAGTTGTCTTAGTTCCTTGGAGCTGCTATAACAGAAATATCACACCCTGGGTGGCTTAAACAATTAAACATTTATTCCTGGAGGCTTAGCAGTCCAAGATCAAGGATGCAGGCACATTCTGTGTTCCGGGCAGACTGGCTTTCTCGTTCACAGACAGCTTTCTTCTTGTAGCCACACATGGTAGAAAGGGAGGTGAGGGTCCTCTCTCAGACCTCCTTTATAAGAGCACTAACCCCATTCCTGTGGGCTCCCCATTATGACCTAATCATTTCCCAAAGGTCCCACCTCCTATTACAATAGCCTTGGAAGTTAGGATTTCAACACATGAATTTTGAGGGGACAAACTTTCAGTCTATAGCAGGGGTGTTACTTTCACTAAGGCGGTCAGGGAAAATCTCTCTGAATTATAAACACAGTAAGGTGCCCAGTTCAGAGACACTGAACTTTCTTGCAAAATACTTTTCAGCAAAAGAGTCTGCCATCTATTCCTCTCCTTGTTTTGTAGAAATGATTACAGTTGAAAAAAGGTTTGAAAGGACACATATCAGGCTATTATCACTAGTCACCTCTGACGAGGGATGATTAAGTGGGGGTTGGAAGGATTTACTTTGTAGTTTTTAAACTTCTTTATTGTTTACATTTTTAATAATGATAGAAGTAAGGGCCAGTGACTTTGGAGCCCATCTGTGTTCTGAGAAGACTTAACTCTTGTTGCGTAAATAAAGCCACATGGAGCAGGCTAAGAACCCAGGGTATCGAGTGCCAGTTCAAACTGGACACTGTATAATTTGGGGCAATTACTTTCTCTGTGCCTTTATTTCCTTCTACATAAAATGAGGATGATATTAAGGCCTTCTTTATAGATGCGTATGAAGATTAAATGAGTTAATTCACATAAAAGACTTAAAACAATGCCTATACATAGTAAGCACTCATAAATGTTAATGATTATTATCAGTGAGAAGGCATGTAGGAACCCATTGTTCAGAGAAGTGTAGTCCCTGGGAAGGGGTGGGATATCCTGGGTCTTCCTAGAGGAAAAAAAAACAAGAATACCTCTTAGGTTCAAAGTCACAGGACTGTTAAGGCCTAGAGTAGTTATAACCAAAGCTGGGGGCTAGGGAGGAACAGTGAGATTATCATTAGCTTGATCCTAAGGGTCCACAGATCCAGGTCCAGGGGCTGGCTCTTGGACCATAAGCAGAGCATGCATCAAAGAGGCCATTCTGCCTTGCTCTGTCTCTCCTGGAGATGGAAACTTTACTGCCAGGAACTTAATAATCTCACTAGAGGGCTACCTTCCACTTGGCCCACAGTGCCCACAGGGAAGGAATAAACGAGGCTTCCTCTGTCTCATAAACCCTGAGAAAACCAGCAAGACAAGAGATAGTAACTTGCACCTCAGCTTCCACCATGCCGTAGCAGCAGACAGGAGACTTCCCAGAACCACTGGATTCCCTGTTTTCTGCTGTGACACCTAAGGCAATAAATACTGACCCCTTTGGGCCGAGTCAGCCCTGGGGTTCTTGGACTTATCAGAAGAGAGGGACCTTGGGAAGAGAATAACCAGACTTCCTCCCCACACAGGACTGTGGGGATGGGACGCTCGAGTGTTTTCATTTACATCACCACCTTGGGTCTCTTTTGGGGCCTCAAACTGTCAAGCAGAAGGCTCCAATTTCACAAGTGAAGGCACTACTATCCGACCTGAGGATTTTCACAGATAGAACCATGCTGCTTCAGATAGCACATGATATTTCCCCAATTTCACTAAGTTAATGAATAGACATGACTATTCATTCCTTCTTTTCTCCCAGACAATCTGATATGTGATTGCCTTCTTACTATTATATACTCACACCAACATACACACACACACAAAAGACTTGTGAAGAGACACTTTAAAGATGTAACTGGCGTCTAAAGACGGGGAAATGTATTCACCACTCATCTTCTTGGACTCAGAGGCAGGTGCCAGATGTGCTATGGAGCTGCACAGCCAGTACTGACAGCAGCACTTCTTCTCTCTGCCCCATAAAGTACCAAAAACAAGTCTTTAATCAGAAGGCCTCATCATCTAAGAAGAGGTTGGCGCCTTTATGGGCACCTGTGACTCCGGAACCTCTCTGTTTGCAATGAATGCCTTTCTGTGGAGGGAACCGATGCTTTCAGAGGGGCTTGCCTCCTAGCAGCAGCAGGAAGGCCTGTCTGCTTGCTGGCTCTCTCCCCAGCACTCACACAGTGTAGGAGAGGAGCTTCAAGAAGACCGTGTGACCCATTCCCTCCTCTAGTCAGCACTGACTGCTCTTTGTCATGGGGCAATGCCTGTACTCAGTGTCAAGCACAGTGCTGGTAAAGGGATGGAACAACAGTGAGCAATACCATCACCTTCTTTCTCCTTACTGAGCTCAGAGTCTAGTCAAGTCACAGGTAATTAAAATAAGGTGCTTCAGGAGCTTGTGCACCCACCAAAATTCGTGCTCCTCCTTCTATATTATGACACTGTCACTGGACGGCAGTTACCCCTGGCAACTAGGCAGCGCCATGTTCTTGCCGATGGGATGGGAGCAAAAGGAACACAGGATGCCTCCATGTCAAGACAATAAGGGGCAGGTGTGCCCTTCAGCCACTCGCCCCCCTCCTGCCCCGCTAAGTGCTGAGGACTAAAGGCCCTAGAGGATGGCAGAACTTCAATACAGAAAGAGCTTGGGGCCTTGAATCACCCTGGAGAGAATAGCATAACTGCCAGAGCACCTGCACTGAATGGTTAGTTGAAGGAGAAATAAAATTCTGTTGCGTTAAACCACTAAAATGTTGAGTTTTGTCTCTAAAGCTGGCATTTTTCCTAACGTAGTGCTACAGCTGGAGAAAGCAAAGGGTGCTACAGAGCACCCAGCAGGCACCTCCAGGACCAGTGCCTGGAGGGATTATTTCTGGGCTATAACCTGAAATATATGCAGGCATAGGCCAGCCTAACGAGTAAAGGGTAAAAAAAGTTTTCCAAGAAGGAATAGCATGTGCCTGGGCGTGGGGAAAGCAAGAGAATGTGAGAAGCTCAAGGAACTGAAGAGTGTGGACAACTACAGAGCAGAAGCTGTAAGGGGGAGGAAAGAAGAGAAATGGGGAGGGTCAGGGCTGCGGAGATCAGCTGAAGGTCCATGTTAACCATACTACAGACCTGCAGCCTTATCCTGAGGGGCATGGGAAGCTCTGGATGGGAGTTCATTAGGGTGACACGATGAGATTTATGTTTAAGAAAGGTCAGGTGACTGTAGTGTGGAGAATGAATTGGAATAATCTTGGAAGGACAGATGTTCATTATTTCTTCTTTCTTCCCAAAGTGTATTAGGTCAATGTTGCTGGTAAAATGTGAGTGGCCTACTGCTGGAGGCTGGAGAGGTTCCCAACCTCCCCGTGAGGCCTGAGGAGCTCTTGAGAAGCAGGTGCTGGGCTGCAGGAGAGCAGCATCCTCCATTTTTGTTTACGACACATCTGGGTGCCAGATGAACAGAAGAGGCCTGCATGTGGGAGGGAGCCTGAGATGAAGACCACTGATCCCCACTGATGGCTGAGGGGTTCCAGCCAACCAAGCTCATGGGGCACCCCTAAGGATCCTCAGCACACAGAAAGGAATTTCTTCTGCCTGCTGTCTCACCAGACCCGGCACCCTTGAAAGCGACGGGTAAAGATCTAAACTGCATGTGCTGCTGGGAGAAGACTGTCTCCAGTCTGGAGAAGCCTGAGACCCAACCTTACCCAACCCCTTGTAACACATCACACATTGTCCATACACCCTTCTTCCTCCTGCCACCTCTGCTGGGCCTGATGATTTTTCCTTCTAGAGCTCTGAACCATAGAAAAGGAGACTGAAGCTCTCTCCCAGACCCTGAAGCTCTCTGCAAATGTTCACCCTTTCACTGAAGCACCGGGAAGAACATATACACACAGTTAACTTATGCTGAGAAGAAATAGTGTTTATGTGACATTGCTCACCTATCCATTCCTCTAGACACTTAATCTATGCCTCAGTTAAGCCAGCAATGCACAGAGAAACTAGAATACATCTCTTTGATCCTCATTAGAAGGTTTATGCTGAATTCTGCTAAGTTATGATTTGGCAGGCCAATACTGAAGATGTGACTAGACATAGCCCTGAGTAATCTGTCGTTTCTTTCAGGAGGATGTTACTGAGGACTCTGCTCAATGAATTCCGCAGGGTCCTCTTTACAGAGCCCGTGGGAGAAATTCTCCTCTGGTCTAAGGTCCAGAAATTACTGTGCCATTTCTGACCAACTGACCTGTGACTCATGGGACTGATTGTTTCCTCTCTTTTGAGCTAGAAAGCCAGAGCTAAATTTGAGGTCCACTCCTGACAAGGGCTCAGAGCCTCATGGAGCACATTTTGTACTCTCAGTTTCTTATTCTTCTCACCTTTATTTTCCTTTAGCCCTAATTTCCTCACTTTGCTAATCTTTGTTTTACCTTGTAATGTATGTATTTTTGCAATCCACCTTAAATCCTTTTTGGAGCAAGGTGGGAGTGAAAATAAATAATCAAATTATTAGCTATCTTTTACCATAATTATTGTAAAGTAGCTACTGATGACCAAATTTTAATACTCTTGCTCCTGGAAATTAGGATAGAAAGCAGGGAGGAGAATAATGATAGATGGCATAGGTTAGCATCGACAAAAAGGAGCTGTTAGAGTATTTTTAATTCTGTTCAATGCAAAATTTTAGCAAATAGAGGATGCTTGTCTATTGGAATTTGGTAAAAGATAAATGATGATTACAACCAGCCTAGTTGGGCGTCTACCCTTGGTGAACTTTGGGACTGTTCATTGAACAGTCTGCAACAGTTTTTTATTCTGAGCCAAATTTTTGTATCTCTGTATATGTTCCAACTGTTGGCTATTTTGAATAACAACTTCGTTGTATTTTACATTCTTCGAGAATCTTTTTGAGGGACTGAAATATATATTTATATACATTCACATGTATATTCATATATACATACAGACTATATAGTCATGCATTACCGCAAAGAAAGTTTTGTAATGGCATATACAGTCTTCCTTAGAAACTAGGAACTTTACTATTCACCTTGGCTATACCCTAGATTCAAGATAGACAGATTGTGTACATCATCCACAATCTTAACATTTTTTCCTAACCCAATAAAGCATCAGACACAAAGTCATTTTCTAGCATATCAATCCCAGCCCTCACATGTTCCAAAGCCATCCATCAGTCACTCCTCTGACTACTTGCTAAATTTTAGCCATAAACTCTTAGTTCTTCCAAGGCCATGTGAAATTCTGCATAAGTTTCTCAAAAGATTGATGAGCCTCCTTATAAGTAGAATAGAAAAGATGCATCTCTACTATTTTCCCAGAAAGTGAGCTTTTCCAGCTTTCTCTCTTCCAGGAATATTTGAGGCTCTTTGGAAGGATAAAGATATGAAGAGAATATAATTCCATATTTTTCATGCATAGCCTTCCAAGAAATGTCAACCTTCTGTACTAATCCTTCTTCTAGAGAAGTCATGGGACATGTGTTAGTTTCCTACTGCTGATATAACAAATCACCACAAACTAAGCGGCTTAAAACAACACATATTTATTATCTTACTATTCTATAGGTGAGAAATCTGAAATGGGTCTAATTGGACTAAATCAAGGTATCAGAAGGGCATTCCTTCTGAAGGCTCTAGGGGAGAATCTATTTCCTTGTCTTTTGCCAGCTTCTAAAGCCTACCCACATTCCTTGGCTTATAGCCCCTTCCTCCATCTCCAAAGCCAGCAATCTCAGCCCAAGTCTTCCTCATGCTGCCATCTCTCTGGTTTTGACCTCCTCTTCCATCTCCCAGTTCTACTTCAAAGGGCCCATGTGATTATATAGAGCCTATCCAAGTAACCCAGGGTAATCTCTTCATCTTAAAGTCAGCTGATTAGGTTCTATCTGTTACCTTAATTCCTCCTTGCCATATAACCCAACATATTCACAGGTTCCAGGGATTAGGAGATGGACATTTTGGAGAAGTCATCATTCTGCCAACCATAGCACACGAATCCTCCAAGAAGAAATCTAAGTATAGTCTCCTATAAGGCATTTTATAAGTTCATATTTCTGAAAATATACATATAGATTATCAAGTTACTTTTAATTTTTGTAGCATAGTCATTTCAATAATCTGGAAGCATTTCCCACATTTATTTCATCACCATCGCACTAAGGAAAATCTTATTCAAGGACATTTATTTGTTTTTTCAGTTCACTAATCAAAGAAGAGACAAAAGTTCTCCTGGATTTGCTAATGGTCTGATATAAACCAACAGACAAACATCCTTTTCTTCAATGTCTAGATATCCTCTACTTTCAGGCTCATAGAAGGATGGCATCTTACTCCCCTTGAAACTGACATGGCCAAGTGACCTGCAATCCTTTCATGAGCCTGGAAGTAGCACACATCTCCTCCACTATATTTCACTGGTGGAAGACAAACTTTGTCACAAACTATCATACTTCCCATTTATTCTTCTTAGAATAGTCTCCCCTAAGAGGCCTACATTGCCTCTCCCCTTTCCCTATTAGGATGGCATTTAATCCCGAATTCTAAGCCACCTCAGAGAGTTATTCCTTTTCCTGCTTATCTCCCATGTATACATGAGGTACTCATGTTAATAAACTTGTTTGTTTTTCTCTTGTTAACTTGTCTTTTATTACAGAGGTCTCAGCCAAGAACTCAGCAGCATAAAGGAAAACTTATTCCTATAGTTATTATAACATAATATTGCCTACCTTGCTTGGTACATGGCCTATCTATGAACTATGAGAAATATCCTGCTAAATACCACTAAACTCAAGCCGGAGTTTATCTGACAGATGTCCTAAGCTGTCAGATTCTGCTCTTAAAATATTTATTAAGGTCCACATCAATATGGTAAGGAACTCCCATTATATAACAAAATATTCTTTGATAACAGACAGATTTCAAAGCATTGACAATACTCTGTCAAAGTTTGGGATCTAGAAGTCAATTCACTATTAAAGTGGTGTTATATTTTTGTTTGCTTTACTGCTTTCCTAACAACTCTTAGAATGGTTGGTGCACTAGGCACAGTGGTATGTACACAATAGGAATCTAAAAAATATTTGTTGAATGATAGAATGATCATGGCACCTGATATCCAGAACAAATCTGTCCTTGTAAAGGCATCACCAAGAAATGAAAAATTTATCCCTGTTGCACTCCTCGAGCATAAGCCATGAGAGCACCAAAGTACTGATACTGAACCCAATAGTTTATTCCACCGCAATCCAAACCTCTGCTCAAATCATCATGTCTCCTCCTCCTATTGGCTCAGCTTAACTGATAAAACCAACCACATGGAATATTATTTTCACATGTAAATGAGACATTAGTAATTATTGAGTAGTGTGAGTAGCGATCCATTAATTATTTATCAAATACAAGATTAAGAGACAGCTTATATCAAAAGTCCTATTGTAAAGAATTTACTCTAATAAAAATTTCTCTTATTTTCAAAATAAAAGAGAATGAATACGTCAGTCATTACTTGACCTTCACTGATAGAGGAATTGAGCTGTCCTGGAAACTGCATTTAGAGTGTCTGCTCTAAGCTTCAGGCTGCCAAGGCACCTTAGGGGGCAACGAACAAGAGAGAAGGAGCTAGCAGCTCTTGCAGAAGGACACAGACAGCATATGAATGCACTCACACACATCTGCTGAGCCACATCTATACCTGCCTCATGTCTCAAGTTCATGAATAAACAGGGGCATGCACAGTCACACAAAGAGGCCAATCAGAGGCCTGGGCAGGGGCTAAAATAAGGTAAGTACTCCCAAGGTGGGGCCTCACAGGGACATGAACAGAGCCCTGGTGTTGGTAAAAAAGCAAACATCTAAAAATGGAACCCATTTTTGAACACCTTCTCTCTGCTTTTCAGGTATTCATTTCATACTGTTTCTTTTCATGCCTTTCTCAATACTCTAAAATCTTAGAGACTGTGCTCAGGGGAACAGTCTCACCCTTGCACCTTCCCTCTTCTGTTTCTGTACCTATCAAAGGAGACTGAGACGGGCGTAGCAAAGGTGAGACAGACAGAGTCCTATATTCCTCAGTGTCCACTCTAGGGGATTGACTGTTGTTGCAAATTCTAGTACAATGTCAACAGAGTGTTGGAAGAAAAGGATAAAACATATTCCATCGCTCCCAAGTGCCATTTACCTTGACCATGCTATTACAGATGGATATTAGGTATTTTTATCCTGTGGTTGGTATATGGCATGAGAGTCAGATTTATTTCCTTTTCCATACTAAGTGAACCCTAGTTGTAAAACTACTCAGCAGTAGTGAATAGGAAAGATCTCCAAAAAGGATTGCTGGCCACAGATCTCTCCATCTGCTACAACACTGGGATTTGGTGATGAATTTTAATGGGGCAGAAAACAACTTTAGTTGACCCTTGAACAAGATGGGTTTGAATTATGTGGGTCCACTTATATGCATATATTTTTTTCAATAGAAACAGTCTACCTTTCCAATCTTTGGGTTATGAATCCAGGGATTTTATCAACCAGGAATCAAAAACAGTATATTTGCATTCCCAGCCATGGTTTCTCAATTGCAGATTCCCAACAAAAATACTGCTTTCAATCTGCAGTTGGTTGAATTAGCGGATGCCAAGGGCAATTGTAGTTAAGTTTTTGGAGAGTCAAAATTTATATGCAAATTTTCGACGGCACAGGGGCGGGCACCCCTGTATCCTTGTTCAAGTGTCAACTGTATACCACATGCTGGAAGAACGGCAAAGAACGACAATCAGTGAGAAATCTGTTTCAGAGCAAAAGAAGTTTTAGATACATTCGCACTTTACTGAAAAGAACCTGCCTAAGTGTCAATTATTTGACAATTAACTTTCCTTTATGTAATGCTTCTTGTACATTGCATTTAATTATAGAATTAGTTGTTCAAACTTTGCCAATGTAGCATTAAAACAGTGGTTTGAAAAGTTGAAATTCTGGCCAAAAAATAACTTTTTATTTACATTATGTCCAAAAATAATTTGACTTGTTTTTTAAAAATTGAACTAACTGCTTTGGGAGCTCAATTGCCTTAACTTACTAGATACATTGCCAATATTTGATAAATCATAGAAGTTTGATACAGTTCCTCTTCTGTAACAGTTAAATCATTTGCTAAATGATTAGTGATGCCCATCATGAATATGTGGCAGAGGGATGGGATGATGGGGTGGATGTAGGTTAGGGAGCGGATGAGAGTGGGACTTGAGGGAGTGAGGAATAGCACTTGTGCCATATACGGTGTCATATTGCCGTTATAAACATTGAACCAATGATAATGCAGCTGAAGTTCATAATACTGGAGAGAAGATACTGAATTATTATCACACTCAAGAGAATCTTTGGTCTTTTAAGAAACGTTCCACAAATGCAAATGCAATATTAATAAATAAAATTTCTCCACTGAAGAACAATTTTTCTAAGTAATAGTTTTCTCAATTATTTAATTAAATAATAATTACCAGAAACACAACAGCCTCAACTCCGCCATGCATGATAACCATGTGTAAATTCTGCCTGGCTTTCATAACTTCTACAGCTGAATTGTGTGTTTGTGTAGCTTGACCTTTTTCTTCCTATAAGCTGGTGAGGCTGAAGTATTAAGGAACTAGCAAAATTCATAAAAAACTTCAAGTCAGAGTCACTCTTTTTTGAAAAGGCAACACATTTAAAAAGCATCACTTGTAATTATGAAGCTATTATAAAAACATTTTAGGAATGTGGAAGTACATTAAATCTCCCAGAGAGAACAGGCACAAGAACATGGCCTAATGACATCTCTTGGAATAAATTTAATGTGTCAAAAGTTGCTTCATTTAAAAAAAATTAAAATGTCCAAAAATTATGTGAAGCATTTTAAAGTTAAATGTCTATACTCAGGAAGTGAACAGATACTTTGTGGGGCTGCCTTAATGACTAATACAAATTGTCAGATAAGTAATTGAATCTTGATGAGAAAGGAGTCAAAATGAACAAAAGATTCTTCTTCATACAGACATGTAACAAAAGCTATGATGGCTAAGTAAGAAACCTTAGGTAATTTTATCTACATCCAATTCCATGTATCAAATTGCTTTCAATGCTACAAGGGTAAGAAGTGAATATAAAGAAAATGAAAGCCTAGGAAAATGGGAATTTCATCCTGAACCTCTCCAATATATTAATAACAATAGTGACTTCCATTTCTAAATCTTGACTATGTGCCAGGCATTGAGCTAGGCATTTTCTATATATTACTACATTTAACACTCAAAATAGTCTTTTAAGGCAAGGATTATTATTATCATCAAATTATACATGAAGAAATTTCCTTCCATTCAGAGTTTTACCCAAAAAATCCCACAGTTATTTATAACATAAATTGTCTGTTAATATCCAAGAACAGAATTACATAGGTCTAGGCTCTCTGGTGTCCACTAGAAATGGGAAACAGAAAGCATCAGGCTTGACTCAGCCCTAAACTAAATTTGTTTGGGCTCCTACTGGAACTCAGAGAACAATTCGATCCCTATTGTGAAATCTCTTCTGAATGCATTCAGACATAGATTATTCTCTCATTTTCATCTCCTCAAATATCATTGTAACATTCAAATTTTCTCAACCAAAATTATCAACAATTTAGAGTGTATCCATCTAGACTGTTTTCCAATAGATAGATGATAGATAGATAGATAGATAGATAGATAGATAGATAGATAGATAGATAGATATAGATATACATCTACTTTTTGTTTTTGACAAAATTATAATCATACTACACATAATATTCTACATGTTTCTTTCACTTTATCACATTTGTATATTCTTTCTATATCAGTGTATATAACTCCACCTTATTCTTTTCAATAGCTGCCTGGAATTCCACTAAGTGAACATACTTTTATCTATTTAATCACTTTCATACTGTTCAACATTTAAATTATCTGTAGATTTTGCTGTTACAAACATGTTGCAATAAACATCCCCACATGCCTACATGAGTATTTCCATAGTATATATAGATACCCAGAATTATTACTGTAGAAAACTACCTCCAGTTTAAAAAGTTAGGAATTAACATTATATATATATATAATATATATATATATATATGTATATATATATATATATATTATATATATATATAGTTGCTCTCTAAATGACTTTCTTAACCAACTTCTTTTCTTCCGCATGCATTCCTCTCCCGCTTTTGGAGGATGGTGTTTAGACTATACCTCTCACCATTTGCCCATCTTATCTGTCCTCTTTGCTTTTCCTGGTCTACTCTCCACTTCCGTCTACATAGATCCCACCCTCCTTTCACATTCCTATTAACTGACCATAACATGACATAAAAGCATATTTAAAATTTTAACTTCTTATGAATAAGGTTTTTTGTTTCCACTGGTTAAATAATCGAATAGTTTTATCTTTCGTATGTCCCCCCCAAAAAAATAGTAATAAAGCACAATAATTACTTTAATGTGACCCTTGATTTCAATAACCGTGGCAGGGAAAAATGCCTCACCTTCACCCCATATACACAACTCTAGTGTGCCAAATGTCAAAATCTATCCATATAGAAAGTTTAAAATTCAGTTCATTATCAGGAATTCTTTTCGGTACATGATGTTGAAACATGCAGATACTTAAACTTTTCAGGTTTTAATTAGGTATTCAGTGTTAGTAGTTAGAATAAGATATAGGCAATCATGATCACAGAAAGCACTTGCAAGAATTAGTTCTTTCCAAGTCTTTTGAATAGCAGAATAATGATCAGGGAGAATCTGCTTGACTTTCATTTCTGCATAACCAATCTCTCCCAAGACACCTGGTCTCACGTACTTATCTCCCTTCAGGAGTCAGTAAACTGCCCTTGTGCCAAAATATAGAGGGCAGTTCAAGGACTTAGAAAACCATGGAAAACAAATCTTGAGGACTTTCAATTTATTTATCCAGGAAAAAAACAAACAAACTTGATTTTCTATTTCTAAGGTAAACACTATAGAAAGAAATACAAAGAGTTAACTTTGATAGGGAAACGGAAAAAACATCTATGTGATATGCAAGGCAAACAGCAAAGTTAAATCTTAATAAATAGAAAGATGAAATTTCCCTGGAACTACATTTAAGATAAGAAAGGAAGAAATTACATATGCATGTGTGTTGGTTGGGGAGGGTGGCTGTTTATATTCATTGAAAAAGTCTACAAGGATATGCATCCAAATGCTAATGTTGGTTATCTCTGGGGTTTGGGATTACAGGTAGTTTTTTTCATTCCGCTTGCTAGAACTTTCTAATTTTTCTCCAGTAAACACAAATAACTTGTGTAAAATAAATCAATAAAAGTTAAAAATGTAAATGTTTGTGAAAAAACTCAAGACATTTAAGTCTTTGTAAAATAGATCTAAGGGCTCTGTCAAACTCCAAATAACTGACATTTGACTTGATATTTGTTGTTAGAATCCAAATTCTCATACTTTAACAAGTGAAAGATTACTTAGAATTGATAAAATGAAATGGAAAGTCCCAGAAATACTGAAAAAACATAGTCAAACAATCTAGTAGTAGGTATTAAACAATTCAATATTTATATAAGATAGTTAATATAAAATGATACTTACTATCAAGGACTTGTTTCGAAAACATTTTAGGAGCTTAGAAAAATTAACGATTTCAAAGTGATTCAAATCAACAAGTAGCAGGTAGTCCAAATGGAATTTCTTCACAAACAATATTGGATCAGTTATATAAGCCACAGCTAGCTTGGCTTGCCAAAGGACAAACTTACTCAGATGCCAAGAAATGTTCAGAGTTTGCACCTTAAATTTACTGCAACTTCAAGACGATGCACTGAAGCATTAAGTATAATAGCAAGAGACTGGAAACAATCCAAATAATCATCACCAAAAAGCTGGCTGAATAAACCATGCCACTGAAACAAAGGAATGCACATGACCTCAACTATCATGGCATAATCACTGGAATAAATTGTTAAGTGAAGAAAAAAAAAAGGGAGCAAGGAAACAGGTTTATAGTGTGGTATCTTCTGGCTAGAAAGGGAGAGGAGAGAAATATAAAATAAACATGTTTGCTTATATTTGAAAAAAAGAAAAAAATTAAAGAATAACCCAAAAACTAAAAAAATTATTAACTATAGAAAGAAGAAGGAGACAAGGTAGAGGTAATAGGGATAGAGGCTAGACTTCTCATTGTACTTTATTGTGTAGTCTTGACTTGGAACCATAAAAACATTTTACATACTTAAACATATTAAATTAAACAAATATTTACTACATCTTGATTAAAGTTTAATTTGGCTAATTAAATCTTTCACTTATACTGAGTAGGAATTTCTTAAGTAGAAATGATAAATCTTTCTAATTTCATTATCCTCTAAAATGAATTTTTTGCCTATTTGACCTGTTAAGCCAAATTTCATCTATTTCCCACAAGTTTTTCATTTCTTTCCCACAAGTTATTTTGTGCTATAGATAGACAATTTCAGGTTGGAAAAGAGATAAGTGGGCTTGGGGTTTTTTTGTTTTTGTTTTTGTTTTTTTCAGTTATTGTTATAAAGCCTTTACTTTTTCAGAGTAGTTTTAGTTTAATAGCCAAACCGGGTGGAAGGTACAAAGAATTTCTACATATCCTTTGCCCTCACACATGCATAGCCTTCCCTATTACCAACATCCTCCATCAGAGTGGTACATTTTTTATGA
Organism: Pteropus medius; assembly: GCF_902729225.1. Taxonomy (NCBI): domain Eukaryota; kingdom Metazoa; phylum Chordata; class Mammalia; order Chiroptera; family Pteropodidae; genus Pteropus; species Pteropus medius. The sequence continues at coordinate 2,504,284 of NW_024343578.1, forward strand.
TAAATGAACCTATACTGCAACATCATTATCACCCAAAATCCATAGTTTACATTACGGTTCACTCTTGGTGTTATATATTCTATGGGTTTGACAAATGTCTAATGATATCATACAAAGTATTTTCATTGCCCTAAAACCCCTCTGTGCTCTACCTATTCATTTTACCCTCCCCCCTTACCCTGCCAGCCCCTGACAACCACTGATCTTTTTACTGCCTGCCCTAGAATGTTGTATACTTGGAATCATATAGTATATGGCCTTTTCAGATTGTCTTCTTTCACTTAGTAAAATGTAGTTAAGGTTCCACTTTTCAAGTGGTTTTTTTACATATCGATATCTTCTATAGAAGAAACAAACTCTTATTCCTTCAGAACTTTGTTCTGATGCTTTGAAATAATCATAGAAACTACTATTTTATTGCATGTTTACTATATGACAGGCACTCTAAACATAGTGTACATATTTTCTCACTTGATCTGCTCAATGACCCTATAAAGTAAATATTTTCAATATCCATATTTTACAGATGAAAAGCTAAAGCATAGAGAAGTTAGTTACATGCCCAAAGTCACATGCTTTTTCTTTGACGACATTACTGAGGTATATTTCACATATCATAAAATTCTCTCAAGTGTGCAATTCAGTAATTTTTGGTAACTTTACCAAGTGGTACAACTATCACCATAAATCAGTTCCAGAACATTGTCATCCCTCCAATAAGATCCTTCTTGCCCATTTACAGTTAATCCCCATGACCCTCAGGCATCACCAATCTACTTTCTGTCTCTATATTTCTGGGCATTTCATATAAATGATATCATACTACATGTGGTCTCTTTTGTTAGGTTTCTTTCATTTAGCATAATGTTTCTGAAGTTCACTCAAGATCAGCATGTGTCAGTAGTTCACTGTTTTTGATTGCTGAATAGTATTCCATTGAATGAATATACCATATTTTATCTATCCATTTACGAGTTGATGGACATTTAGGCTGTTCCAGTTGGGGAATATTACGAATAGCACTGTTAGGTACAAATCTTCATGCAGACCTATGTTTTCATTTCTCTCTACTTTGGAGTAAAATTGCATATTATATGGTAGTTTTATGTTCATTTTTTTTGAGAAACTGCCAAAACGTTTCCAAAGTGATTTCACCATTGCATATTCCCATCAGCAGCGTATAAGAATTTCCATTTCTCTACATCATCACCAACATTTGTTGTCTTTCTTATTTCCTCTAGCCATTTTAGTGAGCATGAAATGGTATTTCAGTGTGGCTTTAATTTGCATTTTCCTAATGACTAATAATGCTGAGCATCTTTTCACATACTTCTTAGGTATTGTGTGTGTGTGTGTGTGTGTGTGTGTGTATGTGTGTGATGTCTGTTTATACTTTTTGCCCATTTTTTGATTGAGTTATTTATCTTGTAAGTCAATTGTATGTATACGTTTGTTAATTCTTGATAAAAGTCCTTGATTGAATATGTGCTTTGCAAATATTTTCTCCCAGTCTGCTTCTTATCTTTTAATTTTCTTAATGGTGTCTTTTGAAGTTCAAAAGTTTTGAAATTTGATGAGATCTAAGTTATCATATTTTCCTTTTGCTAACTATGCTTTTCCATATTGTACTTAAGGAAGCTTCGCTCAACTAATGTCTTGAATATTGTCTTGTATTTTTTTTCTAAGAGTTTTATTGTTTTACTTTTCAATTTAAGTCTGTGATCCATTTTAAGTTAATTTTTGTGTATAGGCTGGTGGGAGAGCCTAAGTTTATCTTTTTGCGCTATGGATATCTAATTATCCCAGCACCATCGTTGAATAGACTATCTATTCTCTCAGTAAATTGCCTTGGCATCTTGTAAAAAATCAATTGACTATAGATACAAGGATTTATTTCTGGATTCTCAATTCTGTTCCTTTTATTTATATATCTATCCTTACGCCAATATCACACTGTAATAACTGGAACCTAATAGTAATTTGAAATTGGGAGATGACAATCCTCTAATTCCATTCTTCTTTTTCAGAATTGTTTGGGCTAGTCTAGATATTTGCATTTCCATATAAAGTTTAAGATCTGCTTATCAATTCTGCCCAAAAATAGGCATGCTGGAATTTTAACAGTAATTGCATTGTATCTATACGATTTGGAGATAATTGACATCTTAACAATATCGTATCTTCCAATCCATGGACATGGAATATCTCTCCATTTACTTAAATCTTCTTTCTTTTCCTTCAGCAAAGTTTTGTAATTTTCAGTGTACAAATCCTGAATTGCTTTTAAAAATTTATTCCTAAGTATTTTATTATTTCTGATGCTATTATGAATGGAATTATATTCTTAATTTCATTTTTGATTTGTTCATTACTTATATACACAAAAACAATTGATTTTAGTATACTGATCTTATATCTTGCAACTCTGCTGTACTTGTTTATTAGTTCTAACAGTTTGTGTGTGTGTGTGTGTCTGTGTGTATTCCTTAGAATATTCTATACACATATTTTGTTCAGAAGCCCAGCAAATTATAAAGGTCACTTTTAAGGGGCCTTGATAAATGTTTGGTCTCATTTGTAAACTTGGTTAAACTCCTTTTAAACTGCTTTTATAAATTTAATGTATTCAATTTCCTTTTAAGTACTATAATTGTCTGGCTTAACAAAACTTTCCTGAATACTTAAATAACTCTTATAAATCTAATATATTAAACTTATAAATATGGTAAATCTTTAGTTCTATTAAATTATTCAGTCTATAAGAAACTTATTAACATTCGAACTTAAAATCACAAGTCTAAATCAAGTACACATTTAAAATTAGAATAACAGGAAGATATCTTGCTCCATTGGCCAAATTCTCTTAACTATTATAAGTTTTAAAATGCCAAAATATAAAATGCCAAGAATGCACAGACTTCTTAACTTGAAAATATGAATACTACATATTTGAGAGCCTTAAACATTACTATACTTATTTTTAAATCATCTCAGAATTAAAAGATGCTGACATACCAAGAAATTAACCATACCATCCCAAACAACCATCCCTCTCTTTTCTTATTCTCTCCTATACATTTGCTCCCCAGCCAACCTGACTAAATCTCAGTGAAGGCCTTGCCATCAACTACCTCTGTGACCTTGGCTAAAGCTACTGCTCTCTTAGAGTTCCTGTTTTCTTTACTTATTTAAAAAAAAAAAAAAAAGGATGGCGTTAGGTTAGATGATTGCTATGGTCTTAACCACAAAATTCTTGAATTCATGTTTGTCTGTTTATTCACAGCTGTGCTTTTCCATTCAGATTAATGGGAATGAACAAAATTACTAAAAAGCAAAGCATCTACTGCTCATTAAAAGCTACCGTCACAGAGAATGTTCGTTATTACACATACAGTCATAATGATATTTCAGTTAACAGCAGACCACATATACAACTGTGGTCCCATAAGACTTTAATAGAGCTGAAAATTTTTATCTTCCAGTGAAATTGTGGCAGATTCATTACTGACATGTTTGTAGTGATGCTTGTATAAACAAACCTATTGCACTGCCAGTTGTATAAAAGTACAACACATATAATTACAGTAGTAGGCTATACCACTTAGATTTGTAAAACATTCTGATGTTCTCAGAAAAACAAAATCGCCTAATGATGCATTTCTCAGAAGGTATCCCCATCGTTAAGTGGCACATGATGTAATAAGATTTGTAATCTAAACTTAAAAGCTTAAAAAATACAAGGGTTTTTAAAATTCTAACTTTAATAAATCAAATACTAATTTAAAAATCAAAGTAACTTATGAATAATCTCTTATGTGGGCAAAAACAACCATCGAGGACCTTAAAAATCACTTTTAATAAATTGGAGCGTTATATCTCTTGGGTAAGATAGGCTGTCATTCAATAGGCATGTATGAAGCACCTACTGTGCATCAGACACAATAGGCATGTATGAAGCACCCTACTGTGCTGGGTGCCAAAGACTGAGGAGTTCACAGGCTCCCGGGGGTGGTATTCCCACAAGGTTCTAATATAGCCAACCTGTACAGATGTTAGCCAGGCAACCAAGGGTATTGAGTTGTTTAGTATTCTCCATAAAAGAGAACCATGCTGCTATAGCAGGATACTATTTTGAAATAGAACACAACAAATATAGGAATCAAAGATCGACTTTTGAGTTTCAAAAGTCTCTCCTTAAAGATTTGTAAGAATGCTTGGTAGATGGCTTTCCTGCCTAACAGCTCCCCTCCTCCACACAATGCTGGATCAAAATTCCATCAGCCTGGTAGGAAGGAGCAACGGGGGGGAAAAAAGGAAGTGGAGGAGGAATCATAGATGCATCATTCCTGAGAAGGGGCCCTGCACCCTGTCTCTCTGAGCCAAATTCCTGTTGAAGAGAAAAACAGATCTTCCCCAGGTAATTTTGGGCATTTGAAAAAGGGAGAGCTGTGCCCTTGCCCCGAGGGAGCCCAGTAGGTAGCAAGACCCAGAATTCCCCAAGCCCTGTGTGTTGAGGTTGGTCTAGGCAGAAAGGTCTGAGGTAGCCTCCCCAGGAAGCTTGGGAACAGCAACAGGATCCTAGGTGGCCCTCAAAGAGTGCAGAAATGGAATCCCCCCGCCTAGGTGGGGCTAGTGTATTGGCACTATGCTGGGCACCTTCCATGCCTATTTCATTCCACTCTGACAATGGCCCTAGGAGGGAGGCAGTCTCAGAATCTGTACTTTAAAGATAAAGAAAGTAAGGCTCTGAATTAAATAGCATACTCAAGGACACACAGCTTGAAGCCAGGACTTGAATGCATTCTCCTAACTCATGCTATACTGCTCCCCATTAAAATATATATAATATCTATCACCTTTCTTGAAAGATGGATGAGGTAGAGACCTGTCTTCATGCCTTGTAGCATGCAGAAAATGGCAGCAAGCCAAAGACAAGAACCCAAGCAAAGAAAAAGATAATTCAGGTCCTTACTCAGCATTGTTCCTGATGACAGTTAAGCTAATGGAAGCTACAAAACACAGCCAAGAAAATTCTTTTTTTTTTTTTCTCCCTTTGCTGGATAAGATCTGGCAGTTTGGGGGTCATTTAAAGGCCCTGACACATATTTTTAAGAGTGAGCTCCCTGCTACCCTTGTGCCCTTCTAAGTGTCCCAACCCTCAGTCTGCCTAGATGTACAGAGAGAACCCCACCAAGAGGAAAGTGAGAGATTTACCTTAAAGATGAGGATAAACTTTCAAGTATATTGTAAAGAGAAAAAAAAACAAAACAAAACAAATACTACATGCAGTAGGATCCAGTTTTGTCTACTATATACATGTGAATACATTTGCACAGGGAATGGGCTCTCTCTGGGCAGTAGGAAGATGGGTAATTCTATTAGCTTCTGGGTCACATGGTAGTTAAGGGGCAAGTTACTGAGCTAGGTGGCCTGGATTTGAATCCCCACTCTGCCACTTACTGTCTATGGGACTTTGGGTGAAGTGGCTGAACCTGTCAGAGTCTCAAATTTTTCATCTGTGAAATAAGGGTACTAACAGAACCTGCCTTTCAGGGCTGTGTGAGGATTATAGTAAATCATCCCAGACCTAAACTCAGCATACTGCTTGGTACATGGCAAGCACTCAGTTATTATATGTGAAGAATATCTCCACCTGCTGCCAGAGGCCATAATCCAGCTTCTTGGTTTCCCGTCTACTGTACAGACCACCTGACTCAACCTCCTTCTATAGATATGGAACCCCAGAGGTGGCCCTTGCAAAGCTCAGTCCAGAACCCAGGGCTCCGCTCACCATTCCAGTCTTTCTCCACCCCTTCAGGAACTTCTCCCCAGAGTATTTTCTGCATGAGGGTCCCTTAAAGGGTCTCCCATCAGTTTCTGTACATTCAGGGAAAATCTGGCTGTAAACAGCTCTGTCAAGGAAATCCAAACAAACTGTGTGAGATACTCCTAATTTGAAAGGAATTCTGTTCCACCTAATTTAAGGCACTGACAACTCAGACTATAAAGAATTGCAGAAATGATTGCGTTGTTAAAAGAATCAGGAGAAATATTCTAAGGAGAAATATTAGAGAGAGAGGAGACAAAATCTAGATACAGAGAGACAGAGATCTATCTCAATGTGAAAGTTTGTTTTTTACATTGGGCATCTAATGTAAAATCCATTATATTGGGTATTTAGTCACATGGGTATTTAACCAAGAGAAAGAGAACTCCATGAGTTTCATTTCAAAAATCATGCTTAGAACTCCCTTTGAACTCGTGTCTCAGCAGAGGGGTTGAGAAAAAAACAAGACAAGACTGAATATGATTAGAAGCTCTTATGAATTGTAAATCTGAGGGCTATTAAAGTATACATGCCTTGTTTTAAATACCTTCTTCTCCACTTGCTGTGCAATCTTGGGTAAGTTACTCAACATCTCTGACTGAGTCTTAGTTTCCTTACCTGAAAGATAAGGATAATCCCTAACTCATAGGATAAATGTAAGAATTATAAAAGATAATGCATATAAAGACCCAAGCACATACTGAAATTGAACGGATGATAGTCCTTTCCTTACTTAGAAAACTACAGCCTAATATCAATTAGGAATTTCTGTTTAAGGCTTATAAATTCAGTTTCGTGATGATTTCGCGCAGAGGAAAAGGCCTACATAGAAAATTTGGAAACTGAAATTATCCAGACTTGGGTTTAAATCCTATCTCTGCCTTCTATTACCTTGTAACCTTAAACAAGTTGACTCAGTTTCCTCAAGTTTAAACTGGAATTGATCACAGTGTCTAACTCAAAGGGGTTAAGGATAAAGCTTATAAAGTACTTGGCATGACCCCTACCATTCTAAAAATGATGGTTATTCATTTCAGTTTTGTTTCTGTTTTTCTAAAAATTATTCTTATAATTGCCTTGTACCTTTCCTTCAATTTATGCTTGCAGTAATAGCCACAGATTTTGTATTCCACAGCTTGGCACATTTCCACTGCAACAATTTAATCCATACAAAACTTGGGCAAGAACTATGGAAATGTTTATTTAGATAAAACTAAGAAAGTGACATGGAAATAATAAAATTAGTTTCTTCATTTTAAAAGTACCCTGACCCAGTATAACACAGCTCAAAGGGTCCATCTGCAGACTAAAGTGGAGAGATCACAAATATGTCCAGTAGAAAATCACTGCTTAGTCTGCTCAGAGAGTCTATAAAGGCCCTGGCAGCCCAATTAAGTATGAGTGAGGAGAGAATTAATGTTTGTTAAGTATCTACAATGTGTCAATGGCTACATTTATATTCTCTCGCTTATCAGTCATACCACTGCAGCCATGTACATCACAAATAATGCCAGGCACAGTGAGATTCTTGGTTCTGCTCTTTTTAAACATTTCATTGAAAACTTAACAGATACTAACTTGTCAAGTTCTATTAATAACCCTTCAAAGTAGGATTTCTCATCATTTTTTTTTAAAAAAAGGGAACTGAGGCACAGGGAAGTTAAGTAGATTTGCCCTAGGTCACACAACTTGTAAGTACTAGAGGCAGAATTTAAACCCCAGCACTAAAAACTACACTGTCAGATTACTAGTAGCTGATCCTTATGTGAAGCTGTACCACCAAAGTGAATTAGCAAAGTGAAGGGCTATGCTGTGAGAATATTGTATCTTAGACTGCTACCGTGACTATCACATGTTTTGGGTGGGGGTTTTTTTGGTGAGGCGAAGAATCTGGCTTTTATTACTGTTACCATTGCTATTGTTATTTGATTAGTTAATACATTAGTTCAAAATTCAGAAGGTACAGAAGGTATTCGATAAGTGTCCTCTATCCCTGCCTACACAGTCAGTACCTTGCCTTGGAAGCAAACAGTGCTATATGTTTCCTGGCTATCTTTCCAGAAATTTCTTATGCATACAAGCACATAAATACACACACACACACACATGCGTGTGTGCATGCAAGGTAACATTATTTATACTTTTCTGCACCTTCCTCTTTCCTGGGACCCTGTATCTGGAGACCATTTTGTACATAGAGAGCTTCCTTATTCCTGGTGAGAGCTGCCAACTATTTCATTGTGTGATTTGTCGTCTATTGGACATTTAGGTTGTTTACAATCTTTTGCTGTTACCAACAATGTGGCAGTGAATAACTCTGTCTATAGCTCATTTTTCATATTTGAAAGTACATCTGATAACATCCTAGAAGCGGAATTGCTGGGTTACACAGTACGTGCATTTGATAGATATTCTCTTCTTCCCCTCCGCAGAGATTACCCAAATTTCAAAATGTTTGATCCCTGCCACTCTTATTTATGAATGTCTAGATCAGTTTAATTAAAATGCCCCTAAGATTTCAATTAAAGTGTGCCTAAGATTTCAACTCTTATCTGCATGATTTTGATATTGGTGCTGATAAAAGGACAACTTTCAACCATAACTCACAATGTAAATTTTTAATTTTCATCAAAATGGTATTTCCAACAAATTGGCTATTAAATAAAGGTTCAAAGTTGGAATATACAATTTATATCAATAAAACACCGCTTCTATCTGTTTTACATGTTGGGGTTCTGCCCAGGCACCACCTATGGTTACACAATGATACAAACAGCACCCCCTAGAGTTGTGCACTGTATTATGGCAGCTCTGTCATCTAGGTTCTGCCTAAGATTTCATTCAGGAGAAGTGTGTAGTGGGAGGTGTTCTATTTAAGGTAAAACACAGTTGAGACCCCTATGTGCCCCAAGTTAGACACAGGTAGTTACTTTATAAATGCTTCTTGATGCTAATAATGGTAGCTGAATCTCAGTTCTTCTGAGAGTGTGCAAACTCCCAGGATATTTTTATAGCAATTTCAGATGACCTAGTTGAAATGAAACCTTAAACCCTGTACCAAGAGGAAGGCCACATGTCAATGTCATCTGGCCCTTGTCAGAGAACAGAACACAGAGTAATCACTGATTGATCAGCTTCCTGACCCCCTGGATGTTAAATTTTTATCCATAGGAAGTTAGTTAGTGACATGCAAGGAAATCTGCCTTGGAGATGGAAGGCAACAGCCTAGTGGAGCTAAGCTTCATCAGATTTAGATACATTCACAAGTGTTTATCATTCATACTGTGAGATATGTAGAATTAACTGTGCTTTGCTTTCCACCTAGCATCCCACTATCCTAAATTAGATTTGAGATCAGGCCGATACTCATGGGCCTGGCCTGAGGAGGCTGACGTTTAAGGAAGAGGAAGGATCTTTTATTCTACCAGTGGGACAGCTTGGCAACTGGGGCATTGGAAATGTAATGCTGCAGAGCCTGTCACATTTACTCCTCCCTTATCTCTGCTATCTTATCTTCGCCTTCACAGGAGATTGACCACAAAGGAGGCACTAGGAGGAGGAAGGATGTTAAAGCACTGTGGATGGAGAAGGATCATATCTAATCCCCAGCAGCCAAAGAGCTCAGCTCTGGTGATAAAGGGATCTAGCAGTAATCCAGCCTCTCAACAAAGAGATTTAATATCCTGGGGGGTGAGATCCACTCAGCCGTGCAGGGTCATCAGCCGATTTAATCCAGCCAGGATTTTTACAGATAGAGTGACTATAAGCAACTCTCTGCTTTTGGTTTCCAAGATTGATAGCATTTTTAGAGAGTAAATGAATAAAGTAACTTACTTTGAGGTCTGATTACATGTGATACTCATATCTTAAAAACAGAGTTTATTAAATAAGCCAATTATGCCCAATTTGCTGCTAGCCTAAACACAACCATTTCTCTAAAGTCTAGGAGGCTGTCACACTCATAGGTAACTTCCCTTCATTACTGTGTAGTGTGGTGACGCCTAGTGGAAGAAAGAAGGGGAGCATCTAAGCAGATGCCTGAAAAAAGTATTTTTGATGGCTCCATTTTCATGAAAGTTATACAAACTGCACCTTAGAGTGGGCTGGGCCACCAGCTCCAATTTAAAAGTTCTTTTGTGTTTCTTCCATTGCTGATAACAAGTGTAGCCTTATTTCTTTTTAAAACTTTTCTGACCTGTATAAGGCAGAGAGGTGAGAAGTTAATGAACACTGTTCTGTCCAAAACATTTCTCCCACAGAAATGACACCTGTTTTACGCCTGAGAGAAGCCTGAAGATAGCCACTCAAAGTCTGGAATGACTATGTCACTTAAAGCAAGTAGCCAAATGGCTGGCCAGGGTGGTTTAAGAATGGGTAGACTAGGAAACAGCCTATATAGTCTGATACTAGGTAAGCTAAAAAGACTTCTTTGTCTCTCAAATGTTTCCTTCCTCACCCATATTAATGTCTGGATTTCCACCACTTTGCAACTCATTCCTTTGGCACTGGGAAAATTTCTGCAGCCCTTACTAATATATACTAAGTGCAAATGACCCCGACATGGGTAATAGTTTAAGCCTTGCTAATATTCTGAGAAAGGAAGGTAAATTAAAGCTGAGATCAACTGACTATTTATTAAAGAAGCTAGAAAAGGAATGTATATATTGGATCAAATTAGATGAGTTCCTGGTATGGTTATAGTGACTAGCTGAGATCTAGGTCCTGACAAAAATGGAGCAAACGCACTTGCGGGAAGAAGAATAGAGCCTGGGAGGGGAAAGATGGGTATTGAAATTAGAGGAAAAGTAGGAGGAACCTAAGACACTTTTGTCACCCTATTGTGGACAAAAAAGAGGTCACAAACTAAACTGGACAAGCTCAGCGGAAGTCTACATGGAAGGCCTTACAAACTCAGAGACTAACAGTAAGCACATACAATGAGCTGAACATAAAAATTCCTAACTAAAAGAGAGTCATGATGTGTAGTCACTTCTTAGGCCTATAGCTTCCTTGACAAAAGTCAATCCTTACCTTAAGTTAGCCTGTCTATTGTCTTTTTGCATCTAAGATTACATATCTTTGAAATAGTAGAGTAACTTTTCCAGATTCCTCAGGGTACAACCACCAAATCAGAGAACAAGACCACAGAACCTCTCGTTGTTATCGTGTTCCCTGAATACCAAATCTATGTGCTATGAGTGCTGACTATTAACTTCCCTGTACCCAGCAATGTAAAAAAAGTATGTGTCTCTCTATTTTATTTTTTATCCAATCCCAGAGATTCCCCCCATTTTGCTTTCTCCCGCCCCCTTAAATCTACCAACAATGAATTTCACATTATATCTCCTCCTTTTATTCTAATGTATATAATAAGCAGCAGACCAATTCTCCAGAGAATGTTCTCATTCCGTTGCTTCCCAGCAATTGTGATCAGTTTAGCTCAAATAAACTCATGAAAATTCTCTACGGGTTTGGACACTTCTTACGTGGACTCTACAAGCCATTTCTACTCACAACATTTCTGACACCAAATGTATGGTGTCTTTTCCAAGACCACTTCAACTCTCCAAAACCAGCTAAGTGCCCTATGATTCAATTCAGTTCTAACACTTTGTACCTGGAGTTAGCATCAGATTCCACAAGTTAACGGTTCAGTCCCACAATCCTGCCCCCTACTTCAGATGTCAGTTGCAAGTCACAGGTTGTTACTTCTGACTGACCCAGTCATACATTCAGGGAGTTCTCACAACTCCCTCGGTTTCAATAATTAACCAGAACAAATTAACAGAACTCAGGAAAGCAATTTACTTACTATTACTAGTTTATTATAAAGTGTGGGGTTCCGAATGAGCCATCCCAAGATGTGCCTCAGTGGTATGCAGATTACTTTGAGCTAAAGGCTACGTTAGCTTCAGGCTCAAAAGAAACTTCTGTACGCTCCCCCCATCCCTCAGTACACACACACCAACTACCTAGAAGAATTTGAATTAGGGGCCTTGTCTATGAGAGCTTATCAGAGGTAACTTCTTTTGACCTATCTATAGGGCAGGGCAAACTTCTATTTACTAATAAACATTTATTCTTCTTATCATCTTGCAATGACCCTTTGAAGCCCCCAAGTTACCTTACCTCATCCCTACCTCAGAATATCTTATATATCCATGTTCCCTTTCTATCCCTGAACTTCTTGTGCACACAGAGTCTCTGACTCTCATGTATGCAGGGTTCCCATATATATGTATGTTGTATCAAATTTGGTTATTTTCCCTTGCTAATCTGTCTCATGTCTATTTGATTATTAGCTCAGCCAGAAGAATCTGAGGGTAGAGGAAAGCTTGCTCCTCCTCCACAAAAGGATATTATAAAGAATACAAATGAACAGCCAGATGAAGAGGTAAATAGTGTTAGGCAGATAGGTAGACATGAGTGATGGAGGAATGAAGGCCTAACCCGGAGACCTCCGTTAGGACCTCCCCTAAACACGCATTTTACAGTTAAAGATTACGATTACATCCTGAAACACAAGGAAGTAAAAATCACAAAACTAGCCACTGGTTTAGTACAGCCACAAGCACCTGCGCAGTTAGTACATATGACTTTTCTTAACTTTAGCCTCATTATACCATCGTTATAATATCATAGATATGCCTGGAAGTTCATAAATCTAATTTCAACAGACTGAATTCTAGGAAACTGCATGTACAGTAGGCAAAGGGTTATATAACAAGAAAATGTCAATCAAATGACCTCATGTGCCAATCATCTAGCATCATCCCTGTAACCACCCATCAAGAGCCAATATAAGGTTTACTTCCTGAATTCTATCTGGCTGTGGCCATCTCTGGCATAGCCCGCTTCTCTCTTGAAATGTACTTTAATAAATCTTACTTTCCCTAAATTTCACTGATCTCTTTACTGCATCAGTGGAAAGAACCAAGCTCCCCTCAGCGCCACCATGGCAATAACGGATTTGGATCGTCCCCAATGGTTACAATAGGACAAGGTCTGGAAGGGTCTGAAACACATGATCTTCTTCTGTTCCATGGAGCTAGAGTACATCACCCTCCCTGAACATGGATGCATTAATGAATCCAGAGGCTCTCTGAACCCCATCATTTATGGAGTTTTATGGAAATTCCACTGCATAGGCATGATTGATTAAATCATTGGCTATTAGTGACTGAATTCAACCTCCATCTCTTCTTATCTCCCCAGAGGTCAGAGAATGGGCTGAAATTTCTATCCGTCTAATCATGCTGCAGTCTTTCTAGTGTAGTGATCAGCCTCCATCCTGAAGCTATCTTGGAGTCCTCAGCTATTGCAAGGAAGGAAGGCAGCTACCAAAGTAACACCCTTGAACACATTTGTGTCTTTCCGCAGTGCCAGGTTTATTGAGTGAAACCTTCTCAGGTAAACCAATCAGGTTTCCACGCAGGTAAACACACAGCACACAGAGAGGGGAAGTACAGAGGCTTATGTGACACAGCGAAGAGATGAAAGTCCTCAGCATCTCTAAAGCAAGCTCTGTTGACTAGCTGAGTGGATAGCTGTATGGCAGTCCCAAGCCAGCAACTATGACAGGTCAAAAAGTCAGATTTTTTGCCTCTCAATGCACCTGTCTGTGATGCTCTTGGGTTAGGGTTAAGCATTGTCTGCCTGAGGTGTTCAGCTTATATGGACCTTACAAGGTGGGATCCTTATGCTTATCGGCCTCTGCAGATGAGGGCTTACCCAGACAGGCAAGGCTGATGTTTCTGTGGTTTTGAGCCTTCTGGTTACACCCTAAAGGTGGTCCCCTTACATGCCAGTTGACATTACTGTCATGGCTAACACATTTTGTAAAGTCCAAAAGTTTGCATTTCTTTATGCTCTATACACCAGCCATCAATCATCTCTTTAGCATACAAAAGAGTCTTGTTAGTCTGGAATTTCCAAGGGTTTTAGGAGCTGTATGCCAGGAATTAGGGACTAAGATCAAATTTTTTTATTATGTCGCACACTCTGAGTCTTGCTCAGGTTCTGACTTTAAGTTCTCCAGGGTTCTTGTTTTTTTTAAACCTTCCTCAGTAAAATTTTTCCTAGTCCAAACTACTTAACTGAGTTTTCTAATTTTCTCTTAAAACAAAAACAGAAACAGAAAAATCACATTCAAAAGCTGAAAAATAGACTTGTGAATTATATGAAATATCTGAGTAAAAAATATATATAAAAGTAATACATCATAATTAAGAACGGTTTATCTCAAGATGAAAGGTTGTCTTGTGGACTTAAAAAAGGGTTTCTGTAGAAAGTAACCTTACAAGGTAATCTGATCGTAAATTGCTAAATGGACAGGTTATGGTGGATAACCACACCCCAGGCATATAACTTTTTAGTAAAAGATTTCTATTTGCCTTAAGCAATCCCAATCCACTGTAAGTAAGTTAATACACCTTTGAAATAATCACCCTCAGGGAGCACATAATCTTGTTAATCTAATCTCCGCCTAGTTTTCTCCCACCTCTCTGTAATCTTCTTTACTTTTCTTCCATATTTTCAAATGTATAAAAGAAACCGCAGAACTGTTATTCTCAGGAGCATTTGAGATCTTGCTCCCTGGCATATGTCATTAGTTTGGCTCAAATAAACTCTTATAAATATTCTCTACAGGTTTGGATGTTTTTAAGGTGACAGTCTTAACACACAAAAATTAATCAATGTAATTCACAATATAAAGATAATAAAGGAGAAAATTCATATAATCATTTCAATATATGTAGAAAAAGCGCTTGACAAAATCCAATGCATGATTTTTAAACTTTCAGAAAACTGGGAATATAAGGAAATTTTCTCAATCTAATAGAGTATCTATGAAAAACTTACAGCTAACATCATACTTAATGGTGAAATATTTAATGCTAAGATTGAGAACAAAGTACAGATGCCCCCTCTCACCACATCTATTCACCAGTACCAGATGGAGGTCCTAGCCAATGTAATGGAGCAAGGAGAAAGAAATTTAAAGTCATAGTTTGAAAAGGAAAAACTAATTTGTCTCTATTTGCAGATGACATTCTTGTTTATGAAGGTGTTCAGAACATGCCACCCACAAAATGCCACTTTGGTATGCTGACTATTCTGAACTGAAGGCACTCGAGAAACAGCAGATGAAAGACCTCCCCTTTTCTCCCTAAAAACAGAACATAAAATTTCCCATGAGACAGGTGCCCTCCCTGCACCAGGAAGAGAACATTCGTATCACCAGACACTGGGAGTTGATGAAACCGTGCCCACAGATCTAAAAGATTAGGGAATAAAAATGCTCTAGCTTGTCTTGCAGGAAATCTCCATCTCCACCATTTGTCAAGTCACAACACCACTCAAAACCAGCACAGACAGACCATGAGCAGCCCAGCTGACTGGACTATGCACAATTAGCAGCCAAATGAAGCCAAGCTGACCTCAAGAGTACAGCAGAACCAAGATTCATGGAACTCAAGTATCAAAGATGCTACTGTTGCCACCAGAGACCCTTAAAAGCAGGAAATCCATCAATTAGGAAGATCTAGTGTCCAGACATAATATGAACGCATATAGGACTGACCAACTAAACTCTGCCAGATTAGAATTTCTTTATTCCCTCTCGCTCCTATTGCATTCCTTACCTTACATGGCTTAGTTCAAGACTGTCTAAGCAGACCCCCTGAATTAGAATTAATAAATATGAATAGCCCCTTCTCACCCCTAGTCTTTAAATTTACTTCAAGCCTCTGTTCAAGGAGACTCATGAGTTTTGTCTCCAGTCTCTGTGTCTGGCTGCCTGACGAATAAACCCTTTCTCTGTGGAAAACCTGTTGCCTCAGACTTGGAATATTCTGTGCACAACTGGCAATGAGCCTATGGACTTGCTTTGGTAACATTGACACCGGAATGGACCTGTAAAAAAACCTACTAAAATAACCCTTATCTTCCATCAGTTTCCTTCAAATAGTCCCTGTTCCACTTTGTCTTGTTACATCCTCACAATTGTTTTTGTTTAAAAAGATATATAAGCTTTGGGGTCTAATGGCTTCTTCAGGTCTTCATTTTTCTCTGAAGACTTCTGTGTATAAGTAAAAATATTAAATAAAATGTTTATCTTTTTCTTCTGTTTATCTTTCTTATGTCAGTTTAATGTAGAAGGAAGTTTTTCTTCCTCTACATTTTCATAGGAAGTCCCAAGGTATCTATCTACAAAAGATCTATTAGAATGAATAAGCAAATTTAGCAAGATTGCAGGATACAAGGTTAATGTATAAAACCTAATTGTGTTTTCACTTAGAAGAGCAAATAATTGGAAAATAAAAATTTAAAACAATTCTATTAGCAATACTATGAAAAAAGATACTTAAGAATAAATTTAATAAAATACATGCAAAAACCATGAAACATTTTAAGAGGATTTAAAGATAACCTAAATAAATGGAGACACACACCTTGTTCATGAATTAGATGACTCAATATTATTAGTATGTGAAATCTCCCCACATCGATCTATAGATTTAACACAATTTTAGTTATAATTCCAGCAGGCTATTTTATAGAACTTGCTATCTTGTAGAACAAGCTGATTCTAAAATGGACCTACACTATCTAAAGAAATCATGAAAAAGGAAAAAGATAGAAGTTTTAAAATAATTAAAAAAAAATAAAATACTCAAGGGTGGGTACAAGGATGATTGATGGAGAAATAAAACAAGTATAATAAAATGTTAACAGTTGAAGTAGGAAGTAGATATATGGATGTTCACTATAAAATTCTTTCAACTTTTCTGTACGTTTGAAAAACTTTATAAAATGTTGAAAACTTGTATCGGTCTTTATTAAAGGTCTTTTGGGAGAGTCGACTTATCACACAACACACAGCAAAAATCTTCTAAAAATCCTCTACTCATCTATTTCCTCGAAGTCCCACACCTAGCTTATCATTATAAATGTGCATTATTATTCTGTTCTGGCATGTAAGAAAACATATCAACTTTTTTCAATGAAAAGGTAGATCTCAAATGCATATATCAAAGGCAGAGGCAAGTAAAAATACAAAGACCTAACACAAGTAACAAATTGCATTCCTTATGTGATAATCGCAGGTTGTTTCTGACCCCAGATATTAATTTAGACTGGGTTCCAAGGGACTACAATGTATTTCCAAAATCAAATTTACCTTCAAAAGATAAGATTCCACCAATGAAGAAACCTCAGGTAGTATGACTAAGGCTAAGTAGGACATCCCTAAGAAAGAGTTTAAATGTATCATACACAGTAACAGCATTGTTAGAATAGTACGAAACCTCACAAGATAACTCTTTTGAAAAGGACCATATCCAACTGAAGGTATATATTAAGAGCCCTCTGAACTAACTGCATTATTTCACATTTCAGCACACAACAATGTGGATGTTCATAATGATAAGCTTGTGTAATCAAGATTAAATTACTAGTATAGTGTTCACCACAAGGCATAATTTTGAAAGACTTTCAATGGAAAAAATAAATCTTTAAAAGCTCTGATACTTGAACATCAGCTATCTGAAGAATTTATTATACGGGATAGCTCGGTCTCTTTCAGAATATCTTATATTACTAAATTCACTTCTGGAAATCTCTTGACATTTTGTGGCTTCTAGCTCAGGATATGATCTTCAAGCCAAGACTCCAAAACATCAGTTGATCTCTACAGGTGTATTAAGAGACATCACAATGTGACTAGCACAGATTTATTTTCTAGCAACAGGATGACTAAGGAGAAGATAATTATGTTTACCTGTTTGAACAGTTCATCAAATTGATAGTAAATCAAATGAAAGGACAGTATCTCCAAATGATGTTTTGTAGAGTTAGATATTTGCAACATATTCCTAAGAATAATGCACCGAATACAGTAACTGTAGATGATATCTATGTGGTTAACTCTCTAATAATCACCCTTTTTTCCCCCCTCAGATCTGGTGAGAATTAAAGGTGAAGACATTTGTAATACACTTAACAGAGTGCCCGACACATTAGGTTAATCCTCAGTAAATTCAGGCTACTGTTATTTTTTATAGATTGTGGGGACAGCTTTTTAAAAAGTGTAAAATAAGTGTTGGGAAGGAGAAAATAAGAAAATTATGCTTCTTTTAATCAGTCTACAACCACTTATCGTTTTCCAAAAAAAGCATCCAAAACGTTTGATGTTAATTACCCAAGTACTTGGGGTTTTGTTTTCATTTTTGTTCAATATTTATATTTTTATCTTTATTGATTTAAATGACATAATACAAATATTCTCATTTTCAAAAAATAAAAAATATCAAACCAAATTAAAGCACGTAGGATAAAATATGAAAGCTCCCCTACCTGTTTCCTAATCCTGTTCCATGTCCTCCCAGGAGATGTCAACCTGTACTATATTCCTCCAGTCACTTATCAACATATGAAACAGCATTCACATTCCATGGCCTAGATTCAGTTCTCTGAGTCACTGCATAAAAACCTCAAGTCCTTCCACAAGTAAAGTTCCCTCTGCAGCTTTGATAAATCTTGGTAACTCTGAAACAATCTGACAAGCCTCCCTACCCCTGTCCTTATAAAAACACATATCTCTAGGTTAATTTAGGAATTCAGAAGACTCAGTTTTACCAAGAGATTTTGGAGGCCCAATTCTATCAAAAAACCTAGAAATAGGATACTTGAAAGTTCACTGCCACAGCCAACTGAGTCATGTAATATAATCAATTAGAACCAGCTAATTTCTTCTACACCTGCTATCTGTAGAAAAAATCTATTCCACTCTGAGAAATATAGAAAGAGATGGGCCACAATTTAATAAAAGTATCATGGAGAGATTCCATAAGGCTAGAAGGACTCTTTTTGTCTATGCAAGTTACTACACAGGCTGCGAAATGTAGAAAGTCTTTCAAAATTAAATGATTCCATAGCAAATATGCCACATAGATGATTAAAATTTAGCAGATTACACTTCTATCTTGCTACAGGTTGTTTTCTAGGCAGTCATTATATTATGTAAGCTATCTATCCTGTAGCTCTTGATATTCTGGAAAGATTGATGACATCCATTTCTTTTCAAATAGGGCAGTTTTCAATGTAGTTATATTCAGCAACCTATAAATCAGTCTGCAAGGCACTGTGAGGATAATGGCACCTAGGCTATGTTCCAGGTTATTCTACTGAGAACCACAAAGTAGATGCTCTTGAACCTTTGATGAATCCTAAATAGAACATCAAAAGTGAGCCTCCCTCTGGGCAAAATACATGAAAGTGAAAACTTAGTTGAGAGCATCATGTCAGAGGACTTTTTTTAAATAATGGGAAGAAATGAGGCAAGCGCAATATTTATTTCTTCATTGCTTAAAATCAGATCTCCACTAACAAAAGATGCATGGCATAGAAATAATCTATAAATTCTTGTGAACTTTAAAAATGGCAAAATAAAAATAGTCATAAAACATTTCCATTTCTATAGGCTTCTATAGCTTTATTAAATAGTTGTTGGCTTCAAAAAATCATACAAATAATATATTAGTCTGCTACGGCTACTGTACCAAAGTACCACAAGCTAGTTGGTTTAAACAATAAAAATTTATTGTCTCACAGTTATGGAAGATAAAAGTGCAAAACTGAGGTGTCAGTAGAGTTAGTTCTTTCTGAGGGCCATGAGAGAAGGATTTGTTCCATGCTTTCCTCCTTGTCTTGTAGAGGGCCATCTTATTCCTATGTCTCTTCACGTCGTCTTCCTTCTATGTGTGTCTCTGTGCCCAAATTTCTCCTTTTTATAAGGACACCAATCATATTCGAATAGGACCCACCATAATAACCTCACTTGAACTTGGGTACCTCTATAAAGACTCTATCTCCAAATAAGGTTATATTCCGAGGTACTGGGGATTAGGAATTAAACATATAAATTCAACATATAACAAGTATTTAAAAGTTCTAAAACTATCTGTAGTGATATAATGCATTTTAAGATAAGACATTCCAAATTTTTCCTTTACTCTTTTCCTTTGGAGTATATTTACAAACATAATTAAGTTCAGCAAAATCACAGTTTTGAGCTAGATCATAGTGACTCATATACAGTAGATATACAATAAATGTGCTGATTGGAATTTTTTCTCTCAGAACCTTAATAATAAATCTGCCAAAAAGTAATTGGATCTCATGGAATTAAGCAGGTTCCAACTGACTTTAAAACAATTTTTATCTCCAGCTATTAAGACACAACATGAACTATCTGAATGCATCAGTCTATGAATCTTTTTTCTGTGTAATCTGAAGGTTAAGTATGGCCATAAATTAACAAATTTTTTTCTACCAAGATAATTAAATGAGACCAGATGAGAGATACAGTTCTTTTAACTGCCACTGAATACGCATGGTGCCACATAAACCATGAGAGTTAAACTGGGTCTACCAAAGTAAAACCTGCAATAAAATTGGTCACAAAGGAGTTTCTGGTCATCAGCCACCAAGAAAGGAAAGGAGGAAAGGCAAGAATTAAGAATAAGGGGAGAGTACTAATTAACTGAGCCATAAAATTTTATGTAATGGTTAAAAATGTCCCCAATTTGATGAAAAACATGAATATATGCACCCAAGTAGAAGGAACTCAAAGAGACCCACACCAAGAAACATTATAATCCAACTATTGAAAGGCAAAGACAAAGAGAGAATCTTGAAAGCAGCAAATGACAAGTGACCTATCATGCGAAAGAATTCTCAAAAAGATTCTCAGCAGATTTTTCATAAGAAAAAAACTGTCAACCAAGAATCCCATATCTGGCAAAACTTTGCTTCAAAAGTGAGGGAGAAATTAAGGCATTCCTAGATAAACAAAAGCTGAGGGAGTTCACTCTGTTGTATAGATAGACCACATTTTGTTTATCCATTCATCAGATGATGGACATGAGAGTTATTTTACTTTTTTGGTTATTATGAATAATGTTTCTATAAACATTTGTGTACAAGTTTTTTTATAGACATATATATTCAATTCCCTTGGGTATATACCTAGGAGTAGAATTGCTGGGTCATATTAGATATTTATGTTTAACTGAGAAATTGCTGAAGTGTTTTCCAAAGTGGCTGCAACATTCTATAGTCCTACCAGCAATGATAAGTATTCCAATTTTCTACACCCTCATCAACACTAGTTATTATCTCCTAGTGTGTGACATCACCATGAGATATTTTCTTGTGGTTCTAGTTTGCATTTCCCTGCTTACTAATGATGTTGAGCATCTTTTCATGTGCTTGTTGACCATTTGTATATCTCTGAAGAAATATCTATTCAGATCATTTGCCCATTTTTATATTGGGTTATTTCTTTTTATTGTTGAGTTCCTTATATATTATGGATACTCTTATCAGATATATTATTTATAAAAATTTTCTCCCATTCTGTGAGTTGTCTTTTCATTTTCTTAACAGTGTCCTTTGATGCACAAAAGTTTTTAATTTTGATGAAGTCTAATTTGCCTATTTTTTCTTCTGGTTACCTCTGCCCTAAATGTCATATCTAAAGACACCATTGCTAAATCCAAGGTCTCAGAGATTTACACTTATGTTTTCTTCTTTCTTATAGTTTTAGCTCTTAGATACTTAGATCTTCGATTCATTTAGAGTTAATTTTTGTATGTGGCATAAGTTATAGGTCCAATTTTATTCTTTTACATGTGAATATCATGTAAAATTACCTTCCCTCATTGAATTGTTTTGGCACTCTTGTCAAAATCAATTGACCATAGATGTATGGGTTTATTTTGGGACTCTAAATTCTATTCCATTGATGTCTCTCTCTATCTTTATGCCAGTTTCACATTAGCTTGATTACTGTTGCTTTGTAGTAAACTTTGAAACAAGAAGTATGAGTTCTTCAACTTTGTTTTTTGTAAAGATTATTTTGGCTATTTTGGGTTTCCTTGAATTTCCATATGAATCTTGGGGTTAAACTGTCTATTTTCAGTTGGGATTTTGAAAGAGATTTTGTTGAATGTATATATCATTTTAGGAAGTATTGCCATCTTACCGTTAAGTCTTATTATCCAAGAAAATAGAATATCTTTATGTTTCTTCAGGTTTTTAAGTTTTCTTTCAACAATCTTAAAGTTTTATTTAATTTTGCTGATAATCTTAAAGTTCTAACTTCTTAAAATTTTCAGTGTACATCTTGCCCTTCTTTTAAGTTTATTTCTATTTTTATTATTTCTGATGCTATTGTAAATGAAATTATTTTTTTAACTTCATTTTTGATTTGTTCATTTCTAATGTAAAGAAATACAATGCATTTTGTATATTAATCTTGAATCTTGCAACCTTGCTGAATTCATTTATTATCTCTAATTCTTCATGTGTGTGTGTGTGTGTGCACGCATGTGCATGCACAAGTGTGTATTTTTTAGTATTTTCTATAAGCAAGATCATGTCATTTGCAGATTGAGATAGTTTTATCTTCCTTTTCAATCTGAAAGTCTTTTTTATTCTTGCCTAATTGTCCTGGCTAGATCTTCCAGTATGATTTTCCCTGATTTTAGGGGAAAGCATTCATTCTTTCACCCATTAAATATGATCTTAACTGTGTTTTTGTTTTGTTTGTTTTGTTTTTCTGGATTTATTGAAATATAATTGACAATTAATTTCTTGTATTTACATTGTACAATTCAGTAAGTTTTTTTTCAATTATAGTTGGCATACAACAATATATTAGTTCCAGTTGTACAGCATAGTGATTAAAGATCTATATAACTACCAAAATGATCACCACACTAAATCTAGTACCCTCTTCCCCCTTTGCATATTTATTACAACATTAACTATTTTCCTTATGCTACACTTTATATCTCCATGTCTATTTTGTAACTACTCATTTGTACTTCTTAATCCCTTTGCCCTTTTTTGCCATCTACCCCAACACCCCCTTCCATCTATGAATTTATTTCCGTTTTTTCTTGTTGTTGTTGTTGTTGTTGTTGATGTTGTTTATTCTGTTCTTTAGATTCCACATGTATGTGAAATCGTGTGGTATTTGTCTTTATCTTATTTCATTCGAAGCAATACCCTATAGATCCATCAAGGCAATATCTTTTTTCATCCCCTTCTTTTTAGTGTGTGTGTGTGTTTTAATCTGAAGTGAGTCTCTTGTAGGCAGCATATGTAGGGGTCTTGTTTCTTATCCATTCAGCCACTCTACCTTTTGGTTGCAGCACTTAATTCTTTTCCATTTGAGGTAGTCGTTGATAGATATATAGTTATTACCATTCTTTATTCATGTTTTTGATACACGTTTTTCTTCATAAAGAAGTCCCTCCAACATTTCCTGTAACACGTTTGGTGTCGATGAATTCCTTTAGCTTATTTTTGTCCTTCAACTCTAAATGATAGCTTTGCTGGATAAAGTATTCTTGGTTGTAGATCCTGGGTTTTCATCACTTCAAATATTTTGTGCCAAGCTTTTCTGTCCTGCACAGTTTCTTTTGAGAAATTAGCTACCAGTCTTATGGGTGCTCTGTTCTAGGTAACTATATGTTTTTCTCTTGCTGCTTTTAGGATTCTCTCTTTGTATTTAACCTTTGGCATTTTAATTATAATGTGTCTTCATGCGAGCCTCTTTGGGTTCATTTTTTGGGGGATTCTCTGAGCTTCCTGGGATTGTATGTCTATTTCCTTCACCTGGTGGGGGAAGTTTTCCATCATTATTTTTTCAGATATCTCTTCAAATTCTTCCTTCAGTTACCCTTATGACATGAATATTTTTACATTTAATTTGTGTCCCATAGGCTCCTTAAATTATTATTATAGTCTTGGCTTCTTTTTTTTTTTTTTTTTTGCCATTCTGATTGAGCATCCTTGGCTTCCCCTTCTCTATATTGGTGGTTCGATCCTCTTCTTTATCCACTCTGTTGATTCCCTCTAATATATTTTTCATCTCAGATAATGTGTTCTCCATTTCTGAACTAGTTCCCTTTTATAATTTACACTTCATATTTATGTTTTTTATCTCTTTGTTACTGAGTTCATCTACACTTTCCCTAAGTTTATTGAGCATCTTTATAACCAGTGTTTTGAACTCTACAAGTTAGATTGCTTAACTCCATTATTCCTAGATCTCTGTTCTGTTTTTTCATATGGTTTCTGCTTATCTTTCTATTTTGGCTGCCTTTCTGTGTCTGTTTCCATGTGCTAAACAAAGCTCCTAAGTCTCTTGGTCTTATTAGCATGGCTTTGTGTAGTAGATGTCCAGTGGCACAGTCCAGAGAGGGGTTCAGCTATAGGCCAAGTTTAACCCCAGCCTGTGCTCGTCCAGGGCCACCTGTTAAGATTCAGCAAGCAATTCACGGATGCTGTGCTTATAAGCTGTCTCAAGAGGCCATGCCAGAAACCAAGGTCAGCTGTCACAAGTGTGTCTTGTGCTACTCAGCAAGGAACATCAGGCCTGGCGAAGACACAACTAGATGTGGCTTGGATGGGGCCGCAAGTTAGGAGAGGCAGAGTTTCAGGGAATCATCTGGGCAGAGTGACCTCTGTTATCCAGTTAGATGACCTTTCAGCTATGGCAGCGCTGAGTCCACACACTGGGAGGAGGGAAGTCTCAACAGAGGAACAATAGATACCACCAGCACCTCTGCCTAGGACAGAGCCTTGCCTCCAGCCCTCACTCCAACAACTCAGTGTCCCTCTATAAGTCCTTGAAGCCCCCTGAGCAGCCGACTGGGCGCTGGTGATCAGAGTGAGCAGGTCCATCACCACAAAAGTCCACTCGTGGATGTACCCCTTTAAGAGGTTTCTACAGCTGCTGGCTGCCACTGCTGTAGCCTCTGTCCTACTCAGCCACTCAGGACTGGGCAGCCTCATGACTTTGCCCCTTCTACCTTTGCAGGGTATTATTTCTCTCCCTCGTTGTAGTGTCTCTGTTCTTCTAGATCCCAGGCAACTTTGCTTGCTGTTTGCTGCTTGTTTTTGTCACAACTTTGATGTGGTCGCAAAAGCGATGAACCAAGCTTCCCACTATCATCTATGCCATTTTTTTCCACCCCTTCTGTTTTTATTTTTTGTAGAGCCCCTTATCAGGTTAAGGAAGTTCACATCTATTTTTCATTTGTTGACTGTTTTTATTAGGAAGGGTTTTATATTTTGTCAAATGCATTTTCTGAAATTAAGATGATCATATGGTTTTGTCTTTACTCCATTAATATATGGTACTTTACATTTATTGACTTTAGATGTTAAACCAAACTTACATTCCTGGGATAAATCCCCTCCGTCATGGTGTATAATCCTTTTAATATGTTCCTGGATTCAGTTTGTTAGTCTACTTGCTAAAGATTTTTGCATCTCTATTCATCAAGCATGTTAGTCTAATTTCTTTCGTTTTGACATCTTTATTTGGTTTTGGTGTCAGGGTAGTACTGGTCTCATAGAATAAGCTGGGAAGGGTTCCTTCCTTTTCTATTTTTTGGGAGAATTTGTGAAAAATTGTATTAATTATTTAATGGCAGATTTCACCAGAAAAACTGCCAGGTTCTGGGCTTACATCTGTAGAAAGATTTTTTACCAATCCAATCCGTTTCCTAATCTAATCTCTATTTAGATTTTCTGGTTTTTTTTCATGAGTCAGTTTTGGTAGTTTGTGTCTTTTTAGGAATTTGTTCATTTCATCTAACTTATCAAATTTGTTGACATACAATTGTACATTCAATTTTCTTATAATCCTTTTTATTAATGTAAGAACAGAAATGTGTTTCCTCCTTCATTCTTGATTTTAGTTACTCAGGTCTTCTCTCTCTCTTTTTCTTAGTCTAATTAAAGATTTAGAAATTCGTTGATCTTTTCAAAGAACCAATTTTAGGTCTTGTTTATTTTTTCTATGCTCTATTTCATTTATTTTCATACTTGCCTTTGTTATTTCCTTCTTTCTCCTTGCTTTGTGTTTAGTTTGATCTTCTTTTTCTAGCTTCTTAAGTTAAAAGATTAAGTTATTGATTTTAAATCTTTTTATGATATAAGCATTTGAGGTTATAAATTTTCCTCTAAGCATTGCTTTCACTTCCTAGCATAAGTTTTGGTATGTTGTGTTTTCATTTTTAATTGTTTCAAAGTATTTTCTAATTTTCTCTTTGATTTATTCTTTGACTCATTGGTGTTTAGGAATATGTTATTTAATTTCCACATATTTGTGAATTTCCAAAAATGGTTTATTATTTGATTTCTAATTTCATTCAATTGTAGTCAGAGGAGATACTTTGTATAATTTCAATCATTTTAAATTTATTGATATTTGCTATAGCTTAATGTACATTTACTGGAGAATGTTCCCTGTGTACTTGAAAAGAATATGTATTCTGATGCGTTGGGGTGGAATATTCTAGAGATGTCAGTTAGATCTAGTTAGTTTATAATGTTAGTCAAGTCTTCTATTCCTTTGTTGATCTTCTGTCCAATTCTTATGGCCAGTACTAAAAATGAAATATTGAAGTATCCAACTATTATTATTAAATGTCTATTTCTTTCTTCAATTTTATCAGTTTTTGCTATGGATATTATGACTCTTAATCTGGAGTATATGTATATATGTATATATAATTGTTATCTCTTCTTGCTAGGATATCATAAAATATCCTTCTTTACCTCTAGTGACTTTTTTTTTTTGGTCTAAAATCTATTGTGTCTAATATTAGTAAAGCCACCCATTCTCTTTTGGTTACTGATTGCATGGTTTATGTTCTTTTTATCCTTTTACTTTCAACTTATTTGTGTATTTAAATGTATCTTTTGTAGACAGCATATATCAGGTTTTTTTCAACCCATTCTGCCAATATCTGTTTTTTAATTGGAGTGCTTAATCCATTTATATTTAATTTAATTATTGATAAGGCAAGATTTATCTCTACCTTTCCATTAATTGCTTTCTATATGTCATATTTTATTGTTTGTTTTCTATTCCTTCATTACATATTTCTCTTGTTAATTAGTTACTTTCTAGTATACCACTTTAATTCCCTTATTGCTTCTTTTACCTTATATTTAGAATTATTTTCTTAGTTTTTGCCCTGGGTATTATAATTAACATCTTAATTTTTTATTTGTCTTTTTTTCTTTTTGCATAGTTCTTACATATTTTACATATCTCATGGTTGAGAATATCTTAACTTTTTGATAATCTAGTCTGAATTCATACCATCTCATATTTCAGTAGTATATATACAGTTTGCTCCGATATAATTCCATTCCCTTTCCTCCTTTGTGCTGTTGTTGTCATATAAATTACATTTTTATATATTATTTGCCCATCAATACATATTTTATAATTATTACCTTTTAAATCAAATAATTGGAAAAAAAGAGTTGCCAACAAAAGTAAATTTATACTGTCTTTTATATTTACCTACGTAGTTAAACATTTATTGATTATGAACAGGCGATTTGTACTCCCCAAAAGATATGTCCATGTACTAATCCCAGAACATTTTAATGTCCAGAGAAGGGAACTATGTCAGACTGACAGCCCTGGGAATTTTGGAGCTGTATTCCTCTTGGAACTCAGGCCTCTGCCACTTAGGAGCTTCTAAACTCACCCATTCATTTTGTGACTGGCCCTTTTGAGCAGTCCCCCTTCCCATCAAGCAAAAGGAACAATGTCAAACTGCAAAGGACAGGGCCCTTATGATTTTGCTCCCATGTGGACTTGAAAAAGAGAGCAAGACACCAACAAGCAAGCAAGCAAGCAAGCAAGCAAACAAACCAACAAACAAATGCCAACTCAGAACCTCAGACATGAGACCGGTGTAGGTCAGAACCTAAAGGGAGTAGGGGGAAAACAGCATGTGTGTAAAGGGGCTTATCCTTTGGGAGACGGTGACACACCAGGCAGCAGGTGCTGAGCACCCCATGCAGGTGAACGATGTTAGACTAGAAGGCAGCGCCCCTGACATGTGTGTGAGAGTGTTAAGCCACGTATCCCCACTAGGTTTCATTGTGTCAAATGGACAGACCGCGGCAGCTTTGGAGGTGCCAAACCCTAGTCTGGCATTCTCGTGACTACAGATTTCTGGACACACAGGAATGTTGTTTGGTTTCGATGGGATCATTTTCATCCTGTCACAGAGCCGCCTAGCAAAGACTACTGGAGTCACTTGAGTGTCGTTTGAAACAGAGCGGCAGTCCCCATGCCTCAGTGTTTCCTGAGGCTGTGTCCATCGCCCTCGTCATCTTGAAAATGACAAAGACTCCAAACAGATGTGTTCGACTCTTCTTGAGAAGTCGACACCTTGGGAGCAGGAAGAGGGACAGGGTAATCCATTCTGGAACAGGGGAGCAAGAATAGGGAAAGGAAAAGAAGGCTGTGACGCTGCTGGCAGAGGGATACCCTAGTCTCTTTCTTTTAGCTTTCACAAGGTTCAAACTTGGAGAACAAAGAACAACCTTGTTTAGAACAAAGGGTACTTGGGAGCCATTGGTTCTGTTGGCCTTGAGCTAACGAGGGTCTCCCGGGGACCAGGCGGATGCCAACATTTTCATATTCCTGCTCTGTCCAGGTGATTCCCTCTGTCTGAAACTCTATTGTCATGGCTCTCCAGAAACAATCCGGATTCGTTAAGGGACAGTCCAGGATGAGAGGCATTCTCTAAGGCAAACCCTCTGAAATAGATCATTGGGTCAATTCTTTTCAGATATCCAATGAGAAGGGGAGTGGGGGAGGGAGAAAGGTGCCAGAGAATCAGCTGGTGGCTGCTGGGTGCTGCAAAGTCTCTGGGCCCACTGCTGACTTGTCTAGAATCCTCAAAGTTAAAGTGGGCCACTGGGAATACGGGTCACCTTGCATATCCTTTTTCATAGTCACTAGAAATTCCGTACATGAAGCAAAAAAGCAAAGATTGAAATCTGAGATAACCCTGGAGCAAACGAAAGGCTCTCGACTCACTAGCAAGAAAAACATTTGAGAAACGCCACAGCCAGGCCCCCTCCTCAGCCATCTGGGCCCTGGACTGAGTCGTGGCCTCAGGTAGACTGGGCCTCCCTTGGCGCCCCAGATACAGGCTGTGTCAGCCACCTCTTCAGGACTGGAATCTCTGGTCCCGACCTGGGTGCTGGATTGAGCAGGCTGCGGGCCACCTGGTAGTTGTAAGGAGGCAGCGCATGAAGCTCCCTCCTGATGGTTCTGGCCTTGGGTGTATGGGAGTGGGGGGATCTTATTGGGTGGATTTCTTTTCCTTACTTTGACTCTTTTGAAATTCAGATTCTCGATTGAAGCATAGATGGATTCCAAGGTGATATTGGTTTCAGGGGCATGCCTCCTGGCAGTGACAGTTCCATACAAAGTGTTCACTGCCAGGGGTCCAAGGATCATTTCACTCAGAAAACAATCATCATGTGACTGAGAGGATTCTCCTCCTTTTGGACAGCCGGCCATCATGCCTAGGCCCAAGCCAATGTTGACAGCTGTCTCTGGGGAACATATTTGACACACTCACACACTCTACCAGATATTGATACCCCAAACATCTCTTGAGGCACACATGCTGCTTTGCACTCCCACGAAAGTGCATGCACAATGTGCCCATATTATTAAACACAAGTGAAACTGTACCCCGACACTCATAGAAATGTTCACCCAGGCACACACACGAGACCACTCACATATTTCCACCTGCCTTGACATCACACAACAATTCTCTATCTCTCTCACACACACACACACACAAATACCACCTCTTGGCGTCTGTATGGCAGCAACGCCTACCACACACACACACACACACACACACACAGGTTACAGTAAACCCCTGAGATGAAACCTATTTGAACTCAGTTCTTTGGAGATTGAGGGACATGGAACAGGTCCACCAACCTCACAGCCAGCTGGGAAAATGAGGGAAGCCTTGGCTGTGCCTGTTTGATACAGACACATGAAGGAAGAGAGAGCCCCCTGCTTGGCCCTAATCAATAGGATGGGCAACCGCTGGGATTAATTGACAGCTCGCCCCGCCTCCAAGTGTTGTGAAAAAATAACCCAAAAGCTCCAAAACCCAGTCCAATGAAAAACCAACGAGCAACTCGTAGAGAAGGAGAATTCAAATTTATTATGAGCGGTCCCAGACGAGCTACTGCTCTGAAGATCTGGGCAGTGGGCTCAGTTGAAATATTGCTTATATACCAGAATCTTTACACAAACTAATTGGTCAGTTTGAACTCAAACTTTTACAAATGACTGGAGTTGCAATGGAAAATACAAGTAGTAACATTGGTAAGGCCAGGAGTTGTCACGGGTTGCCGAAAGATACAAATTGCTACAGAAAGCCGGAGCTGTTAGGGGACAAACAGTTACATTAATGGAGCAAAGGCATGGTTACATTTGCAAGTGGAGCAAAGTACAAGGGAAATTTTGCAGGAGCCCTTGCATGCTGTAAGCTTATTTGCAAAAAGCAAGCATATTTACAGAAGCAGAAAACTGATTCGTTTTT
Organism: Pteropus medius; assembly: GCF_902729225.1. Taxonomy (NCBI): domain Eukaryota; kingdom Metazoa; phylum Chordata; class Mammalia; order Chiroptera; family Pteropodidae; genus Pteropus; species Pteropus medius. The sequence continues at coordinate 2,534,587 of NW_024343578.1, forward strand.
AATGAAATTCCCCAAATTTCCTCTTCACAAGGAGTGTTGATTGGGCAACTCACCCATGCCAGTCACGGGGCCCAGAGAAGCTGAACCCCTGTCCAGTCGCCCCTTCCCGCCCAGAGCTCCCCTCCTGGGTTTTGAAGTGCCCTGGGCCTGGAGGGGGACTGGTTTGCAGAAGAGCCAAGCGAAGACAGAGAAAGAGACAGAGAAGAAGCTCCAGTGGGGTGCAGGAGGCAGGAAAAAGTGGCTCGAGTTCACTTCCCCTGATCAGTCAAGAAGCCTGGGGTAAGAGCATGAATATTGGTGACCCGGATGCTCAAGGCAGGGGTGAGACTGGCAGCACCCCTGCCCGCTGCCCCGCAGACGTGTAAAGGTTTATGCAGGTGCTGGTTCTCAGGGTGGGGGCAGGGCAGTGACTCCCTGACCTCCCAATTCCAGGCCCTTTCCAGGCCTGGCACCCAGTGCATTCAATATAACAAGGCCGGCTCTTGTCCTGGGCCTTCTCTGAGACATGCTTACTTCATCCCTACTGCCATGCTGGTGGGTGGGTGGTGATAACAGCCTCGACTGGGCCGAGGCCTCATTTCACTGTGAGTGTGCCATTTGTGTGACCTGAACTGAAAACAGCAGGTCAGGACTGCTGCATACAGCTGGGGCTCTATCGATAGCAGAGCCCTCCGGGAGCAGCCACGAGTGTGTCTCACCACTTCCTCCCCAGCCTCAGCCCAGGGCGGACCAGAGGGACTGGCTTTCCACTCTCCACAGGCCTCAGTGCTCCTAGAGACCCCAGGAGAACAAAGGCTCAGGACGCCTGCCATCTCCTCTGCTGGTGGTCAGCCATTAGCTGCCGGCCTGCTGGAAAGCCAGCCTCCACCGCCACGCATTAACCTCCTTGGCCTCTCTAATCATTGTCACATCTGCATTCCATTTGCCCAAAAGCCATAAGCTGTCCCCTTTGGACCAGAGGCCAGTCCAGCTCCCGGTGTTTAGGCCAGGGTCAAGAGGTCACCGGCAGCCCTGGGAATTTTGGAGCTGCGTTCCGCCTGGAACTCAGGCCTCTGCCACTTAGAGCTCCTAAACTCACCCATTCATTTTGGGACTGGCCCTTTTGAGAAGTCCCCCTTCCTCTTCTTATTTGAAATCCATTGATTGTTACATTACTTTTGCACTTGTAATTAAATTAAAGGTCTTGAGATTAGATCATTCCGGATTATTCAGGTAGGCTCTAAATCTAATGATACACATAGGATAAGCAGACAAAGAGGAAAAGGCAATGTAGACAGGCAGAGATTGGAGTGATGTGGCTACAAGGCCAGGAATGCTTGGCAGCCATCAGAAATTGAAAGAGGCAAGAAGTAGTTCTCCCCTAGAGCCTCCAGAGGGAATGTGGCCCTGCCAAATTCTGGCCTTCTGGCCTCCAGAAATGTGAAAGAATACTTTTCTGTTGTTTAAAGCTACACAGTGGTGATTTGTTACAGCAGCCCTTGGCATCTAATATACCTATGCTCTTTATTTCTTCATGGGGATTTGAGATACTTTCTAAGGTCTTTTTGTTTGTCTAAATGATGTTTTTCTTATAGGGCAGATTTTATAGCAATTAATTCTCTTAGTTTCTGTTTCTTTAAGAACGTCTTAATTTCTCCTTTATTTTTGAAACAGTTTTGCTAGATATATAATTTTTGGTTGACAATCTTTTTCTTTTAGCACCTTGAATATGTCATCCCATTGCCTTCTAGGCCCCATGGTTTCTAATGAGAAAGCAAGTATTAATCTTAATGAGAATTCCTTATTGCGATGAGTCACTTCTCTGTTGCTGCTTTCAAGATTCTCTGTCTTTGTCTTTTGACACCTAGATTGATTGTCCTATGTCTAGGTATGGATCTCCTTGATTTTATCTTACTTGAAGTTATTTTAGTTCTTGGATAAATATGTCATCAAATTTGGGAAGTTTGGGGCCATTATTTCTTCAAATATTCTTTGTTTCCTTTCCTTCTGGGACCTTTATATATAGATAGATAGATAGATAGATATGCTTGATGGCGTCCCGCACATCTCTGAAACTGTTTGCGTCATTCTTTTTTCGTTCTGTTCCTCAGATTGGACAATCTCAATTAATATATCTTCAAATTCACTGATTATTTCTTCTGTCTGCTCAACTCTGCTACTGAGCCACTCATTCTAGTGAATTATTTTAGTGACTGTAATTTTTACCTTCAGATTTCTATTTGGTTCTTTTTTTAAAAAAATTTCTCTACGTTAATATTTCTATTTGTTGAGATACCATACTAATTCTTTCCTTTAGTTCTTTTAACAATGTTACCTTTTGTTATTTAAACATATTTAAAATAACTGATTTAAAGTCTTTCTACTCATGGATCATTTCTATTGGTTGTTTTCCTGTCTATGGGTCATACTTTCTTGTTTCTTTGTATGTCTTATAATTACTTTTTTTTGGTTAAAATTTGGACATTTCGAACAACATAATGTGCCAGCTCCACAAATTAGAGTCTTTTCTGCCTCCAACTGTTGTTGCTGCTTGTTGTTTTAGTAACTTTTCTGAACTAATTCTGTAAAGATTCTGCTCTGTTAGCTTAGTGGTCAGCTCAGTGTTTGGAAACAATAAGCTTCCTACTGTATGCTGAAGCACTCTGTGTGTGTTGAGTAATGCCTTCAACATTCAGTCAGGCTGTTGGTAATTCTGCCTTACCCTTAACTTCCTAGTTATGCAAAGTCTCAAGATCATCTAAGAGTGAGAATGTGGGGCCTTTTTAGGTCTTTCTTGAGCATGCAATCATCCATAGGTTTGTGCACAGCCCTGCTTACACAGATGGCCTTCTAGATTCCCAAGAACATGCCAGAGCCTTTCAAAGCTCTTATGGACATCTCATGGCCTAGTTTTTCCTGTTAAGCTTTTTGGTTAGTGTGTTTTTTTGTCCTAACAAAAGTTACTGCCTCAGGCAATCACAAAGTTAATTAATAGCTTTTAATTGTTTTCAACAAATGCACCTGGGAAAAGTCTCTTCCATATTTTATGAGTTCTGACAGTTTTGTAATTAGTGTCTTCTGGGGCAGGGGTTCCCAATCCCCAGGGGCCAAGGACTGGTAACAGTAGGTGACCTGTTAGGAACATGGCTGCACAGCAGGAGGTGAGTGGTCAGTGAGCAAGCAAAGCTTCATTTATATTTGTAGCCGCTCCTCCGCGCTAGCATCGACACCTCAACTCTACCTCAGATAATTGAGCATTAGATTCTCATAGGAGCACTGGTCCTTGGTGCCAAAAATGTTGGGGACTGCTGTTCTAGAGAAACTCCAGACAGGTCAAATAATGATAATTCACAGATAATTTTCAGTGATAATTTTCAATGAAGCCTTTAAGGTGATCTGACCCCAGTCTGTTCCTCTAGGACCTGTGAGGCTGTTGGTTCTCAAAACAGCAGATCTGGACATGGGGGAAATGGGAATAGAGCAAGTAAACATGCCAAAAAGTGCTTTTCTTAACAAGATTCAGCCTTTTTTCCTTGAATAAATGCTCTCCAGATTGCTGCAAGATTTTGGCTAATTTCCACAGTTTTGAGAAAATTGATTCTGGTCATTTTTTCCAGTTTTCTCATTGCTTTTGTGAAGGAGAGAAGTTTTGGAGATTCTTACGTCACTATTTCTGCTTATGCCTTCCTAAAGTATTTATTTATATATATTTTTTACTTTAAAAATTACTTTTTAGAAGTACTGTGGTAATAACATGTTGGTGAGGATATCTATGAAGTATTTGGTACTCTGCTTCCCAGTTCCCAGAAAACTTATCACATTATCATTCATCAAATCAGAAATCACCAGAACAATGGTTTTTTTTGTCCTTTAGACAAGTTTTGTTCCTTTTGTTTATTAAGAATTTTTATTTTTATTAAACTTTCTCATCATCTATAAATTTAATGAGATTTATCAAGATGTAACAACCAACTGCAATGTATTCCAATCATTTTTTGTAAAATGAAAACTAAAAAAAATTGTTACAATTAGGAGAGGATTTCTGAACATTGGATATTTAATGATATTAAGGATTTATTGTTAATTTTTTGTTAGTGGGAAAATGGCATTGAGGTTACATATTTTTTGAGTCCTTGTCTTTTAGAGATGCACGCCAAAAATTTTACAGGTGAAACAATATAATGTCTAGGATTTGCTTCAAAATGATATGATGAAATGGGGGAAAGTAGGTGGGAGCGTGGATGAAACAAGACTGGCTATGAGTTGATAATTGTCTAAACTGGGTTTTGTATACAAAGGAGTTCATTATTCTACTTTTCAATGTTTAATATTTTCATAATAAAAGCCTTGGTGGGGGTTTTGTGTTTGTTTGTTTGCTTCAGTGTTATGTTTCTTTGAGCCTGGGCCTATGAAGAATTTTAGTAATTTCTAGTGGGTTTGTCTTAAAGCAGAGGTGCAAACTGGTGGCCTCTGGACTGTATTTGGCCCATATGCATGTTTTATTCAGCCACCACTATATTTTTAAAAAATATTAATTACTTACCAACATTTCAACATTTTAAAACAAGAAAATTTCAGATGATCATCTAGATTTCAAGCTTCTGCTGAAACCATCAGAAGCTCTGACTACACTGGACCCCCATCTCATATGATGACAACTGGCTGGCACTACAAACTTTCTGTCCCCTAAATGAAAGGCACTCTCTATTTGTCACAGTTCCTACTTGCCTGGCTCTTGCCTGTACCCAAGAGTGTCGATCCTGCCTTATTGTGCCTCTAATAGGATATAACAATGAGAGACGACAATTGTTGACAATAGGAGATGACAATAAACAAAAATCAAAATGTTTACTTGAGTTTAATCAATGCACACTACAACTATACATTGAATAAGGTATATAATGCAGCTATACATTTTGTCCTGAAGAACAAAAATGATTTAAGATATAATATTTCACCCACCTACGAAGCATTCAAAAGAGACAGGAAAATATCCTACATAAGACAATGTCAATTAGAATATTTCTAAGGTGACAGTCTACCTACTAGGCTTTAGTAGGTAGACAACAAATCTAGGTCAATGAGAAAACAATTGTCCTTCATAAGATAAATGATGGAAATGGGATGCTTTAAAAATCAGTCAGTTCAGGTTAATCCTATCATAAGTCTTAATATATTTAGGGTATGTGATCGTTTGGGGATTTGACTGAAGTGAAAAGATTTCTTTCATTTAATTCTTTGCTCCTTGCTGCTACTGTCAAAATACTCTTTACCTTACAAGAGACGCTTCTACTATCACTATTACTTCTCTGGAATCTTTTCCTGATTCCTTCTAGGTAGTATGTGTTCTCCTTCCTCATCCAATGGGCATTTAGTGTGTGATTCTTTTATGGCACTTGAACTTTTTCAGTCTTGTGTCATTTGTGCTCTCATCAATCCCTCTACTTCTTGCAGAGAATGAAAGTTCCTTAATGGCAGGGACTCTGCAGCCAGACTGCCTGGGTTACAATCCCAGCTCTACTACTTGCTATCTACGAACAAGTTACAAAATCTCTCTAAACTTCAATTTCTTCGTCTATAAAATAAAGATGACAATCATACTAATTTCATAGGATCCTTGTGAGGATTCAGTAGCATAACACATGTGTAATGGGATGTTAAAGTGGAATTTTTGATGGAGGCACCTGGATAAAACAGAAATAATATTTTGAAAGAGAAACTAGAGTAAAATATATCTTTTCAAAGTAGCCATCTGAATACCGGTTCCTTAACTCTCAAGCCCCTTTCCACATGGGGGTAGGAAAGGGATTAAGAGTAGAGTTAATGAGAATTTTTTAAAGAGGATTTCTTTGGAGATAGTTACTGTCATTCCCACCATAAGGAGAATGGGTAGAGAGCTTCACTACTTTCATCTCAAGTTATGAGAGAGAAGCTTTAAGAAACCACCTAGAGCAATGAATATGGATGGACTATAATGTGTTTATCATATTATTTAAGAACAAAAAATAGAATGGATATTAAAACAATAACATGTTAGTAACATCTAAGACATGTTAAAGAGAATAAATGAATTATATGACTTTTTTTTAAAAGGACTATATCTTATGAATAGAACAGGATGAAAAGTCAAAAGGTAGGTAATGGCTCATGCCACCTCCAAACTGACAACTATGTTATCCTTAAATTATTCATCTACCTGGTTACCCATTATGAACCCACTGGGCTCTTTCCAATAGATGTACATGATATCCATTGCTGCTCCACAGACTAATTGGCAAGCTATCGCTCTGACAGAGTGAGCAGGTTGGCTCTAAGCACCTTCTGTATGCTGGGTCTCTTAGCTCATGTTCGAATCTGGTTATCATAACTATACATCTACAGAGAGACTGATGTGGCAGGGACCCCCAGGACAGGAGAGGACATATGACCAACAAGAATTTGGGTAGTATGGTACTTCCACCCTGTTTGTATCCTATCCTAAGGTGTGATAAACTTACTCATCTCTTTCCTTTTGCTTTTCATTGTGTTTTAAAAGGAATAAATCATGTCATTTGAGCATCTGATTTTGATCTATGAATGATTGTATTCTGTGACCTTTGGGAGAGCTTGCCTGGTAGCATACTAGAAGTTACTTCTATATCAAGGTAATTTCCTGCATAACAGAGATACAGTAGGTTGGTGTCTGATTCCTGCCTATAAAGCCTAAATGGTGAGGGATGGTCTAGATGGTTGCCTTAAAGGCAGGAGTGAAGACATTGTGCTATGCTGGACAAGGCTGGTACTTTCAGAATTTGTCAGGCAAAAAATGTGGGAAGGAGCTGGCATTGGTTTGACCTGGTTTTGTCAAGATGGCTATCTGACAGAGTGGAGGTATATCAGCAGAAAAGGCTGGAGACAAACCAGGAATTACCAGGAAGAGAGAAAGGAGCTATGAGAGAGCAAAGAGCAAAAAAGAGAGATGCGTTTGCCCTTATCAAAGGTATTATTTGTGACAGATATCCAGCAATTGAGAGAATTTCCAAATAACCCACAAAAGCTGGGTTCAGAGAGTACCATCCTAGATTATGGGTCAGAAACCACAGTAAGCCAGATCTAGTAGGTGGAAGAAAAACCCCAGGGTATAGGGGTGGGAGACAAGGAGAGGGAACCATCTAGTCATACATACTTCTTGCCTACAGCAAGCCTCACCTGGGGAAAGGAAAAGCCTTAATTTTCAATCAAGATCAGGGGTTTTACCATTAATTAGGACTGGACATTCTTCTTATTAAATTGAGACAGTATATGCCCTATGAGAAACCAGAGAAGTTGTGAACTTTGCCCAAGTTTTCATTTAAGAGCAGAGAAAAACTAGCCTCGCTGAACAAAACATAAAGGAGTAGTGGGAGACAAAAATAAAATTATTAATCATGACTCATGTCTTGCTTGTTCAATACAATGTTTACATATGGAAAGTGCTTAGACCAGTACAAAAAAAATAAATATTAGCTATTATTATTATCTGTACCATTGCCTAGCATGATGACTCATACACAGTAAGAGCCTAACAAATGTCAAGTTTAACTGAATTAATAGGAGGGATGATTGAACACTTTAAGGAACTTTAAGATCCAGAACAAAAATAAAGTACCCCAAAGATTTTTGAAGCTCTCTCCTGAAATCTACAGCTTATTAAAAAGGATAGAAAGGAGACAATACCTTGAAGCATCCACAGGTTTTTTTTTTTCTGGCTCTTTTCATAAAAGCCAGGCAAGCTCTTAAATAGGTCGCATATCACCCAAAGGATCAAAGAAACCATTTTCTTTGCTAGTCTTAGATTTCAAAAATAATTTCTGTATCTCTAAAAGCTAAAATACTGCTTATTTGGGAGTGAGAGCTGAGGAAAACAAACTGCCCATAGAGATTATTCCAAGACACGAGACACACTCCTGGGCACTACATGGACATATCTCCCCAAATTTCCTTGGCCTTTGTAGAGCTTAGCCATAAACTAGGGTCTCTGCAGCCCTTTTCTACTGTTTTTAAAGGCAGCTCAAGACTTGCATTTCACTGTATCCATTCTTAAAAGAAATTACTTATTTTCAGCATTGATTCCCTGCATGCTCTTTCCAGAGAGCACCTTCTAGCTGGGAGGCAAAAATCATTAAGGTGAACTCTGACTTTGTCCCCTGAAATTAAGACTCGGTTGCCACAGTGTATTTTGTATATTCTCTAAATTCCATTAAAAGAAGGCAGATTAGGTCAAAAACTCATACAGCAACCTTTTGGGTTTGTTTTTGTTCATTTATTTTGAGGATTTGTTTGTTTCGAGTTTTTGCCAATCATATCAAATTCCATATATTTCTTAGCTTACAAGCCATTTTTTTTCAGCATGGTTAACACACTGGTAAGATGATTCTACTGTGTATAAATAGTCAGTCAGCTACCCAAATAAAGATCAAAAATCTACAAAAGTCCACAGCCCTATGTGAATTTTTAAAAAAATTTTATTTAGAAATATGATAGGACTCTGAAAAAGCAAATGTTTAAAATGAAGTTTAGATCATTCATACATGTCTTCAATTTGATCAACAGTCAGGATTACTTTGAGCTAACAAGCTAGGAATTTAAAAGTATGTTTACTTAGTTCTTATTAGACTCTATTCGCACTTAAAGAAAGCCAGAAAACACTGAATAACTCACCTGAGTGGGCTGCCCGCATGTGTTCTTATGTAAGAGCAATAGGGAAAAGCAAAGACTACTTTATTAAGCAAAATGGCCTTTAAAATGTACTACAAGTTAACAACTACTTAAGTAAATCCATTGCTTATTAATTTTCTATCACTTCTGCTAAAACAAAATTTTTTTAAAGAATTGTTCAACCCAATAAAATGAAACTGAAAATTAACCTTCAGTTTCTTACAAATGTATCTTAAAAAATTATTTCTAATTACGAAAAGAATACATGTTTATTGTATAAAATTTAGGAACTATAGAAAAGCACAAAGAAAAAAATTACAGCTTCTATAACCTCATATTTAATGTATCCCCATATATATACATTTCATTTTTGTACTGATATCATACTGTACATACTGTTTCATAATCCCTGTGTTTTCACTTAATATATCATGAATGGTTTCTCATTATTTTGATGTACAGTGTACTATTATATTTCAAATTTAGCCAGTCCACCATTGTTACAGTTATGTGGCTTCCATTTTTTTCACTCCAAGTAACACAGGTTAAATATCCTTGCACATAAATCTGTTTGAACATTACTCATTGTTTCTTTAAATTCTAGAAATGGAAATACTAGGCTAAGGATATGAACATTTTTAAGGTTTATTATGGAAAATGTAATTTACAGAGTTTTTTCCAATTTTACATTTCTAAAAATAGTGACTGAGTTGAAATGGCCAGAGTTATATTCTGGATGACTCCCTCATGCAGGAATAGTTCCAAGCTTAGCTTCCCAGTACCCAAAGAGCCTATTAAATCTCAGTGTGAACTGTTGATGCTGCCACCATCGCTGCAGCTGTAAACCTGAGCAACAGCTCTTTCTTGGGTGCCAGCCCTGTTGGCAGCCTCTACATTTGCTCCCCTTCCTTGACAGGCACAGGCACCAAAGAGACTACACAGGTCAGCAACCCAAGGTAACTATATCCATTTCCACTTGCTTTCCCCCTTTTCTGCACATATGGTCTCCAACACACTTGTGAAATGTCTCAGTCTAAATGTGAAAGACTGGATTTCACTAGGGAGTAGCTTAATGCATTCAAAATGAAAAGATAAAATAATATCGAGAACACTTCTTTAGTTGCCAGATTCCATTTTCAGAGTCCCGGTTTCATACTTCCCATCCAAAATAAGTTCACATTAGTTCATATTTCATAGCAAAAGAGATGAATTACTGAGAATTGCAAAAGATTTTTGAAGTTGAAAACCATAGCTAACCCTGAGTGATAGTAACCCGCTTGTGTTATATAATTAGTAAAAAATAAATAAAATAAAGTGATGTTGAGGCATTAGCAACAGACTGTCTAGCCACTTGCTGAAGCCACGAAAACTTCCCTAACAGTATCCTTTTGAACCAAGCTAACAATTTTTCCAAGGAAAAGTCATCACTAGGGAACTTTTCCCTACAAGACTATAAAATAAACCTATTTTCACTGAACTTACCATTAAAAGGACCTAGAATGTCAAACCAAAGTAAGAGTTTATTCATCTGTTTGGTTATGGGAAGGTTAAAAGCAGAATGTTTATTGGCAAAATAAATATTTTTAATCAACCACGATATTTTAGTTTACTACTTATAATGATCCTTTCTGTTTATAAGTAATATGTTTTCACTATACCAAGAAAACAGCAGTTGTTCTAGAAATTTTATTTATACATTAATAACATAATTTCTAAGGTCAAAGGCAAAACAGTGCTTAATCTAAGACAATCTAAATTGTCATGTTGATTCGGTTAAATAAATGCTTCAACTTCCACATGTGTTACTGAGGATTAAGTAATTTATACTAACTCTCCTTCTGAGGATAACTAAATAATGGGGGACAAAATAATGGGGAAAATGTTTTAAAAACATTAAAAAGCTGGTGAGTAAGGAACTGCTTGGCCAAGATCCAAGAGAAGATGGAACTTCAGAGAAGTGAGTCTGCCATTGAGGCTGCTATTGGCCAAGAGGAATTTGCTCACCAGTGGTTAAATCAGCCTCTCTAAGCTGGGGGTTTGAAATTTAGAAACCTGGGCAACAGGGGAAGATAGGAGACTTGCTCTTCACAGAATATATATTAGTATCTTTTGATTTTTATATTATGTACAGATATCACCTTAAAACAAACAAAAATATCTAAGGACTATCAGACACTCTGCTCCAAACTATTTAGTGAAATAATAATAATAAATCATATGTTCCTTAAAAATCAATAGGCACATATCTATATTCTAATTTTTTAAATGTAAAAATTAATGTATCTTGAGACTTATAAACATAGTAATAGACTATACACTTGTGTTTCTTTATATCATTTTAGGAATCTAGAGATAGGCTTAGAAAGAAATACTTTTTTGTACTATAGAATTAAAAATATTAAAAAATTACTTTTAATTATCGGTCAATGTACCTGGGAAAGGAGGCTATAGAATTAAAAATATTAAAAATTTGCTTTTAATTATCAGTCAATGTACCTAGGAAAGGAGGCAACAAACACCTAAATCTCTGATGGTTTTACCAGGGAGTCCCCAAGCTCCTGGCCACAGACGGGCACCAGCCCCTGGCCTGTTAGGAACCAGGCTGCAGAAGCAGGAGGAGAGTGACGAGAGAGCCAGCAAAGCTTCCTCTGTATTTGCAGCCGCTCCCCAGCGCTAGCATCACCACCTCAGCTCCACCTCAGATCATCAGGCATTAGATTCTCATAGGAGCACCAGTCCCTGGTGCCAAAAAGGTTGGGGACTGTTGGTTTTACTTTATAAATCTGGGCAAATGTTTGTTTCCATTTATCACTATGACAGTTTCCATCACAATTACCAAGACTGCTATATCATGAGTTTAAAAGATCAGAAATTATAACTCGAATAGTGTTTCTCTTCCTTTAATGGAACCATAAAGTTGAATCAAGATTTCCTTATTCACTTAAAAATAGACTGTTTAAATGTAACCACACAGGCTCACTAATGAAACTGAATGACAGCTACTTCTGGAGCTGGAGTAATTAACTTTGTGATATACTTTAGAGACTACAGATAAAACTCTAAATTTTTAGTCACTAAATTTTCCGAAGAAGACAGCACTGTGAATTTTTATGAACATTTTCCCATCTTGATGCAGATGGATTCAAGTAGTTTAAGAAAGTGACTTGTAGAGCAATACAACCATCAGTACAGTTAAAGGGATGTGGTGCTTATTGGCTCAAAAAAGCCTGAATTGCAGAGCATGTCCAGTTTGAGGCTATGTTACTTAAATTAAAAAAAAAAATAGAAAGTACTGTGAAAAGTAACAATAAATAAGGTAGAAAAATGATACAATAGAAGAGCTATGATTTCTGAGCCCAGATGAAATAAGAAATATAAAAACAATAACTATAAGTAATGTAGGGAGGAGGCAAGAGAATTAAAATGTTAATCAAGCCATAATCAGAGACTGCTATATGCCGATCAACCCTGCAGCCAGGCCAGGAGGACACCTTCAGAACAAAGGAAGATTTTTGCTGGGATTGCTAAAAGCCCATTCCCCACACCTGTGAAGGAGAAACAGGAACCAAGAGTCATTCCCTCTGGCTAAAACCATGGGGAACCTATGGGTTAAAGGCTGGAAACTGCCAGCAGGCCTTTCACTCTACATATTCTTACCTTTTCAGGCTACACACTCTTCCACTTCCTCACTATATGTCCATATTAAAAGAAATGGGAACTAAAGAATGACATATAAACTGAATTCCCGGAACACTCAGGGTCCCTTCTCAGCAGTGCCTTTACTCTGTCTCTCACTGTCCCTCTCACTCTCTGCTTCTGCGAGACCATATTCTGGAGTGTTACCCCTTTTCTAATAAACTTTCTCGTTGACTCTTAACTTTGGCGTGTGTGTGGAACTCTTTCTACACTCTCCACCAAAGGACCCTCTTCTTATCTTCATGCAGAGCTTGATCTCCCCCTACCAACTTGGGGAAATTTGCCCTGTCCTGTATCATAAGAACACATAAAAGCTTAGTAAAGAATACAAATGCCAGCTGTTTTTTATATCCCTTAAAGGCAACGTTGAAGGCATCTACTGTTTTGATGTAACCCCCTATTTTTTCACTATCTTGTGAAAAATACTATCGCTCTCCACTTCCCTAGCCATGTGGCTTACTTAAGTAGGATTGACTCCAGCTCTGGCACCAGAAGTAGCCGTCATTCAGAAGAGCCCATCCCTCTGGTCAAGGGATAGGTGCAGATGAGAAGGTAATTTACTGAGAGGTTGTTAAAGAACAAAATTCAACCAAGTAAATGTGAAGATCTAATTGCCTTTATTAAGTGATTCATGAACCGGGTAGCATTCCATCTACTAACTAGAAGGGTACTTAGGGGAACACAGGAGGTCTTTTCAGGCAGATGACTTCAGTATCGCTGACCAGGAAATTCCAGACTGATTGGTTTAAAATTCCACTCTTGTGAGAGGCTGAAATTGCAATTAGGTTAGGTATAAAATCTTGGCGGGGATCAGCAAAAGTGACTCCATTTTTAGGTCTGTTATTTCCTAATAAGGTCTTAGAGGAATCTTAGGCTTAGGGTGTCTAGGAAAGAAATACTGTGGGAAGCTATTTTGCAACTTTGACAAAACTGAAATACATTCAAACTGTCTCCGGAAACCACCTCCCATTCTATACTGTACCACAGTGGATTATATCCTCCTATTTCAATACCTCTGCTTATATGTGGAGAGGCAATATAGCACAAGAGTTAACAGCACAAACTGTAGAGCCAAACTCTTAGTCTTAACCTCAGCTTTGTTTCTTACTACCTATATGACCTTGAGCAAGTCACTTGAGCTCTTTATGACTCAATTTCCTCATCTGTAAAATTAGAATAGTAGTAGAACTCAATAAGGTTGAGATTTAAATGAATTAATATACTTAGACCATTTACCGGAGTGCTATATCAATGTTAGCTATTACTGTTGTTGTAAGGAATAAATGAACTAATGAATGGAAAGTGCTCAGAACAGTAACTAAAACATAGTAAACCTTGTATAAATATTATCCATTTTTGAGAACATTCATTCATCTGTCCATTCAACAAATATTGTGTCTTTTCCATGCCAGGCCAATGATGTCTCCTAGACCAGTGATGGCCAACAGAAATGCAATGTAAACCATAAATGTGAGCCAAATACGTAATTTAAAATTTTCTAGCAGTCAAAGTAAAAAGAAACTTTTTATTTTTTAATATTAAAATGTTTTAATCCAATATCCGAAATATTATTTCAACACGTAATCAGTATAAAAGAGATATTTTACATTCCTTTTTCCATTCTAAATCTTTGTATGTGTATTTTGCACATACAGCACAGCTCAATTCAGACAAGCCACATTGCAACTGCTCGACAGCCACAAGTGGCTAGTAGCTAACATGCAGTCTTTACCTTAAAGGTTAGAAAGAGGGGAAATGCTATCTTTGTCCCCAATCTCATCTTGCTACTGATGCAGGACAGGGCAAATTTCTCCAAGTGATGGAGAGACCAAGCTCTGTACCGAGAGAAGAGGATCCTTTGGCGGAGAGTCTAGAAAGAATTCAACACACACACCAAAATCAGAGTTAACGGGAAAGTTTCATTAAAAAAGGGATAACACTCCACAGAGTGTGGTCTCCTCTCAGAGGTAGACAGTGAGAGAGAGAGTAAAGGGACCAAGAGGGACCATCCCTGAGTGTTCAGGGAATTTTATATATCATTCCATACTTCTCATTTCCTTTGATATGGACATACAGTGAGGAAGGGGAAGAGTATGTAGCCTGAAAAGGTAAGAATATGTACAGTGAAAGGCCTGCTGGCAGTTTCCAGTCTTTAATCCATAGGTTCCCCATGGTTTTAGACAGAGGGGAATGACTCTGTGGTTCCTGTTTTCCCTGGTGTGGAGTATGGGTTGTTAGCAATCCCAGCAGAAATCTTCCTTTGTTCTGAAGGTGTCCTCCGGGCTGATCAGTATATAGCAGTCTCTGATTATGGCTCGATTAACATTTTAATTCTCTTGCCTCCTCCCTACATTACTACTAATTACATAATTTTTTTTCAATTAGCAAAGTACTTTCACAGTCATTATTTTGATAGGCACATGCCTCCCCTTAAAAGATAGATTAGATTTTAGAAGGTGGGGAAAATTCCCATCAAGAGGAAAGCAGGAGCAGAAGCAACAACGGAGGAAAACAAGGAGTGTATTAGGAAATTAGAAGTCATAGAAATAAACATATGAAAATGTATCAGAGAAGCCCTTGCGTGTTATTTGTCAGGTAGCGGGGAGAAACCAAAGGTTGGATGCAGGGAAGAGGCAAGTTTGGATTAAATAGGCAGCTTAATATAAAAAGAAACAGAGTGGGAGAGGCTAGTGTTGCAGGAAGCGACACCCGACAAAGGAATTCAGACGCTCAGACAACTTCGTTAGAGGAAGGAGAGCGTGGGACATTTAACAAACTCAAAGCATGATCTCCCCTTGGTTAAATTTCTTACAGCTTATATACCCTTGCAGTGTCCATGCAAGGGGTGCGTGATTCCTTTGTCTGAGGTTTTACATGTACCTCCTTACTCAGAGTGGGGAGGGGCAGCTTCGGGTGGGGGGGCTGAAGGGGAGGAATTTCCAGACCCTTGGTGTTATCAGCACCTTTATCTGATTCTTGAACAAAGAGACGGGACTCCTAGGCTTACAGATAGGGAACAGCATTCATTGATGTCTGCGCCTGCTCAGCGGGTTTCTTATCCGAAGGCTGAGCTCTCGCTGTAACACAGCAAACAGTTCCACAGTCCTGACATTCCTATACAGCTACAGAGATAGGGAAGGAGCTGCAGAATCCTTGAGGTGGGGGATGCAGCTGTGAAAAACATGTTAACTGAAGAGCATAGGGGGAAGAGAGAGCAGTTTTAACCAGCTGAGTCAGTTATTTCTGCAGGCCCTTTTCTTTGCATCTATTTTTACTTTCAGATGTCTCCTCTCCTCTCTTACTAGAGGTAGTTCATTAGGAAATCACTGCATTAAATCTCAAGAAGAAATGTTCTAGATAGAAGAATGGAGAGGAAGAGATAGCTTATAAGTGTCTGGAACAAAGGAGTCTCTTCCTCCCTAGGTGACTGGGGAGTTTTTTAGGGAACTTCTATTAAGATATTTCTCTTTCTTTTCCCCTAACCCCAACCAATACCTGAGTACCTACTCCTTGCCAAGGACTATGATAGACCTTGAAGATGTAAAAGGGAACAAGGTAGGTAAGGTTCCTGAACTCTTAGATGTCATGTTTTCTTGAAAGAGATGAAGCCAATTATTAGATAAATAATTACACATTGGGCTAAGTACTATAAAGAAAATAATTATAAAGATTTCAGTGTTGTAGACAAGTGAACGAGATGATTCCCATTTGAAGATCACTCTTGCTGCAGTGCGAAAAATTGCTTAAGGCCAGTAAAGGTGGAAGCTGGGATTTCACTTAGAAGGCAACTGGAGTGGAGCAGGTTAAGAAATGATGGCTGCATGACCCAAATTAAGGACTTTGAAAAAATTAATGACCTCCCCTCCAATATTTTTGCAAAAATGATCCTCTAATTGTTCTGCAAAAATTTTAAATGAAGCAAAGGATGTAAGCACTTTTGGGGAGACAATGCTCCCAAAAGAGTCAGCACGAAGTTAAATCTTTAATTATTCCAGATATTAGAACATATTTACGATCTTAACCAACATTGTTAAATGCAAAACATAATTATTTCCAAAATATAATTTTCAGTGTCTTTTTAGAAAAGTTGATTAGGAACCTTTCTGATGAGATAACACGAGAACTGGAAAAAAAAAAAAAGCAGCAGCAATTAGGGATCCACACAGAAAGAATAGCCAAATATAGAGGCCTTGGGACATGTTAAGGAAACACAAAGCATCCCAGTGGATGAAGCAGAGTAAATATACATCAGCACATTGTATGTGGTCTTTATTTAATGAATGACCAGGAAATATCTTACTCGTCTGCCACCTCTACAGTGCTAACATGCAGAGGCCATCAAGAAACAAGAAGAAAGGTCTCGCGTTTTCAGTTGCCTCACCAACAGCGGATAAAAAACGCAATCACTTCTGGTGAACCAAGAGCAGAAACACTGGTTTAAAAGAGAATAAATACATCCAGTAGGTGCCTGTCTGCGTATTGCCAAAGGCTTGACAATAAAGCTCCTCTACAGTTTGGTCACCGCCTCAACCCAAAAGCACTGCCATCCACACCCTCAAATATCAACATGTCTTGAAGTTTCTGGGGAACTTCCTTATGCTAGCGGTTCTCCAAGCCACTACCTTGCCTCCCCCGACCCTGGGCCTATCAAACAATTAGAAAGCGGCTTTTCTTCGCGCGGCAGTGCAAAGAAGCTCCGCAAACTCAAATCCGAAAGAAGATGGAAAACCGCGCGCTTACAGCCTGTCTCCCAAACAGCGTATCCGACCATATACACGTCAGCCTCCGCTTTACTGGTAGTCGCCTGCGTGACAAAGCGAACACACCCGTGGATAGCGTGGCTTCCCCGGCCAATGGGCTCTGTCCACCTCCCTCTTCTGTCACCCTGCGTTCAATGTAGTCTGTGACGTTAAAAGGCGGGCGCGGAGGGAGATACGGAAGTCGGGAGGGGTCAGGCCCCTCAGTCACTCGGAGGCGAGGAAGGAGAAACAAGATGGTTTACATCTCGAATGGTGAGTTGGAGCTGGGCGAAACGGGTAAAGGGGCGACCGCTGGCCTGGGAGGCCGGATCTCGGGTTTCTTCCACCCTCGCCCGCCGGGCCTGGTGCCCTTCGCGGCTCTCGTAGACTTTATGCCACACAGCCAGGCGAGGTCGCCCGGGCTTGCGGCTCGTCAGCGCATCGCGCATAAGCGGTTGGGCTAGGGCGGAGGTCTCCATGGTGACAGCTGTGCGGGATGCCTAGGGTCTTTCTGGAGAGCTTCTGATGTGGGCCTTGCGAAAGTGGTCTTTCCTCTCGGGCGTCTATCCCCTTAATAGTAATAACATTAACACCATCTGCGTAGCGCTTGTGCCTTGGGCACTGTTTGAGCATTATTCGCTCATCAACTCATTCAGTCTTTATAACAGCCTTTTTCAGGTAGTATTTTATTTTCCCAATTTTACGGATGGAGACTGAGGCGCAGATTAAAGAATTTGCCCAGGATCACAAAGTCAGTTAATGGCTCAGTCGGAATTTGAATCGAAGTAGGCTGATGTCAGCGTCCTTACTGTTGTTAGTTATACTGGTTTTCTATAACTTTGAGGGAATTAGATGAAAGTTTTGCGTGGGCTTTAGTTTTTAGTTTTCTCCCAGGAGAGGGTATCTAGTCAGTCATACCTATAGTCATTTGTCCTAATTTCAGGGGGCACAGGAAGAAGCTCCCTCTAGAGCAAGTTAATTATTGCAGAATTGAGAATCAGGGAGACTTAATTCAGTAAGAAAGAAAATGGAAAGACACAACATAACTGGGTCAGAGCATTGCCAGAACCGCCTGTCCACCTGTTTGACTCAGGTGAAGCAAATTGGTGTTGGTGCAATCTTAACAAATAGTTCATGGATCACAGGAAGTAGGTTCTGGTTCTATTTGAATCATCTGTTTATCTTCAGAGGTAACTAAGATAGTCAGGAGAAGTCATTTGGCTGCCTGGACTTTGTATTTCTTTGATCTTTGAAATCTCTCTCTCTCCTTGTCTCCTACTTAAAAATCTTTGAAATAGGTAAGTTGATGGACACACACAAAAATCAAAATTTTATCTTCGTTTTGGGCACTTGCAAACTTCGTATCTTATCCTTTGTGATTATGGCCGGCAGCTTTTATTTATGCATTATTGAATAATTCTTTGTTAATGTGTCTTATTGTGAATGCATTATTGTATTTGATCCTCATAAATGCTATAAAGGATCTATTAGGGCCTTTTATCTCATTTTTATAGTTGAGAAATGCCAATTGCATTCAAGCAACTTATTGCCCTCTAAGGATATTGGGAGGAGGAGGTTTCTGCCTTCAGAAACTAAGAGTGAAAGTGAATAAAGCAAGGTGGAATGATGCAAGTGCGAGCAATAGGTTCTTTGGAATCACAAAGGAAGTAATGC
Source organism: Pteropus medius (assembly GCF_902729225.1). Lineage (NCBI taxonomy): Eukaryota > Metazoa > Chordata > Mammalia > Chiroptera > Pteropodidae > Pteropus > Pteropus medius. Next base: position 2,553,351 of record NW_024343578.1, read on the forward strand.
CAGAGATTTGTCTTTTTAGAAGGACTGTATTTATTAGCACTTCATAGTTGACAAAACATTTCTTACCATCAAATGACTTTCTTTCCCCAAGGACTTCTCCATGCTCATTTCCACCCCTCCAGCCAGGGTTTATCAATCTTATATGGCTAACCCTGGAATACTTTTTCTCAGAGAAGGAAAATGTCACATCAGCCAAGGAAGCAGAACTAGTAAGAGGCAGAACCAAGCCTATCACTCATGCTGTCTTTAAATCTAGCCCTTTTTTCTCTATAGCTCTATGAGTAGATATACCTGAAAGTAAACTGGGCAAGGAAAGTGGAAAAGTAAACCCTGGCTGGAGGGGTGGAAATGAGCATGGAGAAGTCCTTGGGTAAATGGAGAGAGAGATAGTTGACAGCTCTTCTCCCAAAATATTCTGACCTCTTGATTTACAAGGCCGAAACTCTATAGAGTACTAACTTTTCATGTTGTAGCTTCTATTATTTAAAGTGGTTTGAAAAATAAATTCATTTTTGCTTAAGATAAAGCTGAAGTCTAGAATTAGAATCAACAGCATCCTTTTACAGAAAATACTGGTCATTTTAATGACCAAGCTTAATTCTCTTCAATACTTAGAACACACAGATTCTTTGATTTATAAAAATTTTATTATAACTGATTCTAAAGACTTGGAAGGGCATGTGTAAACAATCTTTTTATATAGGCAAGATGCTTTGCAAGTGAAAAATACCTTGAACACATTTAGGAAAATAGAATTGGTGTGAGCATTCTTTTATATTCACTGATTTGTTTCCTCAAAATACTTGAATAAACAGATATTTGTACATCCACATTCATAGAAGCATTTTCGCAGTAGCCAAAAGGTGGAAGCAACCCAAGTGACCATCAGATGAATGGATAAGCAAAATGTAGTATACACATTCAATGGAATATTAATCAGCCTTAAAAAAAAAAGGGGGAAGGAAATTTTGAAACATGCTACAACATGGATGAACCTTAAAGACATTATGTTAAGTGAAATAGCTTGTCACCAAAGTACAAATATTGTATGCTTCCTCATGTGATGTTCCTATAGCATTCAAATTCATGGAGACAGAAGGTAGAATGGTGGTTGTTAGGGTCTAGGGGAAGGAAGAAATGGGAAGTTAGTGTTTAATGGGTACAGAATTTCAGGTGGAGAAGATGAAAAACTTCTGAAGATAGTGGTGATGGTTGTACAACAATATGAATATACTTAATGCCGTAGAACTGTACACTTAAACATGGTCAAAATGGTAAATTTTCGTGTATATTTTACCACAGTAATAAAAGAAAAAATACTTGAAGTGTCACCCTCCAAAATAACAAAAACTATAGGAAAACATTTGATGTATTCAAGGGATGAATGCTAGATCACAAAGCTTTACTTCTTTGAACTCTTCCTTAAAATGTTGTACACATAAAAGACCTCTCCTTTCCTTGACCATTTGGAATGATACACAAGTTGAAAACTGAATCTATGATTGTTATGTAACTGATTAAATGTAATGCGTCTTGAGTCAGGGATTTGTAACACTAACAAAGTTTCTTTATTCTTGTCTGTAGGTCAAGTGTTGGACAGTCGGAGTCAGTCCCCATGGAGATTATCATTGATAACAGATTTCTTTTGGGGAATAGCTGAGTTTGTGGTTTTGTTGTAAGTATAGTAGTGCTCTTAGTAGCCCTGATTAAGTTGCCAGAAGTCCATTAGGTACATTATGTTGCATATCTTAAACAAGCTCAGCTTTCCTGAAGCAGTTTTTAATTTTTTTTTTTTATTACTAGCTTTACTAAGGAAAATGAATACTGTGTAGTGCTAACACCTCCACCAGACATCTTATGATTATGAATGTTAGTTGAGTTATTAACTTTGACCATATCTTAGCTTTGGTGGTAACTATATCAACTTGCAGCTATGGTGCCAGAATGACAATGCCTTGCCTTCTCTTTACTATTCCCGGCTTTAGGGTGTATGTGCAAATTTTATTCAATATTATACAACAAGTAAACAAGGGGAATTAGATATTGATTAAAAAAAAAGCTCCCATGTTAATAAAGTTTTTGTTTAATCAAGAATTAGAATCAATACAGAGGAGACAAAAATTTAAACCACTATAATTTCAAGCAGTCCTTAGTTAAATGCATTTTTTGGTCTTTCACATGCTATATATTTTATGAAAATTGTTTATCAACTACTAACAAGTCTCATCCTAAATTTGAATATATATGTTTGAATGTTTCATGGGTAGAGAACTGTGGGGATGCGAAGATGTGGGAAACAGTCCCTTCATTGACCTTAAAATTAGTAAATATACTACAAGAGGCATTGGGGCAGGAATGATTGTGGGAGGTGATCTTCAGAGAAAGTTATTCCAGGTAGAAGAAACACAGGAAAGGTGGCCGAGGAGTTCGAATATCAGTCTGTGATCTTTACACTTAATTTGAGTATCTCTGTGGTTTAGAAGAGTAATCTGATGGCTGCATGTGGCATAAATTAGAAAAGGTAAAATAGAAGAGTCAGTTCCATGGAAAAAACTAATGGGACAAGAGAGGATCGAAGTTGTTTCCCCACATACAAGGAAATGTTAGGTAGGTTGTCAACAGGGGAAATATAGGAGCAATGAATGTACAATACTAGGAAATGTGGGGAGTTATCTACGAGAGTTATCAGAAAATAAGAAAAACAAGGAAGTGAGGCTTTGGCACAGAACGTAGCACACTCTGTTTAAAGATGTGCTTGCATTAGATGGTGTTGTACAGATGGCTTCAAGAAATACGGGTCTGGAGCTAAAACAGTTGTCCTCTCACAGAGATAATAGTTGAAACCATGGAAATACCTTTTATAATGTCGAAAGTAGTACTTCTGTTGTTTTCTGCTTCTTGTTTCAGTTTCAAAACTCTGCTTCAGCAAGATGTGAAAAAGAGAAGAGGCTACAGAAACTCATCTGATTCCAGATATGATGATGGAAGAGGGTATAGTTTTTTAACTTGATAATAGATGTTTTTACCTCTCTGTAAATTTCAGTTAAATTAGATATGATGGATGGATGGATGGATGGATGGATGGATGGATGGATGGATAGATAGATAGATAGATAGGCAGGCAAGCAGGCTCATGATAACAAAAGGTTTAAATTCTATTTCACAAAATTAATTAATTACTGTAAATTAAATTGCCTCTGATTTGATAGAGTTAATCTAGCAAAGCGAAAATGTACATCAAATATCCTATGGGATATATTTAAATTAAAGGATGAAAACTGAGTGCCAACATTAAAATCTAGAGATTTCAAATTTTAGAATCTCAATTTCCAACTGCTAATGAAAAATTCAGAAGATCGAGCAGCATTAGGTTAGGCTTGTGTTTCCATGAGACAAAAATCACCTGGAGTTGGGTTTCTGTTGGGCATTTACAAGAAATGCTATTTAGTTCATCACAGTCCTTGCCTGACTCACTTTCCTCATGTGCTTTATGTGTCTGGTTCCCTATAAGGGTTTGCATTTTTGTCTTAAATGGTAGTTTCTGTTTTAAGTAAAGAAAAGGGTCCAATTGAAATAATGTCTACTAAACAGTAAAAATTAACTTTTTCTTTTATTAGGCCCCCAGGAAACCCCCCCAGAAGAATGGGTAGAATTAATCATCTGCATGGTCCTAATCCTCCTCCAATGGCTGGTGGATGAGGAAGGTAACTTAAAAATCTCAAATTATTCTACAGGGATTTCATTTTGAAAATGCTTCCTTAGGAAGATGTTTAGGAAAACAGAAGATGCCCAACATTTTTAATTACTTGGACATCATTATTTGCAACCCTTGAAAATCCATTGGCTTTTTTATCAAAATGTCTTTTGAAACAGGTTTTATAACATGTAACGATTGTTGGATTTTTCATACATATCCAAATTAATAACTAGCAACTAATTATTATAACCTTTTCTTTTAGGTAAATGTCTGCTGTAAGAAGCAGACAACTGGACATGCACATTCATTGCAGAAGGAAACCATCAAGGAGTGGAGGGCAGACTATGCTGGACAAGTAGATGGATGTGTATGTCCTAAACATGGATTGCTCTGTGTCCTCACAGATGAATGAGGTTGTGTTGGGAATTCCCTCACAGGGATCCGGCATGACTGACATGCAGTTCTATAAATGCACATATTTGTCTCATCTTTTTGTATAGTTTATGAAACTATTAGTATAGTTTTAATAAGTACATATTTTTAGGTTACAAATCTGATTTCTCATCTTTATATAATGAAAACAGAAAAAATCTGAATTTGTGTTTTCATTATATTCGAAGAAAAATAAAAGGTTGTGTATTTAGTATTAGTGTCACCTTTTTAAACTTCTGTAAATGTTCATTGTTTTCTTTTATAAATAAATCACATTGTATTTATTTCAACAGCATGCATATAATACCTGTGCTCTTGGATTTTTATTTTGAAATGCATTTGTCCCACGAATCTTTAATACAGTGTATTTGATTTGCTACCGCATGTAATTATCGGGGTATTTATAAAGCCATAACCAACAACTGAGCTACGAAATGAAGATTTACTAAGTGTTCTTTAAATTCATGAACTTCAATGCTATCTTCACAAATCTGAATTCTAAACCGTTTCTTAGGATACTGCCTATTGGCTTTAACTTCCATCTAAATGCTGGTAACTCTTATATTCTTTCACCAGAATGGAAGCTCTATAAGGTTAGAGATTTCATCTTCTTTACCCCAATACTTTCAACAGCGACAACATGTAATAGGCACTGAAATTTTTATTGGAAGAGTGAATAATACAGATAATTCTTCTAGTGTTTAACAGGCTTTGAAAGCAAAGTGTTCATATAAAAGCATTTTTTAAAATCCATTTATCAGTATTCAATCCTATTTGCCAAGAAGTGGGGATGTATCAAAGTGAAAATTGCTGAAATGGTTACAGTGGGAGTAGGGCTTTTTTTTTTTTTTTTTTTGGTGCTGTGGGGAAAGGGTCAAGAGTTCCATTTTGGACATAGTTTGCAATGCCTTGTCGACATCCAAGTGAAAACACCAAATATATTGATCTGGATCTCAGGGAGTGATGTACACTGAAAACATGTATTTGGGAGTGATCTTCATATATAAAGCCATGAAACTGGATAAAGCCATCATGAAAGGAGTGTGTAGAGAGACCTAGATCTAGAGAACCCTGAAATCAGTATGAGGAGAAATAGGAGTATATATGAGGTCTGGATATTGAGGAAAAAAGGCAGCTGAGGAAGAAATGAGATGCCAGTTATTGGCTGGTTCACGGTAAACTCATAACAATAGCTGGCATGCTACAGCCAGAACCAATCACAGCAACATCCACCTAATCCGCACACACCCACCTCACTCCCAACGCGGCTTCCAGCGTACAGCTCCGCCCTTCCGTTTCTCCGAATTCTCTGCGGCGTCTCTCCGACGGCCATCTTGACTGTGGGCAGCCGGCCGGGAGTTTGCGCCTGCGCAGAGGCCCTTCTGTTCTGGCGGTCGCGGCGCAGTGGAGGAGCTCGGGGTTCGCGGGGGTCGCCAGCGGAGATGACTCAGGCGGAGAAGGGAGACGCGGAGAACGGGAAAGAGAAGGGCGGGGAGAAGGAAAAGGAGCAGCGCGGGGTGAAGCGGCCCATCGTGCCCGCGCTGGTGCCGGAGTCGCTGCAGGAGGTTAGGGGCCGAGGGCGGGTCTCGGTGAGGGCCTGGCACCCTAGCCTCGGACCTCGGCTGCTGGGTCTGGGAAGGGGAGGCTGGCGACCGATGGAAGGCTTAAGGCCCCCATTCTCGTGGGTTGTGTAAAGGGCGCTCGTTCCCCTCCTGGTCGTTCCGCGCTGAGACACCCGGGCAAGGAAGCACCGCGCGCTGCAGGGCCAGGCGGGCTCGCTCCGAGGCCAATGACTTCATCCCCACGGCCCACTCCCATCTGCCGCTGTGCGAGCCTCAGCTTCCCCGACGGTGAAACGAGAACAGGGCTATATTACCGACCTCCCAAGTTGCTATGCTGTGTCAGTGGTCGTGGGTAGTTTAGAACTGGGCCTGGCTCACAGGGCGTATCTATGTATACCTGTAAGGGATAGTTAGAATTTAGGCTTTTGTCTTTGTTAAGGAAATCTCTGGTCATTTCAAGCTTAAAAGCAATGAAAAGGTAGACATTTGTCTAAATAGACATTAGGAGCTTGTCTGTCAAAAACAGAACAAGATTTTAAGTCATACTAACCAGAAATTATTTGCAGGAGCCTGGCAGGCTGAGGGCCTTTGTATATATAATCTTAGTTATCAGTAAAAACACCAACAGTCCCGTAGGAAAATGGGCAAGGGCAATGTACAATTCACAGAAAAAAGTCAGGAGGCATTTAAATGCTTAGAATTTCATACTAGACGTCTGAGGCAGGTTCCTTACTGGTAGGCGGGATAAGAATGATACCTAACTGGCGAGGCATCTGTAAAATGCGTAGCACAGTGCCTGGCACAAGGTAAGCCCTCAGTGTGTTTATTACTGTTGCCTAGGGCTCAGTTTTTCCACTTATGTAGCAGAGTGGATGGTCTGTAAGGGCCTTGCTGGTTCCCACCTTATAGGATTCTCTCACTGAGGGGAAGGCAGGAAGGAGAGCTCACAGTTGGGAGTAGGGGCCACAGGTATAAGCATGATGTGGGATGGGCTAATGCAGAGGCCCATAAGGAAGTATTGGGCATACACGGCAAGTAACTCCTACAGCGCTGATGGTCTGGGATGGTTTCTTCAAAGGAGCTGACATCTGGACTGACCTAAAAGATAATTAAGAGTTAGCCAGGGGGAAAAGGAATCTCAGGGAAGGAGAGATAACAGCATGGAAGAGATCTGGGCTAAGTAAGAGGATATATAGTGTTGGAGAGCAGGATGTCTGGAATTAAGGAAGAAGAGGGAGCAAGAGAGGAGACTGGGGATTTTAGTAGGGTCATAAATGTCATATAAGCCAGAGAGTCTGACTTCTTCATTTTTTAAAAAAGGATCTTTATTAAAATATAGCTAACATACCATATCAGTTTCAAATGTATATCATAGTTGTTCAACATCTATGATAAGTCCAGCAACCATCTGATACTATACAATGCTATCACTGCTATCACAATATTATCAACTATATTCCTTATGCTGTACATTATATCCCCATGACTTACTTGTTTTATACTTGGAAATGTGAACCTCTTATTCTCTTTCACCTTCCCCCCCTTTTTAAAATTTTTCAATTACAGTTGACATTGAGTGTTATTTTATGTTAGTTTCAGGGGTTCAGCATACTGATGAGACATTTAATTTACAAAGTGATCCTCCTGACTAGTACCCACCTGGCACCATACGTAGTTGTTACCATATTACTGACTATATTACCTGTGTATTACGTTACATCCCCACGATTATTTTGTAACTACCAATTTATATTTCTTAATCCTTTCACCTTTTTCACTCCACCCTCTGAACCCCCCCTCACATCTGGGTTTGGTGTGAGCTTGTTCCCTGTATCTATGAGTCTGTTTCTGGTTTGTTTGCTTATTAATTTTGTCTTTTAGATTCCACGTATAAGTGAGATCATATGGTATTTGTCTTTCTCTGTCTTGACATATTTCACTTAGCATAGTACCTTCCAGGTCCATCTATTGTCACAGATAAGATTCCATTCTTTTTTATGGCCAAGTAATAGTCCATTGTATATATGTACCACAACATCTTTATCTGGTCATCTATTCATGGGCACTTAGGTTGCTTCCATAGCTTGGTATTGTAAATAATGCTGCAGTGAACATAGGGGTGCATATATCTTTTTGAATTACTGTTTTGTATTTCTTTGGGTAGATATGCAGAATTGGAATTGCTGAGTCAAAAGGTAGTCCTATTTTTAATTTTTTGAGGAACTTCCATACAGTTTTCATAGTGGGTGCACCAATTTGCATTCCCACCAGCAGTGCATGAAGGTTTCCTTTTCTCTACAACCTCATGGACACTTATTTGTTGATTTACCGATGATGGCCATTCTGACAGGTGTGAAGTGATAACCTCATTGTGGTTTTAATTTACATTTCACTGGTGATTAGTGACATTGAGCATCTTTTCATTTGTCTATTGGCCATCTGTATGCACTCTTTGAAGAAATGTCTATTCACGTACTCTGCCCATTTTTTTAAATTGGATTGTTAGTTTTTTTGGTGATAAGTTGTGTGAGTTCTTTATAAAATTTGGATATTGACCACTTATCAAATGTATCATTGGTGAATATCTTCTCCCACTCAGTAAGTTGTCTTTCCATTTTGAAGATGGTTTCCTTTGCTGTGCAAAAACTTTTTAGTTTGATGTAGTCCTATTCGTTTATTTTTTCTTTTGTTTTCCTTGCCTGAGGCGATGTATCAGAAAGAACAATACTAAAAGCAATGTCGGTTTACTGCTTATGTTTTCTTCCAGGAGTTTTATGGTTTGGAGTCTTACATTTAAGTCCTTAATCTATATTGAGTGGGTCCTTGTATATGGTGTAAAAAGGTGGTCTAGTTTTCATTTGTTTGCATGTATCTGTCCAGTTTCCCAACACAATTTAGTGAATAGACTGCCTTTATCCCACTATATATTCTTGCTTCCTTTGTCCTAGATTAATTGACCATATAAGCATTGGTTTATTGCTGGGCTCTCTATTGTTTTCCATTGATTTATATGTCTGTTTTTATGCCAGTACCATGCCGTTTTTATTACAAGCCTTGTAGTAAAGTATGATATCAGGTATTGTGATATCTCCAACTTTGTTCTTCTTTCTCAAGATTGCTGTGGCTCTTTGGGGTCTTTTATGGTTCCATATAAATTTCAGGATTATTTATTGTAGTTCTGTGAAAAATGCCATTCGTGTTTTGATAGAGATTGCATTGAATGTTTAGATTGCTTTGGGTAGTTTGGACATTTTAACAATGTTAATTCTTCATATCCATCAGCATAGTATATGCTTCCATTTATTTGTATCATTTACTTCTTTGGTTAAATTTCTCCTTAGGTTTTTTTTTTCTTTGATGCATTTGTAAATGGGATTTGGCAGGGTGAGAGGGTGTGATATTGTTTTCTTAATTTCTCTTTCTGATAATTCATTATTGGTGTATAGAAATGCAACCAATTTCTGAATATTAAGTTTGTATCCTGCTACTTTACTGAATTCACTTATCAGTTCCAATAGTTCTTTGGTGGAATCTTTAGGGATCTCTATATAGTATGTTATCTGCAAGTACTGACAGTTTTACTTCTACCTTTGGATCCCTTTTATTTCTTTTCTTGTCTTATTGCTTTGGCTAAAACTTACAATATTATGTTGAATAAAAGTGGTGAAAGTGAACATCCTTGTTCTTGATCGTAAGGAAAACACTTTTAGCTTTGAGTGTGATGTTAGGTGTAGGTTTGTCATATATGGCTTTTATTATGTTGAGGTATGTTCTCTCTATTCCCACTTTGCTGAGAGTTTTCATCATAAATGGTTGCTGGATATTGTCAGATGCTTTTCCTGTGTCTATTGATATATGATTTTTTTACCTTTCAATTTGTCAACCCTTTTCTCGTTTAGAAAAAAAAAATGCAGCTTGCTGCCAGGATTTACCATCATGTGTAGGAATGCTATGTTTTTTAGGATTTGACATTTTCAGTGATCAAACTACTAAAAACAGAATACTATAAATAGAATGATGTCATTTGTTTCCAGAGACTTTCAATATACTAAAGTGATGCGAAAATAATAAAAGCAAGATATTTCATGGCAAACTTTCAGGGTAAGGTTAGGACTGTAATCCGCGAGTTATTTCGGGGCAAACCCTGCAGCCACAAGCACTGATGGCAAGTATTCTCGGGGCAAATGGGAAATTAATGCAGTATATCACATTAATTGATTTGTAGATATTGAACCAACTTTGCATCCTAGGAATAAATCCCACTTGGTCATGGTGTATGATCTTAATATATTGCTGATTTCAATTTGCAAATATTTTGTTTAGGATTTTTGCATCTATTTTCATCAGGGGTATCAGCTTCCAATTTCTTTATTTTTAAATAATGTGTCTGGCTTTGGAATCAGAGTGATGGCAGCCTTATAAAATGAGGTTGAGAGCTTTCTATCCTGTTGAAGTTTTTGGAATAGTTTGAGGCTCAGGTATTAATTCAGTCTGGCCTCTTCTGAAGGCAATGAAGAACTTTGAAAAAGTTAGCCAGACCCTGAGCTACATGGTCAACTCATTTAATTCTCACAGTAACTTTATAAGGTAGGAACTCATCCAGAGCAAGGAACTGGCACAATCTGAATTTGAAGCCACATCTGTGAATCTAGAGCCTGGGTTCTTAACTGCCATACCAACATTTCCTTAATTTCAGTCAGTTATATAACACCCTTTGATTTTTTTTTTTCATATCCTTTGTGGCACCTGTATGATTATATGCTTCATCGTTTTTTTATTTTTTCTTACCTTAAGCAATAATATTCAGGAAGTGGTATGTGGGATGTACTGACCAAAAAGGAAGTGGTTCTGGAGTAAGGCTAGAGAAGTGGAGGTTTGGACTTTATCTTATTGGCAAGGTATGGAAATGTTTTAAATGGAAACATGCCAAGAAGACACAACTGTATATTCAAGGGCAGGGCAGAGTAGATAAGGAGTCAGGCTAGAAAGCGGTGGTTTTTAACAGAGGGATCCTATTGTCAAAGAGATTGTCCTTTTCCTTCCCCACCTCTCCACTGAAATTATGGGTCCCTCGACAAGTTTACGTGGTAAAGTTTCTCCAAGTGATTCAGATTATATTCAGCCCCTGTGAGAATTGCACATTTAAAAAATTATCATCTAAAAGTAAAATCCACAGTCATTACTCCGCTATCCTGATTTGTACCGCATCGTTAGTCCTTGTTCACCATCTCCCAAGAATGGATTGTGAATCGCAGCCAAGTTTTCCGATTTAGGAGTCTAGAATTGTGAACTCTGGCCTTCCAGCACCAGACTCTTGTCAGATTAGGTAAATAGTACAGAACCAATAAGGGTAGAGTGTTTTTAAAAACAATAACCAGAATAGTTTATGCCCACACTTGGAAGTGGTGAATGTATAAAGCCTTATTTTCCAGTTTTACAAAATAATAATTTTATCTTTACATTATTTTTTTTCTTTCAACCACTGAGTTTAAACTTGAGTGGCCATACTAATTACCTAGTGATCTTTTGAAAAATGCAGATTCCTAGGCTCTCTTTCTGGAGATTCTGATTCAGAAAATTGGTAGTGAAAGCTTGGGGTCAGTTTTTTGTTTGTTTCTTTTACAAGCATCTTTAGGTGATTTAGATTTAGGGAACCCAGCACTTCACTAGTTAGTATTCTCCCTACACTCTTATTCCTTGTTTGTCTTCCATAATAAACAGAAAATTCTCTGATGGTTGGGACTTTTTCTTAGTCACCATTGTACCCATAGTGCCTGGGACGGAAATGCCCCATTGGATAATTATGGTTCCATCTATTTAAATAAGTATTTGTTGGGCTATGTACTGTGAGTCAGATTCTAGGAACATGGAGATACAAAACGAATTTATGTTCAGGCAGAGAGCAGTAATTGAATGCCTCTCAAAAGACTCCCTTTACTGAATTATTCGATACCTTTGAGTCTAATAGTCATTACAGGAAACTAACTTCTTAGTCTAGACTGTTACCTATGTTATTTAACTCATTACCTGCATTTTACTTTCTAAGGTCACACTCCTATTTTTGTATTTGCAGCAAATCCAGAGCAACTTCATTGTTGTTATACATCCAGGATCGACAACTTTAAGGATTGGTCGAGCCACAGACACACTCCCTGCCAGCATTCCACATGTCATTGCACGAAGACACAAACAACAAGGGCAGCCCCTATACAAGGACAACTGGCTCTTAAGAGAGGGACTAAATGTGAGTCAGAAATGGAAGACTTGGAGAGAAAGCCCAAAGTTGTTTCCATCGGAGGGTTTAGACATTCAATTTATGTAGTAATCTTGAATAAACATCTTCATAGCTTTAATGTGTTTTAAAGTAATAGCATCATTCATTTTTACAAATATTTTTCATCTGAGCTAGCAATTTTAGATTGTAAAGAAATCATTATAAAAAAAAGTAAATCCAATTTTTTTTTAACCCATGAAGATGAATTGCATATTGATGAAGGTGATCTTTAATGGAAGATACAGAATTGTCACTCACTTAAAATGATGCATTCAGGTCTCTTTTAACTGATTGCTGTCTTATTTCTTCCAGATACTTAGAGTTTAAATTGAGCTCACATTTTCAATTCATCAGTAAATTGAATTACTACAATAAACACTACAATCTTAGGTCAAATCATAATTTAAAGGCAAAAAATGTATTTCCTTACAGTTAATATTTACTTTATTCTATTTTTCAAATGGTTATTATCAGGAGAAAGTGTTAAATATGTATATTACACTGTAATCCACTTTTAAGTTTTAAATCAAAGACAGTTGTAGTTTCTGTGATTCTGATAGTAAGCCTTAGGGTTCCAGTTTTTAGCATAACCAGCAGACTATACTTAAAGTTTATTTCTAAGCTTAAATATAAATTAATTGTATAAGAGTTTAAAATTTATTTGTATCTTTGGATCTTATAATTCTACTTTGGGGAATAAATTTCAGGAGTAAAAAAATTGAAAGAAAAAGTAACATTTCTACAAAACATTTATGGATATGTTCTTTACAATATCATAATAACATAAATACTTGATTAAGCAGAATACCACATGAAGGAATGTAACATTGTTACAAAATCATAAACATGAGCATTATATATATACATGGGAGAGTCTCTGAAATACTTTGTAAATGTAAAGTAGCTATGCTCTGATTAGTGCTATAAAATTTTTTATCAACCCAAAGTCACTCAAAGTTACAGATTTTTACAGTAGTTTATAGTGAGGGTTCTTTTATTACTTTAATAATAAAAAGATTACTTTGAATTCTGAAGATTAATACGTATGACAGATTAAGGAAATGCTACTTATTGACAAGAGCATTTTTCATTGCTGCATTAAATTAATAATTTGCTAGATTGCCTCCTTTTTTAACTAAATCCTTTGTACTGCTCATCTTTCATTCTTTTTTCCTAGAAACCTGAAAGTAATGAACAGAGACAAAATGGACTTAAAATGGTGGATCAAGCAATATGGTCTAAAAAGATGTCAAATGGTACAAGACGGATTCCTGTGTCCCCTGAACAGGTCCAGTCTCAACTCTTCAGATTTATTCTTTTAGCACAGCTATTACATCATAATGCCATTCATCTGTTCTCCCTATTTCATTATGCAAGTGCAAGATGGGATTTCCTCTAATTAGGAAGAAAAACTATTCATAACCACCTATGGAATACCTGATTTAGTGTCACAAATGCTTAGGCAAGAAATAATTTTTAAGGTGGTGTTTCTTACTGCAAGTTGATGGAAATTTACAGAGTCTTAAGTATATAATTCTAGGATCTTGGTGAGAAGCTGTATTCTTAACACATTTGTTATTTTAATATGATAAACCAATACTATTATGAATGGATGTAAGTCAGTATGATATATAAATTTGTATTCAACTTTAGGCAGAGTGCAGTATTAATTTTGGACTGGCTGTGAGTCACAGCGTAGGTGTTAATAATCACAGGGAAAATCAAGATTGTGGAAAAGGACAAGAGACTCCTTTTGTAACCAGTCAATATTTTGCCAAATATTTTGGATTTGTGATTAAAATTTGCTACTGTATCTGGTCTGTGAGAGAGAAGAGAAAAGAGGACTCATACTACACTCACCCCTTTTTCTTCTTGCATAAAATTCAGAGAATTTTCTGGTGCACTTTCATTTCAGGCACGCTCCTACAACAAACAGATGCGACCTGCAATTTTAGATCACTGTTCTGGAAATAAGTGGACAAACACATCTCATCATCCTGAGTTTTTGGTAGGAGAAGAGGTAGGACACTATACTGAAATGGAAGAAGAAAACCTGATCCTAGTGCTAAAATTCATTTACTTTGCCATCCAGTTATTGTTTCCTTAGCATTCCATAATCCTACTTTAAAGACCAGATAGTCACACTGGCTCTTGAAGTGTTAAATAATCTATTCTCAACATTTAGAACATTCAGCAAATGTTTATGTTTTCTAGCCTTACACTTTCCAATGTGAATTCAGAAAATCCTGAGAGTTAACAATGTGTTCATCTTCCTATCTTTCCTAGGCCCTGTATGTTAATCCATTGGATTGTTACAATATTCACTGGCCTATTAGAAGAGGTCAGTTAAATATTCACCCAGGGCCTGGGGGCTCCCTTACAGCTGTTCTAGCAGATATTGAAGTAATATGGTCTCATGCAATTCAAAAATACTTGGAAATTCCGCTGAAAGATTTAAAGGTGAGCTCATATTTCCAGGTACTTGCATTGCCTTAAAGATTCTTGGTCAATAAAAGTAAACATTACTGAGTGGTTTGTAATACAATGTCCTTGAAACATTCTCTGCCTTAAGGTGTGGAGGATATCTTCACTGAAGTCCCCTTTAAGTGCTTTCTCTTTTTCTTATTCTGTTTGTTTCTTTGATGTTTCTGTTTATTGCTCTGCAGGCAGCAAGCTTGCTTATGTTTATGCCTGCTCTCGACCTTTTTCAGACATACCCCTTATCTTGTTTTTTAAATCACAAAGTTTAAGTAATTCAAAGAAAAAATACTTCAACATTTTCTGTGGGGTTTTTTTTTTTGTCGTTGTCGTCGTCGTCGTTGTTGTTGTTGTTTTTAATAAAACTCAAAAGATAGCAGAGAGGTTTGAACTTTTGGGCCTCTGACCATTGCTGTTACTCCTTTAGAGAGAATCCTCCCTGAAGACAAGTGTGGTAAATTTATTTTGACCCGACTTTAGTGTTAACCACTTAATCTTTTTTTCTTTGTTCTTTTTAGTATTACAGATGTATCTTGTTAATTCCTGATATCTATAATAAACAACATGTGAAAGAATTAGTGAATATGATCCTTATGAAGATGGGTTTTTCAGGTATGTCTGATAGTCCGGTGAAACCTACTTGAAATAAGAATCTTTTTCTTTTTTACTGACAAAGTTAATCCAATTCACTGCTTTATTAAAATGCTTGAACATTTGCCTAGAGATTCTTAGACTTTAGTTGATTATTTGCCTTAGGAGTGTTACTACTCCCCAGCAGATCACTCCTCTCTGTCTTCTGTCTTTTAGGGATTGTGGTCCATCAGGAGTCTGTGTGTGCCACCTTTGGAAGTGGTTTAAGCAGCACATGTATTGTAGATGTTGGGGACCAGAAGACAAGTGTGTGCTGTGTGGAGGATGGGGTCTCTCATCGGAACACTCGGTAAGGAACTTGGGAGGTGGCATTCTCCACTCCTTTTCCCTCACAGTCTGCTCAACTGTAAAGTATCACAAGTTAGAAATTATTTATAAGGAATTATATATTCAAATTTTGCATAGGAAACCAGAAGATTGTAGAAGCACAGATTCTAGCAAGGCCATAAACAAATGATTCTATCCTTCCCTTTGGAACTCTCTAATATGAGTTCATGTCAGCAGCTTTGTGTTGTGTGCTTTCCCATTGAGGAAGCGTATATGGTAGCTCTTTGTCTTTTGCTGTGGTCTGGCCTAAAGATACCAGCCAACTACACTCACAGCAAAGCTTTATTTAGGCAAGTCATATAGGAGAAAATAGATTTTCAAGTTTGTGTTCTTTAGCTAGCTAGCCTTTTGAATATTTGTTTTTCTTGTCATAAATGATGTTCACTGAATGATGAGTAGCTTTATGGTGGTCAAGATACGGTAGTCATTCCTGATACAAGAGTTAATAAAATAACTATCGGGAACAGGTTTGCTGCTTGTCCTTCCTGAGACAAGCCCAGCACAGGTAAACACACTCAGGTAGTGCACACATGGGTTCTCTGCAGGATTTTGTGCTCCCAGGATGGCATTTTCAGAATGCTTTTATTTTTCTTGTCCTTTAATAAGGTAGTTTGAATCTCAAGGTATAGAAACATTTAAAAGAGGGCCTAAGCAGTCCATGAGAAAAGTTACCTGTTGCCTCCCACCCCAAGTCACAATGCATTCTAAAACCCAGTATGAGTTAATTTGGCTCATCTATTGTTACATTGTCTAATGTCAGTGGTTCTCAAGGTATGGAGAAAACACTGAGTTCAAGTCTCCCAACTGCTAAAATAATGTAGCAGTGGTATTTCCAAATTGTAGACAAGTTGAGTTAGTAGATAGTATTCTCTAAGATTTCTCCCTAAGTTTGTCTTATGGTGTCAGTGCCTGCCATCTTTATATGCTGATAAATATGCATAGGCAAACAGCTATCAAATGGTAAATGTATTGGCTTGGAAATGAGCTGGATTTAATAGTGTTATTTTCTGTTTTTTGGATACTTTTTGCAAACAGCATGACTGCTTCTAGGTGCCCCACCACTGTTTTTTTTCTAGAGTTCCCTCTCTCCAGCCTATCTATCCATCTGTTCTTTCATTCTTTAATTTATTCCTGCAGCAAACATTTCTTGACACTTGGTGTGTTTCACCTTGCCTAACAGTTCTTGCATTATTCTTTGTACCTTTTTAACTGACGGATTACTCATCTGCCCTTTTCTCTTAACTCTAGGCTCTGTCTGGCGTATGGGGGATCTGATGTATCAAGATGTTTTTACTGGCTGATGCAGCGAGCTGGATTCCCTTACAGAGAATGCCAGTTAACAAATAAAATGGATTGCCTCCTTTTGCAGCACCTAAAAGAAACTTTTTGTCATTTAGATCAGGTAGGAGCAAAATCTAAACTGATGATTATTTTCGTTTTCAGGAAAACTAACAATACTGTGCTACTATTTCAACTTAAGTTGATAAAAGCCTTGAAGCTGAAGCCTGTAAGGAGTGAGAGTTTTTGGTAAGGTCAGAGCTGTGAGGAGGTGTCCCTGGCTCTGGAAAACAGCTTGTTTTTTGTTTTTGTTTTTTTAAGAAAGAGAGTTTAGAAGATATCTCTGTAGGCCTTGTGATCATTCTGATAAAGGATGAAGATAAACCTTTAGGTGTAACGAATAATAGGTAAATATATAGGTACAGATATTTAATAAAATGGCTCCATTTGAAGCACTTTCTTAGTATTAGGAACAGTCAGCATTTAATCATTGCTATGTATGGATTCCTACCTTTTTATACTTTTTGTTTTAGACCCTTTTCCCCACCTTTTTCAAGTAATGTAATTCTGAATAAAAAATTTGAGAAACATAAGACTAGGTAACATTCCTCAGTTATTGAGGGCATTTGCTTATTGATTTAGGTCATTGTATTATTGTTTATCAGAAATAAAGAAAACAAAAAATGCAGATGGTGGAAATTTTACAAATGTTAAAAGAAAAGCAAGTTACCACCATTGAGGTCTTGTTTTATTTAGCTCCTGTGAGAGTGGTAGAAAGTTGTAGGGCAGCCTTTTTATAGGTAAGGTTTAGATGGTTCAGAGGCTTCATTGTAATTTGAGGAGTTTACATGCACTTTTACTAATTCACTGACAGCATCTTTTCCTGGAATTAGGACATCTCTGGACTTCAAGACCATGAGTTTCAGATTCGACATCCAGATTCCCCTGCTCTACTTTACCAGTTTCGATTAGGAGATGAAAAACTCCAGGTAACATATGAGTATATATTTTCCTGTGTAGAAAGAAAGACAGCCAAGCTCAGTCAGACAAAGATGCACTAGGTGTAAACCTCATAAGGTTAGAATGTCAACTGGTTGTAGATTATTCACTAAGCCAAATTGGAACAGATCTGAGGACCATCTTTTTAATGAGCCACTATGTGATTTATTATTTAGAGAGAAAGGCATCATTCTTATTAGGTAATTATAAATGAGATTATTAGGTATTTACTTTACTTTTGCTTTGAGATTCTTTGATGCCCTATCACGCATTCAATTGGATAACAAGCAACTTTTCCGGCCTCACACTGAAGAAATAATGCTATTCCCCCCCAAAAAACATTATCCAGTCTAACTTCTAGGATCTAATCTAATTTTGTTTTTAGAAGATCAAAATTGAATGGGTGAATTTTTTTCAAGAGGCAATATCCTGCGTTGATTATCCTTTTCCTTCCATGCACAGGCTCCAATGGCTTTGTTTTACCCAGCAACTTTTGGAATCGTTGGACAAAAGATGACAACTCTGCAGCACAGATCCCAGGGTGACCCTGAGGATCCTCATGATGAACATTACCTGCTGGCCACTCAGAGCAAGCAAGAACAGGTTCGTAGTGATCCTGGTGTGAGAGGAGACAGTTTTGTCCTTCAGGAGGAGTTTACCCATAATTAATGGATCATTGTAGTCACTGCAGTCTGACAGCATACTAAAGCTATAATGTTTTTAGAACTGTAGGTGAAGTCTAAACTTAAAATCTGGATGACAGGTTTTTTTATTCAGACATTAATCCAATTTTCACAGAACTAATCCATACATTTTAAAGTTAATTTAATGAAATTATTTTCCTTCTGGTTATATTATTTACATGATCTACTTTTCAGTTTTTGTAGTAGTCTCTCAGCTATTTAATTATAATGTGTGAGAAGTGTGTGGCATAGGCAGAAAGCTGAATTCCTTTGTCCAAAGCTGACCCCAGTAATTGGATGTATGATGCAGAGGCACAGAGTAAAGCTATTATCTGCTAACAAAACAGCAGCTCATGGTGGAGAGAAGAGAGCTGTAAACCTTTTCTAGTCTTTATTCGTGTCCCACAGGTGAGCATGAGGTAGTTAGTTCTGGTCTGAAAATGAGGATTCCATAACTGTCACCAGCCCAAGAATTCCACTGAAATACTCCACTTAAAAATTCAGTTCAAGGTGGGGAAAGTCTCGTCCACACTGACATCACAATTTTAAAATCTGACCAATAATAGTAAAGATCTGAGACCCACCATACCTGCCAGTGACTGTTTTGGAATTGGCCGCACATTCTCATCTTATGTACACCACCTCTCATTTCTCAGGTTATCCGGAAGTGGGTACCAGCCAGTTGGTTGTAGACCATGGTCTATTTCTTCTTTGCACCAACCACTGGAACAGACCTTCGTTTTATAGTAGTGTATAGTAGTTGGGGGACGGAGTTGTTTGGAATCTAACTGGAGAATATCAACAGTGTTCTGTTGTAGTCATACCATCTACTTGATGGTGTTTTTCATTGATTTAAAGTCTGCCAAAGCTACTGCTGACCGAAAGTCCGCATCCAAACCCATTGGATTTGAAGGGGATCTTCGTGGCCAGTCCTCTGATCTTCCAGAAAGACTCCATTCACAGGACATTGATTTGGGATCCTCCCAGGGAGACTGTCTGATGCCTGGCAATGATTCTGAGGAGGCCCTCACCGCACTGATGTCCAGGAAGACTGCCATCTCGCTGTTTGAAGGGAAAGCCCTGGGCCTGGATAAAGCCATCCTTCATAGCATAGACTGCTGTTGTAAGCACATTTGGGGAGGCCGGAAGATAGCAATTGAATGAACTGGTTCAAGCAAAGGTGTAGTTGCGCAGTTTAGCTTAGCATATTTATTCAAAAACAATCGAGCACCTACATTGTGCTTGCATTGTCAGGTGTTGAGAATTGGTTCCTGGCCTTGTTGGAGGAGACCAAAATAAGTCAAATTATCACACAAATGTGAAATTACATCTATGGCAGGTGCAACAAAATTAAACAAAAGGGCACTGACTGAGAGCTTCTGATTGAAGGATTTAATAAAGGATTTTTACTCAGTAATGGAATGTGTGGAGGGTGGGAGTCAGGGAAGACTTCCTTAAGGAAAAGCCACTTGAAAGAGATCTGGGCGATGAATGGGGGTTAGCCAGTCACAGATGGACTGGCATTCTAGGCGAAGGAAAAAGCCTGTTGAAGGCCATTGTGGTTAGGATGAGGCTAGAGAAGTGAGTACATGCCATGTTGGAATTTTAGGCCCTCTTAGAGAATTTGTTCCTGATGCTCCAAGCAGTGGGGTGGGTGCAGCAACATGCTCACATTTGTGTTTTGCAAGGTTCTTCTTGCTGTGTTGTTGAGGTTGGGTTGGAGAGAGATCTTTGAGAAGGCTCTTGCACTTGTGCAAGAGATGGTGGTGGTTTGGCCTAGAGTGGTGGTAGATATGGAGAAAAAGTGTGGAAGGGATATCACTGTCTTTTCAGCATCCGATGATACCAAAAAGAAGATGTACAGCTCCATCCTGGTGGTGGGAGGTGGTTTGATGTTTCATAAAGCTCAAGAATTTCTGCAGCACAGAATTCTCAATAAAATGCCACCTTCATTCAGGCGAATTATTGAAAATGTGGAAGTGATCACAAGGCCCAAGGTATGTTGTTCATGGTACAAGTTAGACTGTACGTAAATGAAACCAGCATTGATTATTTCTAATTGTAATGTATGTGGACAGATAAAATTTTGGAAGTTGTGGGTTTGTGTCTGGGGAGTTTTTGAGGGTTTGGGGCAAGTGGAAAAATTAATAGCACGTCACACATGTGAAAGGAGCTCTGGACCTGGGGACTGGATTCCTGGGTTTTAGTCCCTGCTATGCTTTCCAGAAGTAGCAGGACTGACCTGTCCCTTTGTAAAAGGATGGTGGAGCAGGGAGAACACTCACTGTCAGCAAGCACAACTCCGTCATCTCTCATATTGAGGATCTGCTGCTGGTCCCTGGGCCAGGTGATCTTTAAGGATCTTGTAGGCTTGAACTATCTTGAAAACAAATATAAACGTAAGAATTTAAAAACAGATTGTGCCCATATTTCATCGTATCTCACTGACAATTCCTGGGAATGTTCTTATTTAATTTTAATCCTGAGGGAGGGATTGTGAGATATATTTATTCTACTCGAACTTCAAAATAAGTTACTTCCTAATACATATGTTCTACTTTAAAGGCTATTTGTGGAATAATAGTGACTTGTAGCAGCTTCAGAAATAAAAACTAAAAGTTTTCTTGTCAGTTGAAATAGAAAGATGCCATGGGTCCTGCATGGGTCCTTAATGCAGGTATTGACTCAGTAGGGTTTTTTCCCCACCCCCAAATTCAATGATTAAGTGTACATTTTATTTGCTTGTGCTGACATATCTTTATCACTTCTCTAGGACATGGATCCCCGGCTGATTGCATGGAAAGGGGGGGCAGTGCTGGCTTGTTTGGACACGACACAGGAACTGTGGGTCTATCAGCGAGAATGGCAGCGTTTCGGTGTCCGCATGTTGCGTGAGCGAGCTGCTTTTGTATGGTGAAATGGGAGAAGTCACTGGGGAAGACCCAAAACAAGCCTCGGTATAAAAAGACTCTTACAGAATATATGTATTTTAATTTATTGACCTAGATGCTTAAGTTTCACGGAAAATAAATGAATTTTCAACTTTTATATTGAGGACATGACATTGGTGTGAAATTATATGCTGCTTTGTCGTCAAGACATTTGAGAATAAATGTGGTACGCTCTCCTGCCCCTTTCTCAGGGTCTCAGAAACCCCTCAGTGATGTAAAATGGTGCTGTTGAGTGGTTCTCAGGTGGTGAAGCCCTTCATTTAAGTTGACTTCTGAGTGTCATCAGGCCATAAGTGGTGAGCATGTGACTTGTGGACCTGAATTATGAAAAGCATTGTATGGGCATGACATTTTCCCTATTGTCTAGAACAACAAGCACATATGATGTGACTCGTGTGTACTCTTGGAATTTCAAACAGGAAAAAAAAGTTTTGTTTTGCTTTTTCATTTTCTGTTGGATTACAAAAGAGATTAAAAAAAAAATTTGCAGAGGCAGAGATTTAAGGCTGGGCTGGCTGGCTTTGGATATACTCTAGGGTGGGCTTGGGAAAAGAAAACCAGGGCACGGACTACTCAAGACTTGATGTTCAGCTAGAAAATGCTTTATCATTGCATTGTCAGACTAGTTAAGGTTTTACATTATAATTATTCTTGATTTTTAGGTATGAAATTGACTTAGCCTTATAGTTTTCATTCTTTAGTTAATGCTACAGTAGTTAATAATCTTTGTAACAATTTTATTGGCATAAAAATTTTAATTACTAGACTAAGGCTTATGTGTTCAGTTATTCATATTGCTAAAGCAGGTATATACATATAATCCTCCCTACAAGTAAACTTCAGAGTCATCACAGATGGTTTTCCCCCCTGTAATTAGAGGCAGTAGGAAGGCATCAAGTTCTCTCACTTCTCATGGGTAGGCTACAGGGAGGAGCATCTGTTGTGGCAGGCTCGTAACCTTTTGCCCGTTGACACTTGCTGCTCGACATGGAGGAGTTCCGTGCAAAAAGAGGTAGCATCCTTCATGAGGCAGTACTTGGGGCAGACGTTGAGCGCATTGTAATCATCTTTGGTATCAGCCTCTCTAAAATAGACCACTATGTATTTGTGCTGATGAGTCTGGCTTCTTAGATCACTGCAAAAGAGGTTAAAAGCAAGGGGGAACAGGTCTTGGGAGTTCTCACAGGGGCTGCCCTCACTCTTGCCACAGGTACCATCACAGATGGTGTTGACATCATTGGAAAGAAGGAAAATGACTTTATCCGCCGCTTTCTTCTGAGTGGTAAGCCACTGCACTGGACCCATCTCGGCAATTTTCTTTTTCTGCCACTTGTCAAGAATAACCTGACTTCTGCAGTGGTTTTGAAGAAATTCAGCGAAGTAACAAACCGTGTGATGGAAACATATTTCAGATGGGTAAACCACAAGAACCGTAATGGGCAGTAACATGGTAGAAGAAAGGGACATCTTGATCTTTTCTGTAGGGGGAGAAAAGCATTTGTTATCTATGAACAGCAAATGGCAGGCTTTCACTTTAAAGATGATGTAAAAGCTATATAAATCCTCATCACTAAGTCAGTTCTCCTAATCAAGCCATATCTTTTCAAGTAAATTCATAGAAACTATTTAGGTTTAAAGTACTCAGTTGGGTTGTAACTTTAGTATTTTCAGTGCCATATATAAACAGGAACAACTTCTGACATGTTTTGAGTTGGGTCAACTCAGTAGTTGTTCCATCTACTACCTGCAGGTGGTAGAGTTTCTTCATAGCTCCATAAGTTTCAGTGGTACCCCATTTCAGCTGAAACTTAACTGGAATGCTGTCCTATATGTGCTATAGATCAGAAACTACCTATAAAAGTACTGTAATTAATAGAAGCCAAACAACATCTTCTAAATGTAAGTACTTCCAGGCTCACAGTTCCCCATGCATTTTTAGCTTAGAGCATGAGATTAATCTTGTTCTATCAATGACAACAGATGACTGCATCTCTATTTCCTTTCCTCCATGTGGAGAAAAGCAGAGGTTTTCAGTGTGCCATCCTCTAACTGTGTGTCTATATAAATACTCTAGTTTCTAAATTCAAATCATCAATGTTATAGAGTTGGCAAGGTCCTTAGAGTACATGAATCCAAGTGATTTGTTCTTATGCCCTCAGAATATTTTTAAGTTGGTTCCTACTAGCATAGAGTATCACAGGTACAATGCAATTCGTTATTAAACTATCTTTTGCCTATTTCAGTACTTTTAGATGCCTCAATGGTAAAAACAAAATAGGTCATAGTCACCAAATCTGGAGGTCTTGATCCCTGCTTCTTAGCAGACGCGATCTAGTCATTAATTATATCAGTCTTTTGGTGAGAGTGCTAAAGCATTAAATCGGTGCCGTCTGACTCCTGTCTAAGGCCAATGCGATTGTCTCTAGAGGAATTGCCTCAAAAAAAATTCAAAGTATTATTTCCTCGCTCAAGTTTGAAAGAAGTGCATTATAACCCTTACCACGCCTCCATGTTAGACAGATCCCAAGCACCAGCACCCATGTGGCCACCAGCAGAGCCAGAAGAGGTAGCCATCCACTCAATATGCTTTTGCCTGGAGAAACAAAGCTTATTCACCTTCAGCAAAACAACCAGATTACCTTCTATTTGATAACTAAGGGTTTTACCCTATGCTTTGAGGAAGTTTAGATCCCTTTAAAACCAAGGGTCATAGATCTCTAAGGGGTCTACAGAATGGTCTGTTTTCTACAGAGTGTCCAGATCTTTCATTAGATTCTCAAAAGTGATAAAGGACATAGGAAATTCTGAACAGTCCTCCAAAATCATTTTGGCTTCTTAATCCATATTTACACAGGCATTTTCACTGTGGTAACCAGAGTTTACGTTCATTTTTTTTGTTCTTTGGTGAATTAATGTTATTCTGGGTGCAGTTATTTAATACATAGCACACATAGATATGTGCTATGTGTGCTATTAAAGGCCAAAATGTGGGGGTAATGCCACCCCCTCACGGGAATGTCGAGGATCAGATAAGCTCAGGCACACAGATGTGCACAAACTCAGAAACACTGCCCATACAGAGTCAGGACTGTTAGGTACCTAGGTTATTGTCACTGGTTTGGCTGAGCTTCTAAGAATGACACCTTCCAAGTTTTGACCCCACCCCTGGGCTAGTTCCCAAACATTTTATTTGTCTATCTGTAACCAAAGCACCAACATCTCTAAATCCAGAGACACATTTTCCAGAACATGCTGCTCTCAGACATCATTGAGGAGTATCTTTTGGTGCCAGTATTCCTAATTTGTTATTCAAATGTTGGCCATGTGACCCTGTCAAGTTATAGGAGCAGCTAGGCCACTGAGGCTGATGAGAAAATCAAAATGCAGTGAAGTACATGTTCCTTTGTATACTCAGTCCTTAAACTTTTTTCAGCAGATCCTTGTGGCACTTTGAACATCCATTTTGCAGTTTATTTTTTCCCCCTTCTTATGCTTGGTAAAGGACCTTGAAGTGATTTTAGAAATGAAGCATTCTTATTCAAATTACAGACTCTCTGGGACAGCTTTGACATCTTTCCCTGCACCACAGTTCAACATACATACACAGGCGGGGACTTCCCCTCACACTCCCCGTGTACACACACCCTGTCAAATATTAAATAGGGGGTGGTGACAGTGGGCCCTTCATGTCCTGAACCTCGCTGCCCCTGTGAAAATGACTGGGCACTTACTGTTATCCGGAGAGAAGGGGACACCTGTTTGTGGGCAGAGCACCACCATTCCTTTGCGTCGGATGCAGTCGTTGCCACAAGTATGGAAATATGGTGTTAACTAAGGAAAAATGAGAGGCTCAGAGAGTTCCCACCATGCCTCAGAGCAAAAATCTCAGCATTATTCCTACTTCTACCAAAATTTCTCTTACCTTTTTTTCTGCTTTGAACCCTGTCCCCTAACCCATACCTTGTAATAGGACATTTTTTCCCTTTGGTCACATTTCTGTAACAAAGTCCTAAAATCTAAACCAGTGACCCAAGACTGAAACATCTAAGTCTCCTGGGGTCTGAACCTAAACTTTGTACATGTTGCTAACATGTTAGCTTTCATAATGGGTTAGGTCACATTCTTATATACAAATATTTCCTCAAAAACAAACAAACCAACCAACCAACCTCAGCTGTAGAGCTCCCATTAAGTCATCCGATATGACATATAAGTCCCCTGGGACTAGGAAAGTCTGGTTCCCTCTGCTAGTTCATCTAAGTAAACTGAGGCCCTGAAAGGACGGGCAGTTGCCCTTCAAAGTTCATACACTAAGGTGGAACCCAAGCCTTTGCATTTCACATCTTTTGTTACTTCATTTTGCAGTTAAAACCGAGCCTTGGGGAAATAAAATAGTACGCCTGTCTCAGAATTACTTTGAGGCTCTGTGACAGAAAATGGAAATAAAAGCACTTTGGAAGGTCAGCAGTCATTAATAAAAGCGAAAAGGACCATAACTGTAAGTTCGGTTTGCTGATTTCACCACTGTGAAGGCCAAGACTGTGATTCCCCATTAACATCATTTAATATGAGATTGCTGGCAGAAGCAAAACGGAGGAGGGAACTTACCTATTCCAACTTTGAAAGGGCTCATCAAAAGCTATTAATGGTGGAGAACTCAGTGTTCTAGCGCCCTCCCCTCCCCAAAGCTCAACACTGAACTTTACCTGGACCACGGCACCTTCACTTTCCCCAGTCACTGGAACCATGACAGAAGTTCGAGTTAGTTTTTCCTGGTACTGATAAGTGAAACAAAATCAAGAATGATGGGCCATATGAATGAGCAGATCAAAGACTGCCAATGAAGAAAACACTCCTCCCAAACTGACTTTCAGTTCATTAGACTATGAAAAAGGACTCATTTCATACTTCTGAATCCTCTACTTTTGTTTGGTTCTAGATTCAAAGGGATATCTCCAGGGATGCCCCAGGGACCTGTTTTCTTCTGTTGAATTAATCAAAATAGCCCAGCACATTTGTACAGCAGACAGTCCTGCCGGTGCTCTCTCAAAAGAGAGGCTGTCCAGGGAATCCTAAAGTGTCCACATTGTTCTTCAACAGGGTAAGGAAAGCTGGAGGTTGAGGGTGGGGGTGGTGGTAAGGAAATGGAGGGGAAAAGTACCTCTGACACAGAAGTCCCAATTACAGTGTTCTTTAGGATAAGAACCATGTATCTGTTTCCGAGAGGAATGATTGTAAAATTCACTTCTACCATATTCTCATTCTTCTTACAAGCAGTGATGTTTGGATCCCACAGACTACCTATCAGTCGAGAGAGAATCACATGGAAAAGTTGTAAATTCTTCCCTCATTTAAGTCCCCAAAAGGGCTTGACAAAAACAAATATATTTTCAGGCACACATCCAAGAGATAGGGACTCTACTACACAGTGTACTTTTTATGTATCATTGCTCCCAGAATCTCAAAGTAGCAGCTGCCTAAGAAAATTTAAGGACGCTACATCACTGCTTTGCTAAAATAGCTTCCCCGGGCTGAGGGCAGTGGGAGGCACAGGTTGGGTTCTACTACTCACTTCTATTCTTAACATCCATTCTAAGTTAAGGGCTGGGGTCAGTCTTTTCTCCTTTCCAGGATGGGGCGAAGGGGCCACAGGTTAGGAGACATGTCTAAGATTATAGAGCAAGTGAATTCAGGATCAGGACTACAACTACTAGAACATTCTGGGTTCCAGGAGCTTCATCCATTGGATCATTATGCCAGCTTTCCTGAATGTGAAGAAATAAGGAAATGCCTCACAGCTTAAAGGATACCCTGATAGGTCTAACTCTGAGAAAAAAACAGTTTAATTCATGTGACTTGCAAATCAGCACTAGGTTAATTTCCAGGAACTTGATATATAATAGCATGTATTATTTTCCCCATCAAGGAGACTATTTCAGGCCCTAGTTCAAATGCTCCTTAAGAGTTCAGCTTTAGGACTGATCGAAGGCCCTCAGACTTCCTTATACCCCCCTGCCCTCCATACTCTAGACCCTCTCAGCGGGAGGCAGGAGAGGAAGCACAGTGCTCCAAGTCTGCTTTCCAACAAGCAGACTGCATGCAGCTCAATCTGACAGGGTACACAGGGGTGCCTAAAAGATAGGGGCAGATTCTTTCAAATACCACTAGCCTCTTTAGCATCCTATGATTATATTGCCCAGAAATTTACACAAGTCCTTGTAAAATCCTCGGAAATTGGACACTTGGGATCATTTTTCCTGAAGAGGCTGATTTCAAAATTCAAAGGGTAGGGGCAGGTTCTAGTAGTCCAGCATATGAGAGATGACCCCTGTAAGACACATGCTTCTAGGTCATTACTTTAGCTAACACTCCCACCTTGAATGTTTGCTAATCCAAACAGAAGGTTCTGAGGGTCTCTGTGGCCACAGGTCAGTGGTACTGGTGGTAACTGAGCAGATGGAAGGACTTGCAGATTTCCCCCCAAACATGAAAGGCCTTCAGTTGGCGCCACTGTAAATGCAGTTTAGGCTAAAATTGGGGTGGGGCATTTTTCTGTGACTGTTGCTCACTACATAAACCTACTGTAAGAGTTCTCAGGCTGCTTGATTCGGTGGGCATAGCACTGGCCGGGCATCAGCCTTCACTGTCCGAACAACTTGGATACATAACTCCCCTGCTCACAGCGTCAGTTTCTTCATGCAAGATGGATTGAGCTGTGCCTGCTCAAGTCTGAGTTTCTTCTAATAACAAAAGCAAATGCTGTATTTACTTACCCGCCTCAATGCACTTTTTTTTGTATTTCATTACATGGTCTAGGCAGCCTGGAAATTTGAATGAAAATTTTTACATTTTAGAAAAGGTATCTCTGCTCCTCCCACCACCCACCCCACCAGTAAATGCACACATATATGCTTACCACACCCATAACAAAATTCCGGAGATTCAAGATGTGAGATAAGATAGCAAATTTAAATAGGACACTGACATTTTACTGTTAAATAGAAGATTATCTACACATGAAAGTGATAATCAGTCTGATTTAAATACAGCTTTTGTTAAAACTGTCTATGATCCCCAGGAGAAGATTCAAACCACCCTTTAAAAATAAGGTTTAATAACGTGTAAATACTGCCTCTTCCAGGAGGTAGAGCTTAATCTACCCCTGCACTCCCACCCCAGAGTAGGGTAGACTTAGTGACTTGTTTCTAAAACTAAACTTGGGAAGGGGAAAATAGATTTACGTAGAGAAGCCAGTCAGATGACACTTAACCAAGTGATAAAGGTCAACATCACCAATGATGTGTATAGTGTGGATTACACCCACCCACCCAGGATTGGGGGACATTCCACAGGATGTCTGGCCAGTACTCCTCAAGACTGTTGAGCTCATGAAGAACATATCAAAACTAAACTGTCATAAACCAGAGGAGACTAAGGAGACACAAGAGACAAAATGCAACTGGAACAGAAAAAAAGACATTAATGGAAAGGCAGGTAAAATCCAAATATAGTCTGGAGCTTAGTTAATAGAAATGTGCAAATACTGGTTTCTTAGCTGTAACAAATGCACCATGGTAATATAAGATGTTAATGATAAAGGAAACTGAGAGGTATGTGGAAACTCTTCGTACTATCTTTGCAACTTTCCTATAAATCTACAATAATTCCAAAATAAAAACCTTTATATTTTTTAAAATGAGGTCTGGTCTCATCAAGAAAGCTGGAAACTACTGTATAGTTAATGGTATGGCACCAAGAACACCCTGGACCAAAACCTCAAAGAACAGCAATTGGAAATTACCCCCATTTAGCTTCAATGCTTCGCCTATGACAGAAGACGAGAGTGGAGTATAAAACAGGTGGTCCATCCCTGATGGGCATGGCATAGGAACTGCTGCAGCCAGACACCATGCTGGACTCTTCACACATGATCCTGTCTTATCCTCACTGCAGCCCATGTGTGACATTGCAGGTGTGATACTACAGAGCTGATCATATGTTAGAGCAGAGGAAAGAACCCAGCATTCAATTCAATTTCACCCTGCCTCTCACCGACAGCTCAGGGGACAAGCCTACTGATGTCCATATATCCTCAGAGACCCAGCAGCATGCTGTCAAACAACACGGCATGCTAGAAAGCCAAGACTGGAACAGATGTTTTGCATCAATGACAAAGAATAGCTAGAGTGCATTGACCAAGAAGGACCAGAGTTTGAACATCAGCTTTATTTTTACTATGTGTATAACCCAGGCCAAGTTACTTAAACTCTCAATTTCTTCATCTGTAAAAGAGGGCTGTCCCAATCCCAGAGTTGCTGGAGGCTCAAGTGAAATAATGCATGTCAAGTGCTCAGCACAGTGCCTGACACACAGAAATGGAATTCTCCCTAATTTTACCGTTCTTCAACTCTGTGATTGAGGTGCAGTTACTATTGTGTCTGTATTCCAGATGAGGAAACTAAGACTCAGCGAGGCCAAATGCCTTGTCCAGCGTACCCAGGCCTCTGTACCAAAGCACATACCCCAGAGTGAGCATCCCAGCAAAACGGAATAAAAGGAAGTTTACCTGGTGAGGTGAAATTCACAGACATGGAGGGGCTGTCCTCATTCATATTTGCATTGGGGATATTATGGGCCCCAATAAAATAGAGTGTATTCAGCTCTACAGGAAAACCAATGTAGAAAAACATCCACTGAAAGGCAAAGCAAGGAAACCCTGAATTGCTGCAATGCAGAAATGGAGTACCTTTGTGTTGCGCTTTTCATTCATAATTTCATTCCTCAACCTACTGCAGAAACTTGTCTCTAGCCAATGTCTGTTTAGGGAATGGACCCCACACAATTTTTCAGTGTAACTCAAAGAGTCAGAGAAGTAAAATTTTAGAGCCAGGATATAATTTAAGTTCAGCTCCCCTCACTTTGCTGATGGGGAAACTGAGGCCGAGAGATGCTGACTTGCCCAAGACACACAGCAGAGAAGTGGCTAGAGATGGGCTTTGATTCCCTGGCATCGTGCTCTAAGCTTGAAGTTGTAGCTGCTCACCAGCCTGTGTGTGCAGCACATCATCCATACTCCCGAAGCAAAGGGCCTACCCTAGTTTAAGGACAATTAGCCAAGTTCCTCGAAGTGCTTACTTTGCCACCGGAGGGTCTGCTCTGAGTCTGGAATACCTCTGTGTAATTGCACCTCACGCAGCCGTAGGACTGGAAGTCACTTTTGCCTGTCACACAGATCTTGGTGGCCTTCAACAAGCGGATGCTGGCTACCAAGAAAGTCAAGAGAGTAGTTGTTTATTTAGCACCCACTATGTTACCAGCTTGATGCTGGAGAGTTTACATGCCTCGTCTCATTTCATATTCACAACAGCCCTAATAAGCACCATTACTATCCCCAGTTTACTAATGGGGTGAGTGAGACTCATGGAATTTCATGGAGCATTGCCAAATCTTACAAAGCTCATCAGGGGCAGAATATGGATTCAAGTTCCAAAGCCCAAGCTCCTTCCTCCTCACAGGTAATCCTGAATTTCATAGGATTCCTGCAAAGGTGATTCTAGCTCTGCATTATTCTGGGTCTCTTGAGAAGAAAAAGCCCTTCCGAGTGTCATCACCAAACCATGCCTGTTCTGACTGCACTTTTATCCATGCTGATTCTTCTCCCTGGAATGCCCTTTCTTTCTCTTCTCTGCCGCTCCAGGGCTTACTCCTTCAAGGCCCAACTTATGTCTGTAACAACACCTAACAAATACAAGAGCTCACACTCTCTGCTAGGTAGCAGAGAGTGTGAGCAGAGAGTGCCAAATGCCTAACTGAATCCTATAATTTAAAGTGGTTTCGCCAGGGGCCTCTCCTGCTCCTCCCTGCCTCCATCTCACTCGCATAGAGCATAGCTCCTTCCAGGATTCCCCTGACACTGTCCTTGTGTCTGTCTGTAGTTGACTCACCACTCTGTGAATGGCACTCCTGGATTCCTGACCAGATGGAATTTAACTAAATTGAGTGGGTGGAAACCACCAACATGGGCTTTAGGACCCCAGAATTGGTTCATTAAAAGAACTCAAAATCTGCCTTGGGGGAATGCCAGGACTTCCACAATGCCATTTGAAAGGTGGAAAAGTAATCTACCTAAGCCACTGCTTTCTTTAAACTTGAAGGAATCATCTCTCGCCTTACCCTGTCGTCTTCATATGTTTAGTAGACACTTAGGCCTTAACTTTTATTGATACAAACTTACCATCTGCACGGAGTATCCAGCTTATGTTCATCAAAATTGAATAGTCCTCTGATGCAACGCTGCTTTTAACAGGTTCCACTCGAAGGTCTCTCAAGTCCCCCGGGGTCAGAGTATGTCTGACCATCCACTCTGGAGATGGTCCTGGGAGAAGGTGAGATTGCCCATGACATGCCCCTCCTTAGCCCAATTTGATGCCTCCTCTAAGTGATCCACCCTGATCCAACCTTCATTCATAATTCATATCTTCTTCCTACTAAAGCGGGCCAGAAATTTCTCAGTGCTGACTGATTTATAGCCAAGGTGATGCTCATCCTCTTGGCTCACTCCTACAGAGCACCTGAGACCACTTCAGGTGCCTGTGTATGTATATGTGTATGTATTTAGTATATTTGACATGTTAATTAGGATCAGTCCTGCCTTCTCCAGTCCTCAGCCTGGACTCCAGCCAGATGGTTCACACAACTCCCACTTCCTACCTCCTATCTTTGCTGGTACCATCTTTCCTCCAGCTCACCCTCTTCATCCACGTTTTTGAGCACAAGTCCACCAATTCTTCAAATGCTACAATCTCAAACACTCCTTCTCTAAAACATTTGCTTCCTGTCCCTGACTGTAAGTGACCTCCCTCCCACAGTACTTGATTTCCCTCCTAGGAGTGGTGGACTTCACTTTCTACCTTGCACAGCAATTCCTGCCTTGCCTATGTCCCTTTTACTAGCCAGGAAGCCAGCCCATCTGAAACACCAGGAGCTGTGTATTGGGTCAACAGAGGCTTCATATGTATCAGCTAACAAAGCGATGGTTCACCCTAGCCTAGTCTCCAAGGAGCCACTGCTTGGATTCAAGCCCACTGAATCCAACTGTGCTTTCAATTTTAGTATAAAGCCCCAAATACCCATTCCCTAGTGCACCTACCAGTTTCAGGGCCACACTGAATCGTCTGCAAGAGAGAAAGAAACCAAATGTCATGCTGAATGCCAGCAAACTACCAGCCACATTAGTGAAAAATACCATCTTTTCCCTTAAATGCATATACAAGTGGCAAAAGAAAAGCTGAGCTGGTTTCACTTCACAGTTTGGGGTAGACTAAGCTGCCTCATGGTAGTTTATGATGAATCAGATTAGCCATCAGTATACAAGATCTGTAAGCCTGCTTATCACCTCATAGACCAGAGGTGTGTCTCCACCTCTTCCTGGGTCTCTGCTTTCCTTGCTACAAGCAAGGGCTGACTCTGAACCATCATGAAGACCCTTTCACAATCTAATGTTTAACTGTAGGTTTTCAGGGCAGTCTAGAGTATTTTTCCCCCAGGTTAAGGACTGGCTGTGCTAAGAAGATGAACAGCAGAAAGCTATGAATGCAGTTCATGGTTCCTTCCCTAGTTTCTTTAAAATATTCATCTTCTAATACAAAAGGACTGATTCACCTGAGCTATTTATAAAATCATAAAGCAACTGTAATTTCATCATGTTATCTTTTTAAAAGGAGCTAAAAATAGAAAAATACATATCGATGTTCAAGAAAGCTATACTAAATCCTTTGGAGTTAACTACTCATATCTTTTTACAAGAAAAACAATCAGTTTTGGAATAAAATACTGGACCTCGAATATTAACTTTTATGCAGCAGCAAGTACTAGTAATAAGACTCAATGTAATGATAAGTCTACCAGCTCTGGACGCTGATCTCTTTCCTAACACCTTGTAAGACAGAAAGCAAGACTTTTAATGGTTTGAGTTATCTAGATTTAGGCAAAATTGTCATTCCCCTGTGTCTTTTTAAAGCTGAACTCCCAGTGTATCATCAGACATTTTTTTAAACAAATAAGCCACCATATTGGGAGCTGAGTTCTGTTAAAGGGCTGGCGATCCAAGTTTTAGGAAGAAGCAAAGCAGCAGCTCTAAATTTTACAAAGTGTTGGCCTGATGGCAACTACTGCAAAGACAATTCTTCCCTTAGTGGAAAAGGCTAAGGGGGCCACAAACTGAGACAGAAGGCGAGGTTAGTAGCTGAAGACATCAGGGCACATGAATGGGGTTTGTCTTTCCATAACCATCGAAAGTAACCACAATGCTTTCATGTTACCTGTTGTGCTAAAAGGGCAGGGATATAATTTCAAAAGCTATTTTGCAGATGAGCTTTTTCTTAGTTAGTGATCCAGAAGATTCCCTCAGCCCTTCTGTCTACCAGGCAAAAAAGGAGACTCAAAAGGAGCATTCAGGAGCTTACCAATTCCTGGAACAGGACTGAATCACCACTGGCAAAAATATGAGTGGTAAAGGAGAAGCAGTTCTTGTGCCCCAAAAGGTGGGCAGACCTCTAGACCCAAGCAATAACAATATTGAGCACCTACTAGTGCCAGGATCTTTGCTGCTCCTTTGTAGGCCCTGTCTCTGTTCCGTAGAAACTATGTTGAGTTAGGTATTACTCTTCCTTTTATAGATGAGGACACCGAGGCTCAATGAGCATAAATGACTGAATTAAGAACACACGTTAGCATTTGAGCCTGGGTCTGTATGATTCCCACGCCCCTGACTCTAGAAGCCTGAAGCCCAGTGTCGCCTGGACTAGCCGGGCTGCCTCAGAAGATGCAGACATCCCCGCTCCGGATGGCCCTCTGCGAAAGCTTTGGATAGGCATGAGCTGCCGGTCGGCCACCGTCTGGGTCCAGGCTCGAGAGACAGGAACGCGGAAAAGGGGCGTGAACGGGGGCTTACCGGCTCCGGGGACACGGCACCCCAGCACAACGCGGCCAAACTCAGCAACATCAGCGACATCGCAAGGTCATCGCCCCTCATCGCGTGGTACCCCGGCTACCCTCCCGCAGACCTTTTATCTGGGAGCCTCCGGCCACCCCTCCGGGCTCCACCTCCCAAAGCGCCACCCAGGCGCCGCCGCCTCTTCCCCGGCTGGGCCCGCGAAGGAGCCTTCGCCTGCCTAATTCCAAGGGATGGACCAGGTTCTAGCGGCTCCGGGGCCGTCGCGGGCACAGCACAAGCAGCCGCCGCGCGCGCCGGCCCCGCGCACACGTGCGTGCAGTAAGCCAGGTGCACTATTGCATTCACGCCCTCGGGCTGCGCGCGCCCCGCCCGCCTGAGCCAGCCGGCCAGCCTGGCGCTCGGGTCACCGCCTCGAACCGACGGAGTCTGAACAGCCCACGGTTCCCCTCCTGGCCGCGGAGAGCGCGCGGTACGCTGGCGCCGCCAGTTAAAGTGTAACCCGGCAGGGGCCCGGCTTTCACCGCCTCCAGCTCTTCCTGCTCCGCCGCAGCTGACTGTCCCGGCATTCGGCCCCGCTGCGGAGGGTGAGTAGTGGGGTATGCGCCCCGACCCTTGGCCAACCGTGCCCATAGTGGCGCCTTCCGCGCTCTAACTCCCGCTCCTCACTGTCCTTGCTGCAGCCGCGGAGCCCCGGGCGGCCTTGGTGAGTTGAGAGGACCTGGGCTGGACGCTGTGACTGGGGCACCGCTTTACGCAAGTGCCAAGTCCCAGAAAGTAAAAGGGGTGGGCTGCGGGAAGCTGGTCTTTCTTAATTCTTCCGGAAGCTAGTTCTTTGTAGGAACTAAGTTATATGTTATTAGAGTAAGAGAAATCCTCCTTTCCCCAGATTTTTCTGGTAAATGTGAATTTCCCCAAAATAAAGTCTGACCCTTAACACATGGGTACCCGAAGGCCGTTTTGCTGTGGTCCTACTGTGTGCCAGGCTTGGTCAACCTGCTGGGTTCACCTTTGGGCCTGCATGAAGTGGGCTCAGCCTCAAGGTCAGCTGGGGGCTCTGGCATGCATACATGTGGTGTTCTAGATGACATTTCTAGAGGACTGGTCTAGTTTGGAACTTTGTTTCTCCAGTTTCACTCTGCCCAGGATCTCTCAGGATTGCCTTAAACGCGAATTCTGGGCCCCTGCTCAGAGAGTCCTACCAAACCTCTCAGGTGGGGCGCGGTCTGGAATCATCATTTAACAAGCCCTCTCTGCTAATTCTGATGCAAATGGCTATGGGGGGAGAAGGGTCTGGTGTTTGGTTTTTGGGTTTTTTTCCATACAGTAGTTTGGGCAGAGGTTAACAAAAATCAGCTGGGCTAGCAGTGGATCTCGGGTCTTGGAATTTGGCTACTTTAGCGCCACCCGCCCCGCCTTCGTTTGCAAAGAATGTGGTTGGGGGGACCAGCTCAAAGTACCTTAAACTTGTAGGGCTAGTTAGCTCCATCCTACAGATGAAGAGAACAATGCCTAGAGAGGGATGCTGGTTTTATGGATGCAGTTGTCACCTGGCAAGAGGTTGACTTAGTCAAACAGCTGTTTTTGCTGTGGTCCTACAATGTGCCAGGCTTGGCTTACCTGCCGGGTTCGGATTTGGGGCTGCATAGAGTGGGCCCAGCCTCAAAGTCAGCTGGGGGTTCTGGCATGCATACTTATGGGGTTCTAGGTGATGTTTCCAGAGGATTTGTCAGGTTCCTGACCAAGGATAGCAGCTCAGGTGTGGTTGTTGCCTCTGAGTTGCTTTGAGCCCTGTAGTTCCCAAAATCATTTCTGACTCTAATAGTTGTCTTTCTGCTTAGGAAACATTACAGGGTGCCAGTACTGGGGTGCAAAGGTGAACAACACATGGGTGCTGGCCGACGGGCCCTCGGGCTGAGGATGAGTGCAGTGAGAGTATGTTCAAGGGCACCCGTGTCCGCCCTGTGGAACGGCAAATGGAAACAGCCTCATCTGCCAGCTTGAGATCATGAACTTTGTCCCACGATGTTAAGGAACCACAGCAGAGGTTTAGGTGGTGGTCAATTTTCAGTGGCCTTTAGGAAGGCCACCTGGGTGGCTGTACAGGGCAGTGGGTGGCCAGCTCCTCTGAGACCAGCAAGGAAGCAGCTGCTAACCAAAATACTTCACTCAGTGAATAGCTGGGTCCCTGCCGTGGGCCAG
Source organism: Pteropus medius (assembly GCF_902729225.1). Taxonomy (NCBI): domain Eukaryota; kingdom Metazoa; phylum Chordata; class Mammalia; order Chiroptera; family Pteropodidae; genus Pteropus; species Pteropus medius. The sequence continues at coordinate 2,589,837 of NW_024343578.1, forward strand.
GCTGGAGCTGTGCTGGCTTTTCAGCTGTGTGCCAAAGCAGGCCCTGCTGTGGGAGCTTGGACTGTGGAGTGTGAGGGGTTTGGGGACAACCAGGAGTGCAAAGGTTAAGCCTGGAGATATGATTTGTGAGGCAGGTATTTACAGAGAGGGGAGGAGGTTAGGACTCTGGGGGAGGAGAGCTTTATGGAGTGAGGGTTAGGAGGGGCTGCACCTGGAGCGAAGGGTAGCCCATGGGGTCAGATGGGGCAGAGGTCACAGAGAGAGAGGAGGCTGAGACCTCCTGACCCATAGTGGCCCTGCCTCCAGTGGCTGAATCTGGCCTGAGAGGGGCCCCTGACTTAGGTCACTGGCAATCAGGTGTGGCTTTGGCAAAAGTGGGGTGAGATGGGCATGGGAGTAAGTGGGTTCAACTTTCTTCCTATCTCTTCAGAGTTTCCAAGCAGCCCTGCCAGGGTCAACTCCATGTTATGGATGGGGATAACTGAGGCTCCAAGATACCTATATGGGAATGTGGTGGGGGCAGCTTTATTTTAAGTAAGGGAGAGACTGAGGTTCTTTCTCCAGGGGAAGAAGCTGGTGAGCAAAGGAGAGAGGAAGGGTAAGGTGAGGTTGGTATGGAGGTTGCTGAGCATGTGGGTAGGAGTGGAAGCAGGGGTGCTGGGCACTGACTCAGGGCACTGAGTGACCCACCATCCACTGCCCTGGGTCCAGGGTTGAGGGTGTGTGGGCCCAGAGGTGTGACACTGCCCTGGCCCTCTGTGGGGTGGAGATAGGGCCCACAGCCAGCTCTGTAAACAGAACCGCAGAGTGGGGAGTCAAGAGGAGAGCCCAGCAGCCACACCTGGTGTTCTTTGTGGGCAAAGAAGACGTGCCTGCCTGTCCTAGGAGGTTCCACACTGGCTCAGAAGGTCTTTCCCAAAAGTTTCCCTCTGTGAGAGTCCTTGTTGATTAAGTGTTCAGCCTCCAAGGTGGCCTGCTGGAAAGGACACCATGTGTTCAAATACCTAAGCCCAATAATTTTGTGGCTGTATAAACTGGAGGCAAAGCCACTGTGGGTCAGGAGGTCTCAGCCTCCTCTCTCTGTGACCTCTGGCAAGTCACTGCCCTTCTCAGGGCCTCATTTTCCTATTCTGTAAAATGGGCAGATGAGAGTGTATTGGCAATGGCTAAATGAGGTGACTCAGGTCTCTGGGGGAAGTGACCTTTGAAGAAGATGCTTTGACCTTTCCTCTTCATTCATGCATTCTGCCAGTCTTGGTGCCTGATAGAGCCATCACACAGTGTGCCTTCATGTCTGGGTATTTAGTATACTTGTTAAATGTTCGAATGGATGAGTGAATGCATACCTTCTTCCAAGGTTGGCACCTAAACCTACCCACCTGGGATAGCTGATTTGGGCTTTCTACTCTTTCTCCTTAGGTGGGTCGAAGGTCAGGGCCTCTGCTGGAGCTGGAAGATCACTCTATCCAGTACCCATGGCCCCTGACCCCAGACCCCCGGTGTAGGCTCTGCACCACGGCTTGGAGTCGATTTGCTAGGATTCCAGATCCTTTGGCTGAGCTAACCTCGGGTGAGGCTCTTGGTGTCCTGGAGCCTCAGTTATCCCCATCCATAACATGGAGTTGACCCTGGCAGGGATGCTTGGAAACTCTGAAGAGATAGGAAGAAAGTCGAAAGATTTAAAGGTGCTGTTTAAATTTAGGAGCAGGGGAGGAAGGATAATAAAAAACAAATTAATATCTCTATGATTCAAATAGGGAAATTCCTTTGGATCCAAGTAGGATGACATCCTCGGGTTCTGTCACTACCATCAGACCTTTGTTTCTTTGTCATTCATCCTGAGAGAACAAGGCCTTTAGGGTTGTTGACATGTCCCAGGCCCTGCCTCCACCCACACAGGTGGAATTTTCCACTTTATTCCTTTTGCAAATATTAATCAGGGCCTCACCAGTTAACAGTGGACTCATTGTCTTGTGAAAAGCAAGCCATTCCTGGCAAACGCTGGCTGCCTTCCAGGGCCTCGGTAGCCTGCCCAAGCTGGGAGAGGGGGCTGCTGGAAGCACCCTCCCCTCTGTTCTCCCCTGACCCATGTTCTGCACCAGCTGGTTGAGCTTCACAGAGTCAACAGTAATGCCTGCTTTGAGTCAGGGACCCTGAAGCCACACCGAGGGCTTGTACCCACTGTTCTCAGCAGGCTACACCACCGCAAACATTTTCTCTGCTCCAGTGAGGAGAGGCTGGCCCAGGAAAGCACACAGGCTTGGCCACAAGGTTAACTCCACCTATGCTATTACTCCTGCTGCGAAGTCACAGCCCATGTGTACTTGCATCGGTTTTCATATGTGTTGTTACACTGGGATCTCAAAGTCCAGAACGCAGAGAAGGCAAGTATTGTTGTTCTCTCAAAGCCCTGTCTGTACATAGGTGATAAAGTCGGCCTCACAGCACTGTACGGAGGGTTACTGGAGACTTAGTGGAGCAGGGAGCACTGTGTCGGGCACACGTAGCAGGGTTGGTGATCGGTTTTTTGATCAATGATATTTTAATTTGTTATATTATTATTTATAATATTAATATATAATTGGTCCTATTTGCATTATGACTGTCTGTACTTTATGGAGGAGGAAATAAGATAAGTAAGGCTATGCAAGGAGGAGAACGAAGTGGAACCTAGGCAGTGGTGTGAACTTGTTAAAAATCACCACGTGCTTTTGGCTTTGCACTTTTAATTCTTTGAAGTGTAGTTTTGGCTCTTATTTTCTTTTGCTCTCCTAACAAACCTATGAAATGAGTGGCTCAGTTCCCATTTTACAGATGAGGAAACCAAGGTCCAGAGTTGCTAAACCGTGAGTGGTAGCAGAATTAGGACGGCAACCCGAGGAATTTGACTACCATCTCTGTTAACATTTTTTTTTTAAGTAATGAGACTTGAACATGGAACCCCAGTATGCAGGTGATGTTGCATGTTAGCATGAGTTTATAGTTCACATTTGTGATTTTTTTTTATACTGTAATGACAACAGTGATACTGTTTTCATGAACACACTCTTGAAACCAGGGGCCACAGGTGCCGGTTCATGTCTTCCACTGGTCCCAGTGCCCAGTAGATTCTTGTAGTTTAGTTCAGTGATAGAATGATTTGCAGTTGACACAAGGAAGCAGTGGGGGATTTGTAAGCAGCTCACCTTGCAGTCTTTGAACCCTCTGCAGTTAAACCCATCCAGAAGTTTGAGAAGGAAACAGCAGTAGGCACGTATGTGAAAGTTGGCTGGCTCATTAATACCTTGCCACTGTGCCAGCAGTTTATAAATGAAAGCATGCATGCTACCTACCCATTAGGCTGCTCTAGGATGTGATCTGGTGGTACTGTCATGCTGTGGCTGGCTATGGCACCTTGATGGGTGGGCACTCAGTATCTCCTGGGCCTTGCTGGCCTTTGGTAAAGTGTGGCTCCGATCCAGTGGTAGTACCCAAGTGAACGTGGATTAAAATCAAGCAGGCTTTGCTGTGCTGCTCCTCTCTAGTCAGTGCTGTGTTCATAGGAAGTGCTGGAGTCGGCTCCACAGACGGTGGGGAAGAGAGGCTTTGTTTTAGAGCCTTTGACAAGACACCTAAGCAGATAGGTTTGGGTCTCCAGGGAATTGATGTCCAGTCCATAACAGTGCTTCTCAAACTCACCGTGGTGAAAGTCCATATATTTGTCTTTTAAATTTCAATCTCTCATAGGCTGATTAAAAAATACAATAAAAGTTGTTATAATAAAAACTTAGATACATAAAATTTAAGCCCATTATCTGATTATGAGACTCAACAGACATGAAGTCACTGTGTCAAAGTTTATAAACTCTGATTTTCGACTGTGTACTTATCTTTCACAGACAATCAAAAATAGCGTGTGGGCTGCTACTGCCCACGGACTAACTCGAATCTTGTCACATCTGGGTGCAAGGTGGGTGTTTTCTAATTGAGATTTTTAAAACCAGTTAAAAGTGTACTTGAAATATGGAGTATTTAAGCATTTACAGAATACCCCAAAGTTCTGTAGAATTCTTCAAAATCCCTCAAGCAAGACCTGGCTCTCTGCCTAGGAGGTTCTTCCACCCGAGTTTCTCTCCCTCACTCCTTTAGTAGGGATATTTGAAATTTAAACAAACAAACAAAAAGAACCCCTTTGGTTATGAAGAATTTGAAGCATACAAAATTAGCCAGAAGAGGTTACTGAACTCCATATTCTCATCACCTCCTGGGTGATCATTTCGTCAGCTTCTCTAATCCCTGAGGTTATTTTAATCCCAATTCCAAATATCCCTTATTTTTTCTGTCAATTTTTCAGAATGTGTTTCTGAAAGAGTCCTTTTAAACCTTTGTCACATCTGATACACAAGCAATGATTTCTTAACATCCTCAAATATTCAGTTAGTGCTTGAATTCCCAGGATCTCAATAAGATCTATATATTATTCTCGTAATCTATAGATTCACCTCCATCTCTGTCTTGTTTATTTTTTCACTTGAATTTGTCGTTGAAGAAATGCATGGTCTTTCTTTAGCCTGGATTCTGTTGATAGGGTCCCTGGGTGTACTTTCACATGTTCCTCCGACCTTTGAATTTCCTCTGAAGTGGTGGAAATTCTAGAAATGTGAGCAGATTCAGGTTTGAATTTTTTGGCAAGGATATTTCTTAGGTGTTCTCCCATTCAGACCTGTCTCGACTTGAAGAAGTCGTTTGTTCTTTTAATTGTCTCCTGTGTGTACAGTCACTCTGATAAGGCCCAAGCTGACCTTCTGCTGGTTCTGGGCTCCCCTTCGTTCTGAGATCACCTAGCTGCTGTGTGGAGAGCAGACTGTGAGGTGGCATGGGAAGGGGTTGTAGTACAGGGACACTGGTAGTATGCCATCAGAAGAGTCCCTGCATTAGGTGATGGCGCCTGATCCAGGCAGATGTCTGTGGGGTGGACAAAAGTACATGAATTTAGCCCCACCCCTTTTAAGAGAAGTCATTGCCCCCTGTGCCTCGGTTTCCATGTCTGCCTCCTCTCGTGAAGTGAACAATGTATTTTTATATGCTAGTCACATAAACATTTATTGAGTACCTGCTGTGTGCCTGGCTCTGGTAGCTGTGAGTACCCTCCACTGCTGATTGTAAGTGAACAAACATGATCACAGATCTGTGGACATGCTCTGCCAGGTGAAAATTTTGTTAACTGATGGCCACTGGGCCACCAGGCTTCTTATAATCTCTGAGACTCGCACTGTACCTGGGCCAAAGAGGACCTTCAGCATCCCTGAAGAGGGAAGAGCAATCACTCTTTCTGATGTAGTGTCCTTACTGTGTAAGAGCCAGGGCATCAGGGTCTCTTGTTCCCTCAGCCCTCCTCTGGCTTCAGCTCCAGCTTACCAGCACCCATCTCTAGCAGGTGCCCTCCATGTCCCCACTTTCACCTGGGGTCTTTTCTGTTGCAGGAGCCCACTCACCTGGGCATAGTGCAGGCCACGGTGCAGGAGAATTAATGTCCTCTTTCTCAGGGCCAGCCCAAGACACTTCTACCCACCCCTTCCTCCAGTCCATCAGGGGATTGATCCCGGGAGGGTCCCTGAGGGAACTGAGTCCCTACCTCCCCCAGCAGTGACCTTGATATCATACCCTGCCTCCTAAATACACCTGTGTGAATGAGCACACCACCTACTCAGATTGAATCCACAGACATCTGAAAGAGAAAGAAGTGGAGGCAAGCTGGAAGAGCTGTCCCCTGGGTTTTGCATGCATGCTCCCCCACCCCCACCCCAGGGTGTTAGGATACTAGGTTTTCCTTCCTTACACTGGTTTTGGTGAGATCACCACCGTGGAGGTTTTAGAAAAGGAGGAGACCAGCTGGGGAGTGGGGGCTGTGTACAGAGTTCAGATACCTAGAACGCAGGGCACAAAGTCCCACATTAGGAAGCCAGCACTCACGCATTACCAATAGGAAACCCCTGGCCAGGTCACACAGTAAGTCCCAGAAGAGCTGTGGATAAAAGCCTGGCCTCTGGTGTGGTGTCAGGCTTGGGGGCCCCCACCACCGTGGAGCTTTCTTGGCCCCTGGAGGTGCATCCTGACCAGCCTCTGCCCTGCCCCTTGTCCCATCCTCAGCTGTTTCACCAGGAGAGTCCAGGGGCAAGTGGGCCCCACCCAAGCAGCCTGAGTGGCCTCCGAAGCAGCGAATGATTAGCTGTTTCAAGAGAAGAGAAGAAAATTTGTGATTCATTTGTTTATTGTTCACCAATTTGTGGGAGATGAGATTCCTAAGAAGAAAAACTTGACTTTTGAAGAAAATGCCTTCTTTTTTAAATTTTTAAAAAATTGAGCTACATCATACATACGTAGAGTGTACTGATAATAAATTTCAATCTGTATATACACCCAGGTGACTACCAGCAGGTCAAGATGCAGAATATTCCCTGTGCCCCTCTTCTGTGGTGAATTCAGCATCTGTGCATCAGACTTCCCAGGTGTGGAGAGCCCTAGGCCACGTGCGGGCTCATCTCCAGCAGCCAGCATACAGAGCACCAGCCTAGGGCCTTGCTCAACAGTTGAGGACCAGGCTCAGCAGTTGGGGGCCAGGCACAGAGCCCTCAGCTGGGGGGATGGGCCTTCAACAGCTCATCTTAACTCTTAGTTTGTTGAGGTCCCAGGATGGATGTGACCAGTGGCCAAGAAAGGCTTTCTAGAGGAAATGACAGCTGAGCAGTCCTTGAGAGAAGCCGAAGAGTGACCCAGGTGGAAGGAGGTGAGGATGTGTACCTGGAAGTAGTAGCACACGCAAAGCCCTGCGGGGAGAAAGGAAAGATGGTCTGTGTACTGGAACCCAGAGAGCGAGGCTCATGGTGGGATGAGAGGTGTTGGCTGGGGAAGGAGGCAGGCCAGGAGGAGCTCTTGGGACAAGAGAGCCCACAGGGCTGTGAGGAAGCTCGTGTCACCATCTTGGGGAGGGTGGATGGCCTGGGTTGGGAGTGGTAGTGAGGTTCCTGTGGGAGGGGGAGGCAGCTGCCCAGGGTTATTCTCTGGACCATCACCACCTAGCCAAGTCTCATTTCTCTGACCAGGACGCTTACCACCCGCCACTTACGTCAGCCCACCACAGGGCTGGGAGATTAGATTCTTGTGCCACTGGGAAGCTTTGCCAGACTGCAAGAAAGCAGCTGAACTTTCACCACCGTCTCAGCCTCCAGAGCCCTGATCTAGGCATACGGCGCCTTGCACCCTTTTCCTGTGCTGACCGTGACTTTTTTGGCTCCCATGATATGGCTTTGTTGGTCAGGCTTGTGGTGGCATGGTTCCTGGCCTCTGACTTGAAATAAGTCAGGGACTCCACCTCTCAGGCTTATTTCCCTTTCTCTGACATGGGATTGATGGTGATGCTGATGATAGTGATGAGGGGCCCCCCCACCCAATGTCTTTGAGGGATTAAATGTAATAACCTACGTGAAATGATCATTACAGGATAGCTGCCCCTATTATTACTATAATTATAACTCAGTTTGGTTCTGTGGCTTAATGGAGCTCCTCGATCAGACAAAAGCAGCTAAAGAACAGTGTTCATTTTGCCTACACAAAGCCCAGCCTAGGAGGTTGAGAACCTTGTCAGAGGTCTTGCAGGGAGAGCAGGTCAAAGCTGGCACTAGAAAGCCAGGTCCAAGGCAGCTGACCTGCCTAAGATCCTCCATTTGAGAACAACCCCCAGAGACCTCCAGATAGACAAAAATGGCCATGGCCCCCACCACACTTTCTGCAGTTCCTTCTCAGGATTACCATTACCGCTTTGGCCTGTGGGCACAGAGAGAGGTGTGAAGGCCAAGTACCTCTGAAGATAGTGCTGGCCTCGAGGCACCAAGGGCCTCAGTGCTCATGAATAGCTGACCTTTCTGTTGGGTCTGCTACAGGATCTTCTGTAGTGGTCCCATTTTTTACTGCACCATTCTCCTTTGGTGGAGAGTTAGGTTTTTGTCATTGTTTGCCAGTAAAAACAACTCAGGACAGACTTCTTGTGCTTGTTTTTTCACAGTTGTGGAGAGCTCTCTTTTGGTTATATTCCTAGAAGTGGGATTGCTGAGACAAAGCACTGACCCTTTAAAATCCTGATGTATACCCATTATCTTCTGGAAAGGTTCACATGTTCCCCAGCTGTGCCCAAAGCAGAATCACTATCACTGGCCTTACTCTGGCTGAGCTTCGCAAAGGCTGAAGCAGGTCTGTGCCTCATTTCACATGCAGGCCTAGCTGAGACTACACCCCTCTCCAGAATTCTGTCATCTCTTCTTGGGTGACCAATTAAAACCAGGACTTCAGTGGCCCAAAGGATCTGACCCTAGTTCAGTACATTGCACTGACCAAAAGCTAGAAAGGAAACATACGAACACACAGATACATGCATGTGCATGCACACACATATGCATGCCAAGAAATTGCAAAGGACCCTGTTCAAAGGGTTTTTTTCAGAAAGTTTCGTCAGTTTCTCCAACTGTGTGGCTGGAGACAGACTATGTCTTAGGTACAGGTATTCCTAAAATGTTAGGTAAACATTTTATTCTGGTCATAATTCTTTTGCAGTTGAGTCCACCAAAATTATAAAACTTGGGCAATTGGTCACAAGCTCAGAATTATAGGAAATCTGTCTTGTCATAGAAGAAATTCTAATCATGAAATTTGGCAAGTTTTTCAATATAAACCTTCACCTACTGATTTTAGAATTTTAAATGAGAATCATTAGTTGCTACGAAGTACCATGGTGATGAAAGCTGCTAGTAATACTCAGTAGGGAGTGGCGACCCCTACATTTGTTACCTCTCACTTAATAACTCTGCACTTGACCCATCTGCTGTGCCCATCACTGGCATGGAGGGTAGCAGCCTTTAATTGACCAAAGCCTTACTTCTCAGACAGGAATGCCACAGAAACCACTTGTCCAGCTCCAAGCCGACTGCCTAGGTGGAAGGTGTGGCTTGGTGGAGCTGCCCTGTTCCCCGGGAAGACGTGTGTGGCATGAGGGTCTTCTTCCCTTGATTGGGAAGCAGGGTAGGTGGAAGTCTCCTCTCCCCCATGCCAGGTGATTGACTTGAGCCCCTTCTTCACCTACTCAGAGCCACAGAAGTGGGCAGACAGCCAAGGTTGGTCCCAGGAAATGGGGTGGGTCAGAGGTACAGGCACCCAGAGTCAAAAGGAAGACTTGGATGCCACCCTACCCATGGTAGGACTCCTCCCCTTCTAACACATACACTCAAATTAACACACATGCTATCCTGTTTTCATACCTCCCACCCCACCCCAACCCACCCCTCACTTCCACACTGCCAGTGCTAGGGAGCTCCTTCCCCGCTCAGGCAGCCCAGGAAAGTGGAAAAGGCTGCTTCCCTGTGACTCTTTCACCCACCCCTCCTGTCAGTCAGTCTGTCCACCCACCCAGTTTGGGAACTGAGGGGGCACTGTGCTAGGGGTTAGACGGCCCCTGCCCCCAGGGAGTTCCCTTTGGGTCACAGGCCCCTTCCTCTTCAGCTTCACCCTCCCCTCTTATTCCCATTGCACAAAATGAGCGTGTATGGATTCTGCCACTTTCCAACACTAGGAGCCCAGTGTGCCAGGAGCCCGAGTGACTCTTCCGCTCCCCCTAGCCCAAGGACTGGCTTCTGAATGGCAGGGAGAGGCAGCCTCCTCCGATGGCCTCAGGAACAAAGAAATGTTGCTCTGAGGCTGGAGTCTCCCTTGGGCCTGGGTACCAGGACTGCCTGGGGAGAAGAGGAAAACCTACCCCACCCCTGGCCATGGTGTTGGGTGAAGAGCCAGGCCACATGCACCCGCAAGAAAGGGACGTGAGAGTGGGCAAGTGCCCTGGGCTCTCTGATCTCCATTCTCTTATCTCTCATCTCTATTATTCATCAAATCCTGGGCTGAAGATTCTTGGTGGGTGGGGCGTGGGGATGGCAGAGGCACCTGAGAATGTTTCCTCTCCCTCTCCGCAAGGGTAGGAGCCAGGTAGAAATGCCTCAGTATATTCTAGCCCTCCCCAGCTCCACCTCTGCCCAGGGGCCAGAGAGATCTGCACCTAGTTCAAGGCCAGACCCAGTCCTGTGAGAACAATTCAAGTCCCCTCCATGTTGGGGTATGCCAGAGGCGAGTGTTGGAGGAAGAGCTGTGATAAGAGGTAGGGTTTGGGGATGACTGGGGCCAAGGAGAGTAAATGACCTGGTGCCACCCCATGAAGAAGGGGTCGGTCTGTCTTCACAGTAGGCTCAGTGCCTCCTGGTGAAGCTGTCCTGTTGCTTCCTAATTCTGTTATTTATCATCAGTTATTTCAGACCCTCACTAAAACTAGACAACAAATATACATGTGCTTGTCAACTAGATTAAGAATTAAAACATGGCAGGTGCAAGTGAAAACACCTGGATACACCTCCCTGCTCAGCGATAACTACTATCCTGAATTTCTTTATAAACTTTTCTTACTAGTAGATTTGAATCACTTAATATCCAGAATTGTATTGCATGTGATGTGGGTTTTTTTGTCATTTTTTTATTGGCAAAATTTACCATAACATAAAATTTACCGTTTTAACCACTTTTAAGTACACAATTCAGTGATATTAAATACATTCACAATGTTGTACAACCATCACCACTATCCATTTCCAAAATTTTTCATCACCCTAAAACATAAGTTCTCTACACATTCCCTCTCCTCCCCTGCTCCTGGTAACTCTAATCTACTTTCTGTCTGTATGAATTTACCTCATATAGGTGGAATCATATAATAATTGTCCTTTTGTGACTGGCCTATCTCACTTAGCATAGTGTTTTTAAGGTTCATCCATGTTGTAGCATGTGTTAGAATTTTGTTCCTTTTTCAGGCTAAGTAATTCCATTGTGTCATCTGTTGATGGACATTTGCATTGTTTCTACCTTTTGACTATTGTGAATAATGCTGATAAAAACTTTGGTGTGCAAGTATTTGTTTGAGTTTCTGCTTTCAGTTCTTTTGGGTATATACTTAGGAGTGGAATCTCTGGATCATATGGTAATTCTGTGTTTAACTTTTTGAGGAATCACCATACTGTTTTCCACAGTGGCTGTGCCATTTTACATTCCCACCAACAGTGCACAGGGGCTTCAGTTTCTCTGCTTTCTTGTCAACATTTTTTCCCATTTTTTTGATTATAGCCATCCTACTGGTGAAGCTGTATCTCATTGTGTTTTTAATTTGTATTAGTGTTGTTGAGCATCTTTTCTTATCCTTATTGACCATTTGTATATCTTTGGAGAAATGTCTATTCCAGTCCATTGCCCATTTTTTTGGTGTTGGGTCGTTTGTGTTATAGTTAAATAGTAGGAGTTTTTTATATATTCTAGGTATTAATCCCTTATCAGATGTACAAATTACAAATATTTTCTTCTATTCTTTCGGTTATCATGTCACTCTCTGGATGAGGTCCTTTGCACGAAAGGTTTTAATTTTGATGAAGTTCAGTTTACCTATTGTTTTCTTTTTTTGCCTGTGTTTTTGATGTTTATCCAAGAAATCATTGCCAAATCCAATGTCATGAAGATTTTCCCTTATGTTTTCATCTAAAAATTTTATAATTTTAGTTTTTATATATAGATTTTTTATGTTTTACTTTTTTAGTATGGCATAAGGTAAGGGTCCAAATTTATGCTTTTGTATATGGATATCCAGTTTTCCCAGTACCATTTGCTTAAGAGATTATCTTTTCTCCATTGAATAGTCTTAGCACCCTTGTCAAAAGTCTATTAACCAGATATGCAGGGGTTTATTTTGGGCTCTCTATTCTATTGGTCTATATATCTGTCCTTATGCCACCACCGTGCTGTTTTGATTACCATAGTTTTGTAGTAAGTTTTGAAATTAGAAAATTGATTCCCCCACTTTGTTTTTTCCAAGATTGTTTTGGCTATTTAGGGTCCCTTGAAATTTCATATGAATTTTAGAATGGGTTTCTCTATTTCTACAAAAAAATAAATAACAAAACACCTGTAGGGATTTTGATAGAAATTACTAGATTGAATCTGTAGCTTGCTTTGGCTAGTATTGCCATTTTAACATTAAGTTTTCCAATCCATGAACACAGGATGTTTTTCCATTTCTTTATGTCTTCTTTAATTTTCTTCACTGTTTTTTAGTTTTCAGTGTCAAGTCTTTCAACTCCTTGGTTAAATTTATTTCTAAGTATTTTTTGATGCTATTATAAATGGAATTGTTTCCTTGATTTCTTTCTTATTAGTATATAGAAATGCAGCTGATTTTTGTGTGTCAGTTTTGTATCCTGCATTTGCTTATTGGCTCTAACAGTTTTCGTGTGTGTCTGTGTGTAACCTTTAAGGTTTTCTAAATATTAAATCATGTCATCATTTTACTTCTTTCTTTAAAATGTTGATGCCTTTATTTCTTTTTCTTGCTTAATTACTGGCTAGAACTTCCAATACTATGTTGAATAGAAGTGGCAAAAGTGGGCACCCTTGTGTTCTTGCATTGTTCCTGAACTTAAAGGTTTCAGTCTTTTGCCATTTAGTATGATGTTAGCTGAGGGTTTTTCATGCACAGCCTTTATCATGTTGAGGAAGTTTCAATTCCTAGTTTACTAAATGATTTTATGAAAAGGATGTTGAATTTCATCAAAAATTTTTTTTGGAAAAATTGAGAATGTTTATGTGGTTTTTATTCCTTAATTCTATTAATATGGTGTATGATATTGGTTGATTTCCATGTGTTGAACCATCCTTGCTTGCCCAGAATAAATCCCACTTGGTCATGGTATTTAATACTTTTTAATATGCTGATGAATTTTTGCATTAAGATTCACAATGGATATTGGTATGTAGTTTTCTTGTTAGTGTCTTTGCTTTGTTATCTGGGTAATACTGGCCTCATATAATGAGTTAGGAAATTTTTCCTCCTGTTCAATTTTTGGAAAGAATTTGTGAAGAGTTGATGGTAATTCTTTAAATGTTTGGGAGAATTCATGAGTAAAGTTATTTTGATCAGGGCATTTCTTTTTGGGGAGATTTTTGATTACTGATTCTATCTCCTAGTTACTAGTTATAGGTTTAGTTATATTTTCTATTTCTTCATGATTTTGTTTTGGTATTTCTGGGAATTTATCCATTTCACCTAAGTTATCCAATTTGTTGATGCAAATTGTTCATAGTACTCTCTTATAATCCTTTTTATTTCTATAAAGTCAGTACTCATGTTTCTACTTTTACTTCTGATTTTACTAATTTGAGTCTTTTTTTCTCAGTCTACCTAAGTGTTTGTCAGATTTTTTTTTTTTAAGCCAATTTTCGGCTTGATTTTCTCTATTGCTTTCTGTTCTTAATTTCATTTATCTGTGCTCTCATCTTTATTATTTCCTTCCTTCTTATACCTTTGGGTTTAGTTTGCTCTTCTATTTTCTTAAGATGTAAAGTTAGGTTATTATTTGAGATCTTCCTTTTTTAATGTGTGCATTTGCAACTGTAGCTTTCTGTCTTAGCACTACTTTTGCTGCATCTCATAAGTTTTGGTATGTTGGGATTTCATTTTCATTTGTTTCAAGGTATTTTCTAATTTCCCTGTGATTTCTTCTTTGATACACTGGTTGTTTAAGAATGTGTTATTTAATTTATACATATTTGTGAATTTTCCAGTTTTCCTTCTGATATTGATTTCTAGTTTCATTCCATTATGATCAGAAATGATACTTGATATGATTAATATTTTGAATATACTTTTAGGATTTATCTATGTTGATGTGAAGTGCTATGGTTCCTTCCTTTTCACTGCTGTGTAAGGTTTCCTTGCTTGACTGCACTACAATTTTTTCTAGTCCTCTGTATCTCCATATACATTTTGAAATCAGCATGTCAGTTTTTACAAAAAAAATCCTGCTGAGATTTGATTGGCACTGCATCAGATCTATAAATCAATTTGGGGGAATATTGACATCATAACAATATTAGGTCTTTCTATTCATGGTAACTCTATTTTGGTCATCTTTAATTTCTATCAACCATGTTTACAGTTTTCAGTTTATAGGTCTTGCATGTATTTGTTAAATTCTTATGCCTTTTATCTTTCTTGATGCTTTTGTAATTGGTATTGTTTTGGCTTCTGGTTGCCCCAGAGAAAGTGGCATCAAACGCACCACCACCCAAAATAGTTTGAATGTCGAGGCTGATAATACCACATGTACAAAGAGGCAATGAAAAGGTTTATTACTCACATGATGGGGCTTTCTGGGGAAAGCAGAGTAGGTACCTAAGCTGGTCCAAGATAGCTTGATTGAAGAAAGGAGCTGGTAGCTCTTGTTTTTATTATGGTTGGGTAATGGGACCAAGGTGAAGATTCCCATATATGGACTGGATATGCATGATTTAAACTTCCCTATTGACAATGAGGGCAGGAAACCAGAGCTTTCTTATTGATGTGGGCCAAGAGAGAGGGGGATGGGATTTGAAAGCTGTCAGTGTTGGAACATCAAAAATGGACTCAGATTTTTATTACATTTATTTACATTTAAGCTTCAGTTGTTCATTAATAGTATATAAAAATACAATTGACTTTTGTGTGTTTAACTTATATTCTATATCCTTGCTCAATTCCCTTATTAACTTCAGTAGCTTTTATTGTGAATTCCTTGGTAATTTTTATGTAGATGATTATGTTGTCTGCAAATAAGGGCATTTATAATTCTTTCTTTGAATTTGTATGCCTTTTACTTTTTATTTTAACTTAAATAACCTTAAAATTAACCTTAGATCCCTGGTTAGAACCTTTGTACAATGTCGAGTAAAAGTGGTGAGAGTGAACACCTTTGCCTTGTTCCTAATCACAGGGAGAAAGCTTTCCTAGGTATTTCATAGATGCTCTTTTTAGAAGAAAGTTCTTTTTCATTCTTTATATACACAGAAATTTTATGGATTTAATGATTTCTGAATTAAGTATATGGTTTTTTTTTTTTTTGGTTTGTTAATATGATGAAGTACATTGATTGATTTTTAAATGTTAAACCAACCTTGCATGCACAGGATAAACTCTAGCTCGTTATGATGTATGCTTTTTGTATGTTGCCGGATTTGATCTGCTGAAATTTTGTTAAAGATTTTTTCATCTTTGTCCATGTCGGATATTTGTCTGTAGTTTTCTTGTGATATCTTTGTCTGGTTTTGGTAACAGGATAAATGCTGGGTTTATAAAATAAGTTGAGTGTTCTCTGCTCTTCTATTTTCTATAGAATTGTTATTCCATCTTAAATGTTTGTTAGATTTTACCAATGAAGTTTAGAGTTTTCTTTGTGGAAAGGATTCAAATTATGAATGTAATTTCTTTAATAGACATATATACAGCTACTTTGATTATACAGTTCTTCTTGAGTGGGCTTTTATAATCTATCTTTCAAAAATTATCCATATTATCTTAATTATCACATTTATTGGGGTAAAGCTGTCATAATATTCTTATGTTGTCTGTAAAATATAGAGTGATATCCCCTCTGTCATTGCTGATATTGGTAATTTGTGTTCTCTCTCTTCTTTTGGTAGAGGTTTATTAATCTTATTATTTTAAACCACGTTTTGGTTTTATTAATTTTTTGTTTTTAAGTTTGTTTTTAATTTTATTGATTTCTGCTGTAATGTTTATTACTTTCTTCTGATTATTGTGGATTTTCTTATTTTCTGATTTTTTAAAGGAAAAAGTATAAATCATCAATTTGAGATGACTTTTCTAAAATAAGCATTTTAATGCTACATATTTACCTCAAAGCACTGCTTTACCTTCATTCATGTATTTTGGTCTGTTGTTTCCATTTCATTCAGTTCAAAAATTTGCTAATTTCTCTTGTGAGTTCTTCTTTGACTCGTGAGTTATTTAAAAGTGTATTTAAGTTTTTAATATTTCTAAATCAATTTATTATTGGTCAGAGAACATATTTTGTTTCATTTCAGTTCTTTAAAATTTGGTGAGCTTTTTTCTCCCCTAAATTTATTTATTTTAATTAGTTTCAAGTATACCGTACATTGATTAGACATCAATATAGTTCATAAAATGATCCCCACAATTGCTCCCTACCTCCCTTGACCCTCCACCTAGCCAACATATTAATGCTAATTGCATTCCCTATGCCATGCTCCTGATTCCCAAACCTCCCTCCCCTCTGTCCATCACCAAATTGCCCACTATATTTGTGAGTCTGTTTTTTATTAGATTGTTCTTTTTGTTCCTTAGATTCCTCATATAAGTGAAATCATATAGTGTTTATCTTTCTCTGTCTGACTTAAATACCTTCTAGGTCCATCCAAACAATATCCTTTTCCATCCCCTTCCTTTTAGTCTTTGTGTGTCTTTTAATCTGAAGTGAGTTTCTTATAGGTAACATGTAGGGGTCTTGTTTTCCTTTCCATTCATCCACTCTGTCTTCTAGTTGGAGCACTTAATTCTTTTCCATTTGAGGTACTTATTGATAGGAATGTATTTGTTACCATTCTTTATTCCTGTTTTTGATATATGTTTTTTTCCTTAAAGAAGTCCCTCCAACATTTCCTGTAATACTGGCTTGGTGGTGATAAATTCCTTTAGCTTATTTTTGTCTGGGAAGCTCTTTATCTGTTCTTCAACTCTAAATGATAGCTTTGCTGGATAAATTATTCTTGGTTGTGTATCCTGGGTCTTCATCCTGTCAGATATTTTTTGCCAACCCCTTCTGTCCTACAGTTTCTTTTGAGAAATCAGCCGCCAGTCCTATGGGTTTTCCCTTATAAGTAACTGTTTTTCTCCTGCTGCTTTTAAAGTTCTTTCTTTGTATTTAACCTTTGACATTTTAATTATGATGCATCTTGGTGTGTGCCTCTTTGGATCCCTGATTTTTGGAATTCTCTGAGCTTCCTGGGGTTTTATGTCTATTTCCTTCACGAGGTTAGGGAAGTTTTCCATCATTTTTTCTTCAAACAGCTGTTCAACATCTTGATTTTCTTCAGTTACACCAATCAGACAGATATTTGGACCCTTAATAGTGTCCCATATGCTCCTTAAATTATTTTTATAGTCTTAGCATCTCATCTCTTGCCGTTCTGATTGTGTGTACTTGGCTTTGCCATCCTCTAGATAGGGCATTTGATCCTTTTTTTAATTCACTTCGTTTATTCTTTTGTTTATTTCATTTAATATTCTTCTCATCTCAGATAATGTGATCTTCATTTCAGACTGGTTCTTTTTTATAATTTCCATTTCCATATTTGTTTTTTTGAAGTTCTTGCTGAATTTATCTACACTTCCCAAAAGTTCATTGAGCATCTTTATAACCAGTGTTTTGAACCCTACATCTGTTAGATTACTTGACTTCATTATATCTGGATCTCTGTTCTGTTCTTTCATATGGTTTCTACTTCTTTGTCTACCCATTGTGGCTGTCTTTCTGTGTCTGTTTCTGTGTACTCAGCAAAGCTCCTAAGTCTCCCGGTCTTATTAGTGTGGATTTGTGAAGTAGGTGTCCAGTGGCACAGTCCTGAGAGGGGTTCAGCTGCAGGCCAAACTTAGCTCAAGCCTCTGCCCCTCCAGGGCCACCTGTTATGATTCAGCAAGCAATCCACAGATGCTGTGCTTATAGTTGCCTCAAAAGGCCATACCAGAAACCGAGGCCAGCTGCCTCCAGTGTGAGTCTAGGCGCTGCTCAGCAAGCAACACCTGACTCGCTGAGGATACACCTGGATGTGGCTTGGGTGGGGCTGCGAGTTGGGTGGAGCGACCTCTGTTATCTGGTTTGATGACGTCTCAGCTATGGCGGCGCTGTGTCCACGCACTGGGCGGGGTAGGGCTCAACAGAGAACAATGGATACCGCCGGCACTTCTGTACAGAGCAAGTCTCTCCTTGGCCCTCACTCTGACAATGTCTCCCTGTAAGTCCCTTGTGCCCCCTGCATGCAGACGAATTGGCACAGGTGCTCAGAGTAAGCGGGTCCGTCACCGGGAAAATCCGCTCGGGGACGCGGTCCCTTTAAGAGGCTTCTGCTGCTTCCGCAGCCTCCTTCTCACTCAGACACTGGGGACCGGGCAGTCCTGCGTCCTTGCCCTGTCCTACCTTCTGCTGTTGCAGGGTGATTGCTCAGATTTCTCCTTAGTTGTATGGTTTGTTTCTCTAGAGCCCAGGCAATTTTTCCTTGCTGCTGCTCCTTGTTTCTGTCACAACTTTGATTTGGTCACTAGAGGAATGAACAGAGCCTCTATCATCTACGCCATTTTTTCCTCCCTCTGTTGAGCTTTTTATTATGGCCCAGAATAAGGTCTATCTTGATGATGTGCATTTGCAAAGAACATGTATTCTTTTGTTTGCATGTTCAGTAATGTGTCAGTTTAGTTCATAATGTTGTTGAAGTCTTCTGTATTCTTATTGATATGTTGTCTAGGTGTTTGATCTATTACTGAGAGGGAAGTGTTAAAGTCTCCAATTGTAATTATGTATTCATTCTTCTTTCAGTTCTGATTTTTGCTTCATGATTTTGGAGTTTTATTAGGTACATACACATTTAGAATTGTTTTGTCTTATGACAAATCGACTATCATTTTGAAATATCTTCTAAACCTTGGTAATATTCTTGTATTGAAGTCTAGAGTTAATATTGTCACTCTTTTATATGTGTAGTGCTTATTTGGTGTATCTTTTTTCAATTTTCTTATTATCTATGTCTTTATTTTTAAAATGGGTGTTTTATTTTTTTTTTGTACACAGCATATATTTGAACCTTGCTATTTTATTCCATCTGACAATCTCTGCATTTTAATTGAAGTATTTAGACTACTTACAGTTAATGTAGTTATTGATATGGTTGGATTTAAATCTATTATTTTATTATTTGCTCTTTATTTGTCCCATTTCTTTTTAATTCTTCTACCTCTTTTATATTTTATTTTTTCTCCACTATTGATTTATTAGCTATAATTTTTTGTTTTATTTAAATTTTTTAATACTTGTGCTAGGGTTTACAATATATATCTTTAACTTATTATACTACTTCATGTATGATATAAAACCCTTATAAAAGTATACTATTTCTCTCCCTCCCATCCTTTGTGCTATGATTATGTACATTCTAATGCTACATATATTGTGACCCCTATAGTATATTTGACTACATTTGCTGTAGACAGTCAGTTGTCTTCTAAAGAGATTAAAAATAAGAGGAAAGTATATCATATTTACCTAAAAATGTATCATATGGTAGGATTACCAATCCCCCCACCCCATGATACCCATGGCCTAACCCTCACATCTGTGAATGTGTTACCCTGTATGGCAAAAGGGACTTTGCAGATAAGATTAAGAATCTTGAGATGGAGAGATTATCCTGGATTATCCAGATGGTCCCAATGATGGAATCACAAGTGTCCCAATAAGAGGGAGATGCTACTTCAGAAGTAGGAGATGTGAGGACAAGAATAAGCAAGAAGTTAAAGTGATATAAGGAAAGGGTTAATAGCTAAGTAATGCAGATGGCCCCTAGAATCCAGAAAAGGCAAGAAAATGGATTCTTCTCTAAGGAGCTTCTAGAAGGAACCAGCCCTGCAGTCACCTTGACTTTAGCCCTGAGAAGCTGATTTCAGACTCCTGGCCTCTAGAACTATAAGAGAATAAATACATGTTTTTTAACACACCAAGTTTATGGTAATTTGTTACAACAGCCATAAGAAACTAATATACCCATAATTTTTACTATTTCCACTGCTAGTCATTTATTTGTATAGATTGAAATTTCTATCTGGTATTATACTCCTTTTGCCCGAATAACTTAACATTTAACATATCTTGCAGTGCAGATCCACTGGCAATACTGTTTTTGTTTCTCTGAAAATGTCTTTATTTCTTCTTTATATTTGGGTACAGAGAGTTCTAAGTTTACTGTTTTTTTCCCCCTTTCAGTATTTTAAAGTTGTCACTCCATTATCTTCAAGACTGAATGTTTTCTGATGAGACGTTTGCTGTCACTCTTATATTTAGTCCTCTGTACATAATGTTTCTTTTTTTGGCTGGTTGCCTTGATGTTTTCCTTATGAGATCTCAGCAATTTGAGTATTATGGGCCTATATGTTTTTCTATATGTGCCTCTATGCTTCTTGAATCTGTGATGTTTTATCTCGCATTAATTTTGGAAAAGTCTCAGCAATTCTCTTCAAACATCTTTTCTCTCCTGTTCTCTCTCCTTCTGTCCCCTCTCCACCTCTTCCCTCTGCCCCTTATCTCTCTCCTTTTCCCTTTTCCTCTTTCTTCCTCTCTTCCTCCCTGGGGCTCCAATTATGTATACTTTAGATAGTTGGATATCATCCCATAGCTCTCAGTTCTCTTTCACTCTTTCTTCATATTTCCATTTTCATAATTTCTATTTACCTGATTTCCATTTTTACTTATTTTCTCTGCTATATCCAGTCAAATTATTCATCTTTAATGTTTTTATTTTTAGCATTTCTGTTTTTCCCTTTATAGTTTCCAACTTTTTACTAAAATAGCTTATCTGTTCAACATGTTGTCTACTTTTTCAACTAAATCTTTTAAAATGTTTAACTAGTCTTTGATAGTTCTGACATCTGGATGGGCCATCCCTTAGTTGTCTTCTGTTGACAATGTTCTCTTTTGATAATGAGTCATTTCTTGTTCCTTTTTTGTATCTCAATTTTTTAATTTCATGCTGGATCTTGTGTATAACAAAATAATAGAAACTGAGGTAGATAGTATCTATGCCTGGAAATGGGCATGCCTTTTATTCTATCAGGTCATTAGTATGAAGTGCTGAACCAACCTAGTGATGAGTTGAGCAGTGGGCTGCTGCCACCATGGACTAGTATGAGGCCTTATCAGTGTTCTTGCTCCAGACTTAGCTTTCAGGAGGCCCTGCTGCCTCTTCCTCCTGTGCCTGCATGAATGAGATTTGGGGGTTGTGGAGATTGGAATCTTTGCAGTCTTACCTCTTAGCCTGCCTCCAGTGGTAGGCTGCTGTTGTTACTTGGTGCAGGCTCATGGAAGGGGCAGGGGGATTTCTTGAGATTTCTCTCTCCTTTTGTTACAGCCTCAGTCTTGGGTAAGCCTTGTGTGCCTTAGCCTCATGGGTGGGGCTTTTTCAAATGTCCTTGGTCAGTGCAGGTAATGATGGGAAATTATTTTCCACCTCGGTGCACTGAGCATGTGGGATTGATCTGAACTTTGTTGCAAAAGAACCCTCCAAAAGCTACTGGCAT
Organism: Pteropus medius; assembly: GCF_902729225.1. Taxonomy (NCBI): domain Eukaryota; kingdom Metazoa; phylum Chordata; class Mammalia; order Chiroptera; family Pteropodidae; genus Pteropus; species Pteropus medius. The sequence goes on from NW_024343578.1 coordinate 2,611,081, forward strand.
TTCTTTGGTAAAACTTTAGCACTCTACAGAGTTATAGCTGTAGACTGTAGCTCTGACCCCATACCCTGCTGAGAAATCCTCTAGTGCATACCATGACCCTAAAATCAAAGACTTTGAGCTCTACAGTCTCCAGCCTCTCACCAGGACTTTTCGTCAGTTATTTAAGTCCTCCTCTCAGCCCCAGACCATCAGTTTTGAAGGCAGATGTCTTGTTCTCTGTGTATTGCTAGAGACGAAATGATGCCTGGCGCATGGTAGAGACTCAGCAACTATCTTCAATGGATGAGGAATGAGCACAAGCCTGAAAAGCCCTTACCTCCCCTAATTTCCAGCAGATGGACACCTGCCTAGCCTCCAAGTTCATGCACAGATATTGCAGAGAAGCCTTTCTTGGGACTCCCCAGATCTGAGGAGGGGCCTCTCCTCTGTGCTCCCTGCCCTGCGCTTGTCAGTCCTAGCACAGATCTTGCAGTATTAATATAATTGCTTGTACTTCTGCTCCCTCCTCCCAGGTACTCAGGGCAGGGACATACCAGGCAGGCCTGCCCCACCCAGCCCTGGGCCGGCCACTTGGTGAGCCTGCAGGAGACCTTTGCTGCACCAGTGTGGCTGCCCCAGCTTTGGGATGATTCTGCATGTGCATGCTGAGTTTTAAAAATTCAAGGCCTCTTTTCTGTTTTAGGAAAAGTAAATCATCACATTCCCTTCCATGGATATGAGGACTTGGCCTAGAAGCATGTGGTGCATCCTGCGGGGCTGGAGGCGAGGGCACCTGAGCCCATGGGGAGCCCTGAGGGGTCAGCGGGGGCCCCCAGGCATCCGTGCTGTAGCCAATAAGGCCTTCAGGAGTGGGGATGAATACAGTCATGTGGTAGTGGGTGCAGGCTCCGCGGGCTGTGTGCTGGCCCGGCGGCTCACAGAGGACACTGATAAACGTGTGTTGCTGTTGGAGGCCGGGCCCAAGGACATGTATGCAGGAAGCAAGCGGCTCTCGTGGATGATCCACATGCCCGCAGCCCTCGTGGCCAACCTGTGCAACAGCAGGTACAACTGGTACTACCACACAGAACCGCAGGCAGGCCTGGACGGCCGTGTGCTGTACTGGCCGCGCGGCCGGGTGTGGGGAGGCTCCTCGTCCCTCAATGCCATGGTCTACGTCCGCGGGCATGCTGAAGACTACAACCGCTGGCACCGGGAAGGCGCCACAGGGTGGGACTATGCACACTGCCTGCCCTACTTCCGCAAGGCACAGTGCCACGAGCTGGGCGCCAACAGGTACCGAGGCGGCGAAGGCCCACTGTACGTGTCGCGGGGCAGGACCAACCACCAGCTGCACCGAGCGTTCTTGGAGGCTGCACAGCAGGCCGGCTATCCCCTCACTGAGGACATGAACGGCTTCCAGCAGGAAGGCTTCGGCTGGATGGACATGACCATCCACGAAGGTAGCGTGAGACTCCCATCCCCATATCCCTGGTTCCTCCTTTAAGAAAAAAAATCAGCCCCATCCCTCGTACTCCCGTCATGGTCAGTAAGTGTGGACAAACGGGCTGGTATGAAGTACAGGGGATGTGACATATTGCACCCCCTCTGGGCCACAGAATACAACCCCTAGGCAATGAGAAATGACTTGGGACTGGGGATACCTGGGCATTCTCTGGGCCTCTGGCTTTGGATAATGGAAAGTCAGCTTTCTGGCCAAGCAGCCCAAAGTCCACTAAAGACTTACAGATGGGGAAATTGAGGCACAGAACATCCATAAGACCTAAAGTCGATATGGATTTCAGTTGGGTCTTCTGGTCTCAGCCTTACTTTGAAGGCAGGGCTTACGTGGTCAGGGGCAGGGCAGATTCCTTCCTTCTCCAGCCCCTTCCCACTTCTCCCTGTGCAAGTGCCAGGGGAAAGTAGGGGCTGTGTCTGATCTTGCTCTGTCCTGCAGGCAAGCGCTGGAGTGCGGCCTGCGCGTACCTGCACCCGGCACTGAGTCGTCCCAACCTCACAGCCGAGGCCCAGACATTTGTGAAAAGGGTGCTGTTTGAAGGCACCCGCGCAGTGGGCGTGGAGTATATCAAGAATGGCCAGAACTACAGGGTAAGTCAGTTACCACCAGGCGGTTCAGATGGCAGGGAGTGGGCAGTAGTCATGCTCTTATCTGTTTTCCACTTAGCAGTGTGTCAGGATTGTTCTGCATCCCACGTGAAGATCTGGCACGTCTTGCTTTATTAAAACCGCTCATTTGGGTGCCTGCTTTAATTCATCTCGTTTAAGCTCTACGATCCTGTTTTTAAGACCATCGTTACTATTGGCCATTGCAGAATATATCAGAGTATGACCCATGCTTTATTTATGATTGTACACCATAGCTGCCTATGTGGGATGCTTTCACACACCAGCACCCTAAGCATACTATTCTTCACTCTTGGGCCTGTGAGCAGGATCCTCACTTGGGAAAGTCACACCAAGGCAATGTCCTCAGGGTTCTGTCTGGCTTTTGGAGAAGGGAAATGTGACCTGCATGGCCCTCTGCCTCTTCTAGGCTTATGCCAGCAAGGAGGTGATTCTGAGTGCAGGCGCCATCAACTCTCCGCAGCTGCTCATGCTCTCGGGTATCGGCAATGCAGATGACCTCAAAAAACTAGGCATCCCGGTGGTGTGCCACCTTCCAGGTGAGCTCCCTTCGCCACTGCTGCCAGAGGGTGTCTCTGCTAAATAAAACAGTTTATTGTATTTTATTAGCACGGAGTGTGGGAGGGTACAGGACTTGGTGCTCCCCAAAACTGTCACATTCATCCCATAAACCCGAAAGTCCCTCATGCATCATAATCCTACCCGCCCCTCCACAGGGACCCTGAAGACCCCAAGTCTTCTTGTTTCCCTCTCTTCTCTGGCCTTCCTATCCTACTGAGAGGTAAGCCTCTTCTAGCAGGGAGGATCTGTCCATAAAGCCTGCTGGGCCAGGCTTGGGCAGGTCACCAAGGCAAGTTCTATGGCTGGAGGGGTTCAAGCCCTTGTGTTTTCCATCCTCAGGACTCACCAGTTGTTCTGATGTTAAAGATACCAATTCAGTACTCCTGGGGAGGGGAGAATTTTTCAAAACCAGGGAGACGTTGAGAGGCCAGCTAAACCCCTCTTGGTAGTCTTTTCCTAACTACTCCCTCCCATTTCAGGAGTTGGCCAAAACCTGCAAGACCACCTGGAGATATATATCCAGCAGGCATGCACCCGCCCCATCACCCTCCACTCAGCACAGAAGCCCTTGAGGAGGGTCCTGACTGGTCTGGAGTGGCTCTGGAAGTTCACAGGTAGGTATGATCACCCATGACCTTGGTAGAGATGGTTTCCTTCTTGAGGTAACAAGCAAGGGTTCTGCCCCAGGTTGCTGGTTTGAAGCTGAGCTATGCCATTTTCCTCAGCTCTTTGAGCCTCGGTGTTCTCATCGGCAAAATGGGGGTTATACAGTTCCTGCCTGATGGGCTGGTATGAGGACCAGACTCAATAGCACAGGCCAAGACTCCTCAAGGGCTATTCCTTACAGATGGGTGGAGATGGCCTTGTGCCAGATACCTTCAGAGGGTCTAAGGAGCCAAGAGAAAAGGTAGTTGGTCCTGGACTATAGAATCAGCATCTATTTCTTAGCATTTTCCATTTGCTTTCTAGCTGAGTCTCAGAGCACCAAGTTTGGCCAGGAAATGGTGCTTTGAAATGGTGCTTTGAAATCCTACTTATTGGCTCAGCATACATTTCTTGCATATCTACTCTGTGCTGTGGGGTAGAGGGAGAGAAGTGTCAGTAAGGCAGGTATCCTTGGGCAGTTTCCACTGTAGTGGAGACAATGGAAAGAACCAAGTAAATAGGCTAAATTTTAAGTACAGTGAAAGATCAGGATGTTAATTAAACGAGGCAGGGGACCTGAAAGGCAGGATGAATATGTGCAAAGGCCCTAGGACTAGGCAACTAATTAGTTGGGCCAGGGAGACCGTAGCACATTGAGGTTGGAGGGGAGAGGGCTTGATCCTGAGGGCTGGCTGCAGGGGGGCACTGAGGTAGGCCAGGGTCCCAGCAAGGACGCCTCTGGAACCACCAGTTAAGGGTGATCTGGGCTTGGACTGAGGCAGGGGCGTGGGTGGCAATGCCAAGTAGATGGCTTCAAGTAGATTTTGGAACTAAAGTCAATGAGACTTTCCGAAGGGCTAGTGGGTGATGAGGACGAGAGGAAGCAGGGACAGCTCAAGCTTCTGCCTTTTGCCTTGCGTGAAAGCTCACCAGGCATACAGGATGGGCCAGGTTAGGGATGCCCGGGGGACGTTATTAGGCCTTCCAGTTGAGTCTGCAGTGATGGAGTCAAGGGAGAGGCCAAGCTGAAGAACCTTGGCACGTAGCTGAAATCGAAAACCATGGTGCTGGATGAGCCCACCTTGGGGAAAGAGGGTAGAATGGAGTCCAGGCACCAGGAGAGAAGAAGCTGGCCTTCCTGCCACACCCTGATTTACTATACTACTCTTTGGATTCTCAGGGGATGGAGCCACAGCCCATCTGGAAACAGGGGGGTTCATCCGGAGCCAGCCTGGGGTCCCCCACCCGGACATCCAGTTCCACTTCCTGCCGTCCCAAGTGATCGACCATGGGCGGGTCCCTACCCAGCAGGAGGCTTACCAGGTGAGCACATAGTCTCATCTTCCCCACTGCAGGGCCTTCATGGTGGTAGAGGGTCCAGCAGCCTGTGCTCTCCAGCCGCTCACTGTGTCTGAGTGGAGAGAGGCAGTCAGTGTGATGCATGGAAAGGTGAGACCGACACCCAGATCAGAGTAGATACTCTAGGTCCTGAGCACTAGAAATGGATCGGTGAGGCTGACTCTGCCAAGGGATTTGCCAGCCCCTGAAAGTTTTGGACAATTAGGTATAAAGCCAGGAGTGATTCATCAAGGTGGTTTTTGATCACTTGTGGAAGGGTGGGTAAGATGCTGGCAAATGCTAAAATGTATCTGCTCTTAATTGACTTCAGATGTAGTCTCACCCACAGGAAGACCTCTCTGTACTAACGAGTTTGGGGATTGGCGATGGTCACCGTTTCCTCCGGGTTCTTTTAGGTGCATGCGGGGACCATGCGGGGCACGAGTGTGGGCTGGCTCAAACTGAGGAGTGCCAACCCCCAGGACCACCCGGTGATCCAACCGAACTACTTGTCAACAGGTAATTCACCAGCCACCTTTATTTTCCCAGGCCTGGGCTTGCTGGGTCATTGATTAAATGAATGCCTTTATGAGGTTCATATTTGTACCTGAATTTTATTCCTGAACCACATTTTCTGAGACACAAGTTTCCTTCTGTCCCCCCTCCACCCCATCATTCTAGGCTATAAACTTACACGTGCTGCTATGTAGTGTCCTGGGTCACTTGAAGTAACCCTGGGACGTCATTTTACACAGGAGAGATTCGTAGCTTTCAGAACAATCACCAGGAGGTGCAAGGAGCTCTGGCTGTATACACATAGCTCACAGATCATTTTTCCTGCTGTGACTTGAGTGTCCTCTAAAAGTGAATTACATTCCTGGGCCTGCCTCTTTGCAGCAAAAATGAGCACAGCCTAGTAATGGCTTATGGGGACACTCACGGCCGCACTGTGGCAGATGCAGGGCACGTGTTCTTATTCTCACTTTATAGATAAGAAAATTCAGATCTCCAATTTGACCCTGGGGCCAGCTGTGTCTGTCTAGGATGCGTCAGTTTGGGCTTTATGAGACTCTGCTTGGTTGCAATGTAACCCGCTATGGGCAGATGACAAGCAGCAATGATGGCATAGACCTCTATGTCCTGAACTGTCTCCCCTTGTGCAGCTTACCAAGCCTCTCCAAGCCTAGAATTTTCCAGCAAGGCCAGCAGGGAAAGAGGTGGAGTCTCACCTATTTCTTCTTTCCAACAGAAACTGATATTGATGACTTCCGTCGGTGTGTGAAGCTGACCAGAGAAATTTTTGCACAGAAAGCCCTGGCACCATTCCGGGGGAAAGAGCTCCAGCCAGGAAGCCACGTCCAGTCAGATGAAGAGATAGACGCCTTTGTGCGGGCCAAAGCGGACAGCGCCTACCACCCGTCGTGCACCTGTAAGATGGGCCAGCCCTCCGATCCCACTGCTGTGGTGGATCCGCAGGCCAGGGTGATTGGGGTGGAAAACCTCAGGGTAATCGATGCCTCCATCATGCCCAGTGTGGTCAGTGGCAACCTGAATGCCCCCACGATCATGATTGCAGAGAAGGCAGCCGACATCATTAAGGGGCTGCCTGCACTCTGGGACAAGGATGTCCCTGTGTACAAACCCAAGAGCCTGGCCACCCAGCGTTGAAGCGGTCACTGCCTGAGAAGCCCCCAACGAGTCAAGAGGGCCAGCACAGCCCTTGCTCCCAATGTTCTTTCCTGAAACTATCTAGACAGTTAAGATTCAGTGGCAGAGGACTGGGTAATTTAAGACATAAGACCAATACTGGTCAGTAAATCAGGATCCTTTTTCCCAGCACTTTTTTCTGGGCCCTTTGGGAAAAGCCAGTGGAGGATGGTTAACTCCTGCCATGGCCTTGTCTTATGTTCCGTGGTGCTCTTCAACCCAGCATCCTGCTGCCTTCCCAGGCCTCCCTCTGAAGGCAAGCCCCTCAAAGAAAGAGCACAGAGGCTGGGTGTCAGCCAGACCTGCATGACCTTCTCCAAGGGGCCACCTTCCATCTCAGGCTGTGGCTAAGGCCAGGAGTCACGTAATAGGGAGCGAGAGAGCTGCCTGCTAGAAGCACAGGCTTCTCCTTTCTCTTCCGCTTCTCGGTTTTACTCCATTTCACTCCTGGAGTGAGGCAAGAACGGGTGCTCAGCTCGGTCACTCTGAGGGGCTTGCGGCCCACCTGTCTGATCCCCTGCTTCTTATTAAACACGATCAGCCCGGCGAAAGGATTTCTGGACCTTGTTCAAGGAGAGAAGAGTCTGGAGAGGCTCTTTACTACCACAGGTTTCACGAGTTAGCATTTTAAAAGATTTTCCTGTTACCGGGAAACCTAGAACCCAGAGCAAACCCCACATACCAGACCACCACTCCTTGCCAAAGCAGCTAGCCGGAGAGGATGCTTTATCCTTGGCCTGGGGAAGTGACTCAGCACTGGACAAAGCTGGCTGATTCTTATTCTCCAGATGTCCATGGGAACAGACGAGGATGGAGCTGAGACTGATGAAAAAAGCAGTCAAGTAAAAGTAGCTCCCTGATCTCATAAAAATGCAATTGAAAGAATAAATTGTCAAATATTTGAGTTGGGGGAGGGGGGGCGGGAAACAATACAAGTAGCATTTAAAACAGTTCTTTGATCTTTAAACTTATAATTCAATAATGTAATCCAGTAATTTATTTTTGAACTGAGATGCCTTATTCAGACAGTCCTTACAAGATAATGAAAACTAATGCACTTTGGATTGATTTTTCTGAAGATATTCAACACTACCGTCCATGGCAGGGAAGAAAAGAAGCACTATATGGAAATTTGCCTTGTTAGGCCCAGAATAAAGAAGGGAGAAAAATGGTACATTCAGAGCTTCTCCCAGGATCAGAATGAACTGAGGTGGCTTGGAGGCTTGGCAGCCATAACTTATGTTTCTGAGAAAGACCTTCCAAAAAAGATGGAAAGAAGAAGACCATCATACATCTCATTTCTTTAAAAATTTTAAACATCTCTTATTTAAATCTTACCTGTATCCTGTTTTATTTTCGGTTCCAAGGGAGGATCAAGAAAGAAAATTCTAAATCTGCCTAGAGAGGTTCCCCACCTGTCCCACAGCCTTGGTCCATAGCCATCATCTTCTGGGTCTTGGAGCCACCTGTAAGGGCAAAAGAACAGCCAAGGAGCACAGGTGCCAACCCCACTGCTCTGAGAGCCAAGAACTAACAACTTAGGTGTGTAGGGGGGTCCCAGGCGACTGTGACTATACCGACCTCCTCTGGTGCGGGTATGGCAGGTGACACAGCCATTCAGTTCTGCCATCTCTCTTTGTGGTATTCTCAGCCTCTGAGACAATGGCTGATTTGCTGTGGCTATATTGTAAGTTAATGAAAATAATGCGTCCCGGTACGGCTTAATTAGATCCTGGCCCCGCTCCCAGTCATGCTTATGAGGGTCTTGTTCCTATAATCACACAATTTAGCCATACATAGAAGTTCCAAAAGAGAAGACCGTGAGCTTCATATATCCAGGACCTATAGAAGTCAAAGTGGAAAACTGTACTGTTGGGGTTCAGACACGGTACAGAATAGTGACTTGTAGTTTCTCACTGGAGCCTGACAGCTGAGTGCTGCAGCTGTCTGAAAGTTCCACTGCCCTGAGGGCACCCGATAGAATAAGGGACAGATCGCGCAGGTATGGGCAGGTATAGGAGCAGCCTGCCTGCTGTGTGACCAGGAAATGGCAGGTCCCGGAAGGGGGAACTCTGGCGCCTTAGCTGCTGTCTTTCAGCTTCCAGTGCAGACAGCATCATTTCCATAAATTCAAATAGATTTTTCTCTCCAACCAAACCATGTTCCTCCACCCAAAGGTCATTTCATATTTCCACTGACTGACTTAACATCAGATCTGATACCTAGATTCTTTTCTCTTAAAAATCAGAAAACACACAAACACACCCTTCTCGGCTGGCCCTGCCTTGAGACCCAGGCAGTCTCTCTTACCATCTCCTGCCACCGTCCCACCCCCCTCCCCGGGGCATCCTCATAACCACTCAATTTCGTTCCCACTTTGGAAGCTAGGGCCCCAGGCCTGTTCCTCCTCCTTACCTGCCCTCCTAAGTTCCCAGTAGTAAAGGAATATCATTTTAAAGAAAAAACTTTTTCAACAAAGGAAAGCGTAGTTGGAATCTATCGTTAACCAGTTTTTAGGACAAACCGCCACCCATCATAATAAAAAGCTTTGTAGGAAAGCAGCCAATTGGCAAAGACACTTACGACTGAGGTGCAGCCTATAAAAAAAAAAAAACATGAAATAAACCACCCAGTTTTCCTTCGCATGCGTGGGGGCAGCAATAAAGTAGGTTGGTTCATCAAGCAGGTCAAGACCACACTGCACCGAGACGCTTCCGGGACCTTCACGACCCACCCTTCCTGGCCTTGGCTGATTCTGAAACCTCTTGGACTGGAGCTGGAAAGCAGCGCCTGGCCAAGTCTGGATGGAAATCACAGAGACAATTGTTAAGGAGATTCTTGTTCATTGATAGTTAAATCAGAACTGCCATTTCCATTTTGTGATATTATGGAAAAGAAAAAAAAAAAAACACAACAGATTAAAGAAACAACGTACTAGTCCTAGAGACACCACAGAATGACATTTTGGTGGAAGGGGAACCAAAAGGAAAGACATTTAATCTTAAAACTTTCCTAAAACAAAGGAAAAAACCATGCTCTACAACTTCAAATTTTTCTTACAAAGAAAAATTTAATGTTAGATGAGAGGTTGAACCAGACTTAAAGCAGACAGATATTAGGAGAGGTGCAGCCTGTAAAAATGCCAGTTTCTAAGTACTGACTGGAAAACCTCATTGCCGATACCAGAAAGTCAGTCCTGGTAGGCAGTGTTGGACTGGCGATGTTAAGCCACACAGTAAGACCAATACCTAAAAGAGAAACAGTCCCAGATGATGATAACAGTGGTTTAGCCCTTAAGGAGAAACAGTGCTCTCTGCAGCTGGTATTAGGTTACCATAGGCATTGAAGGAGCCACGAGGATAAGAAAAAGTATTTACAGAATTACAATGACAGAACTGCCCTCACAGAGTGCTCGCCCCTCTGAAGCTCTCGCTGGCGAACGCCAGCTCTTTGCAAGGAGAGCTCCTAAATATAATAAAATTATTACACAGTTTTATTATGAAGAACATTTTGCATTTTAATAAAAAAGAATTTACCTCAGGAAATAGTCATTTACAAACCTTGAAGTGTTTTTGCCTGGATTTGGAGTAAGAATGTCTTAAGAAGAGGTAAGGTCTTCACAACAAAGTATTAAAAAAAAAAAAAACACTGATTAACAGGTTGTCTATGTAATATCTAAAAATCTAAACCAAAAATTGCTACCTGTTTGACTGCAGAGAATCCCTGCTAAGGTAACTTGACAAAGTCAGCATAATTCTGTGAACAGAAAAGGAAGCCTCGATGGGTCTAATGATCCAAAAGTGGGTTTTCATCAGGAAGTACAATCAGAGTGAGAGTGCATTCTAATGAAAACATCAGCCCTCATTCAATTGCATATAAAAGCCCTCAGAGAGAACACACAGTACAGCACTGTTTTGTAAAAAGGCAACAATACGATTTATCCCCGGCCTTTTAGTCCTACGGATCTTCATTCTGCTCCCCCTGTCCTCCCTGCCCCAGCACTCCTTATTTCTTAAGACAGGCAGTACCACCATTTCCCAGGAAACATGAGCAGAGGGATTTCATCCACTTGTGCGATTATTCCTGCACTAGACATGCGAAAATGTCCTGTGGGGAGCAGGTAAGAAAACCCGCAACTGTGAATGCCACAGGGTCAGAGTAACCAGCTTGACCTACTCTTGCCACGAACTTATGGGGGGGGGGGCATAAAGAAAACAAGACAGTTGCAACCCATGGTGAATCAAAAGGTACACTATCAAATCATAGAGCTTTTGCCTGAAGAAAAGACGACAAATAGTCATCTGGTATATCTTGTGTAAAGACAGATTTATAGTGACTCAAAATATTTTAGAAAAATCTCTGTAGTGTCAAGTTCTTTTGAACTTAAAATTTTTACCCCCAAAAGATTTTCACTGAATAAATGAGAATTGGCTCTATTTCTATAACTTCTGTTTAGTCCGAGTAAAAATACTAATAATTTCCTAGATTTCAGGGGGGAACCACAATTATTAGGACCCATGGATATTGCTGCAGTTCAAATACGGTACAATAATTACAAAATATAGACCATCTCTTTACAAATACAAATTATAGTATATTACAAGTCATGTACAGTAAATCTATAATTTTTAAACAAACTAGCGTACCTAAGTTGACCTGGTTGCGAGTGCGTTATTATTCCAGTTTACAGTTGCCCTTAGCCGGACAGTCAGAAACCGACCATCTGAGTGATGCTCTCTCATGTAAACTGGCGTCACATAACAGAAAACCTCGTTTATAAGGTCCTGCTTTTCTCAGGATGACAGCTGGTACGTAGGTCCTGACTTACACACTATGTTTCAGAACAGCTAAACAGGAACCAGGAAGCAGTGTATTTTGCGGGGAAGGGTTTAAAAATGGATATGCTGGGCCCAGTGATGTCTGATATGCTAGACCAATGGCTGAGGTAATGACACAGGTATGGTGATCGTCATCACCTTTAACCTTCCCCACCATGCCTGTGGGCAGGTGGGCCTGGGTGAGTGCCTCGGTGCACTCCGAACGAGAGGGCAGGGCTTGTCCGCCCTCAGCCAGGCGCCCATCCTCTGCGAGAGGGCTGGACCTGCTGTTTCCCACAGCTGGGGCTGAGCACATGTGCACAGCTAGCTATTCCCTACCAGGTTTATGGCTTCCTTGAGGCATGACGTCACTTGTACAAAAGTCTAATTGAATATGGACTTTACACTAGTGCCTAAACTTTCCTAACTATGAGGCACTTGTTCCCTGACCCTCTGGCACCCCACCTGAGGCCAGAGACAGCCTGCCCCTCCCTGGGGGCTACAGGGTGGTAATACATATCATTTCATCCGCCAGGTCCTCCTCCTCTCTCCCGGGGTCTGGCTCTTCGTCGCTGTAGCCTGGCCCGAAGTCCTGGAGCTCATAGTCCTGCCTGCTTGAGACAAGGCCCATGTCCCCGTTAGCCCGGGGATGCACATTCCCATTAAGCAGGTTGCTGGCTGCGCTCTCCATCTCGTCAATCGTTAGGTCACAGGCATCGGCAATTTCGTGTTTTGTTGCTGACACGAATTTTGGGTCCCTTGCATATCGTCCTAAGCCCTCGGATATCAGGACCTGCAGAGGAAAGAGGATCAGTGGCATGAATGCATTATAGGATTTTGAGGCGGGAGGATGACAGAAAACCCACCTCAAGCACGTCATAACAGCATGATGTGCTTCTGGGACCCAGCCAGTTATGTTCACTAGATCTCATACATGGTAACTAAACGTACGAAAATGGCTTTGGCTTTGTAATGTCATGGAACTCAAAAACTACACATGGCCCAACCAGAGTGAAGCCCTACGGGAAGAATATTTTCGTATAAACTGCTAATAGTTGCAGGAACAGCACACGTAATCCTAGGTACAGCTAAATTCATGAGACTCAGCAGTGGTGCTGGTTTTATGTACCGCCTCTTTGCTTCTAAGAAGTGGGTGGTGTCCCGATCAGAAGCAAGGCAGCCTTGCTCCGGAACCCGTCTGCCCTCCGAGCCACCACTTGCTCTGTGCAGTGCTCATGACTCCCCACCGCGCTGTGTCTGCAGCCTGCCCTCGGGTGGCATACCAGTGAGCCATACTCACTGCCTCGACCAAGCTGTCTGCACTCCTCTGCTTGTCGCTGTTTTTGTTGCGGAAGCTGCTGGGGACAGTCAGGCTGGCTGGTGTGAAGGTCCGATAGGAGATGCCAGGCTCATCCGTGTACCACGAGCTGCGGTGCAGGGACGGCAGGCTACCATTGATCTGGTCCAGGGCCTCCGACTGCTCGACCTGGATCAGGGGGGTGTAGCACGGCGTCCAGTCCTGGTGTGGTGGGGTCGCTGGAGGAGTGGCCCATGACCGGGTTGAGTGGCTCGGTGAGTACTTCTGCGCTTTACTTGAATCTAGGCCTGCAACTGCCATGATCTGAGGAGAAAGGGGAAGTGGGGAGACCAGAGGTCCTCAGAGGTCCAGGCCTCGGGCCTCCTCAAAATGGACCAAGCACGAGGCACTGTTTTACAGGGGTGGCCTCAACAAGGACTTTGAAAGGGCCCGAGCACACTGAGTAAGTTAAATGAAACGGCGGTAAAAATTTCTAGCAGACTGTATTTTGTTTTTCCCAAAATCCACAATGCATTTCATATGACCGTTCCTAAGCAGGAATCAGTTGCTAATTCATGAAACTACTTCAGAGCAATCAAGCATCAGGGACGACGTACATGCTGTGGTGCGTGAACACGCCACCAGCTTACTCTGGTTTAAGTGCGCAAGTGCATTCAGAGCAAACTAATGGTTCCAGCACTCTCAGGAGAGCACAGCTGGTTCCCTATACGCTCGCGCATCACACGGCCAGCGTTTGTCCAGAAGCACTGGGTACAAGCCTGCTTCTCCTACCTATGGTGGCACCGCGACAGATCCGCCTTGGTGTTCCCACTCTGCACTGGGGAAACCTAAGGCCCAGTTTTGTCACCAGCACAGTCCCATGGGCAAAGCGAAAGCCAGCCAGCGCAGAAAGGACCTGGGCTTGGTCAGGGCAGGGCAGCAGGGCGAAGGTATTTTTTCATGCACATGCCCATGGAGACTTGGTTCTTGGCATTCGATGGCCTGGGCCTTCCCAAGGTTTGTCTTTCTTCCATGATAAAGCAGGACACAAATTAAAACTAACGTAAAAACTGAAGGCAGCAAAGTAAAAAGTTGGCAGAGAGACCTGAAGAGAGAATCTGAAATGTAGCTAGTGTTCATGCGCTGAGGACACTCCAGATGAGAAACCTGCCAGAAGAGCTGGCTCTGTAAACTGACAGACTGGGTGCATACTGCATGATGTCCTTCTCTCCACCTCCCTCCACCTCTCTTCCCAACACACACATACATAAGTGGACAGAATCTCTGATGTGCTCTTTTTAGGAAAAAAAAGTACTATGTTTCTGTCCCTGAGGCAAAGCCCTAGTGAGTGGGCTCTGGCCCCACACTCCATCCTGTCCAGTCGCCCACACTGTGGACAAGTCTTTCTGCTTGGACCACACACCCCATGCGGGCAGGGTCGGAGGCTCGCCCACCCCCGTGACCACAGGGCCCTGCTCACAGAGGGCTCCTTAAATGTGTTTTAATGAAGAAACAACCTCTCAGAGCAAATAAAGGGCAGCGCTGAATGTTCAGGGTCAGTCAAGCGACCACCACTCCCTGGGTCATGAATTGTGCCAGGCCCTGTCTTCAACGCTGAGGATAGATATGGCGGAGAAGACTGTACCTAGGCTGACAGCCCCGCTTTGGAAGCTGGCAGCCTTGGATTCAAATGCTAACTTGGTCACTTACCTCCTGTGTGAGCTTGGGTGTCGCCTACCCTCTCTGATGTTTGCTTATCCATTCAATAGGGTGGGTGCAAGGCTGGGTGGGCCAGCTCACCTGTTGCTGCATCAGGTGCAGAGGCAGGGCCGTGCGGTGGGGGAAGGTGGGGGACGGTGGGACCTCCTCCTGACTGCTCTGCCGACGCAGGCACTCGAAGTTGAAGGAGGATCTTCGGTGGGCTGAGAAGGCAAAACATACCGTGCAGTTGTGAAGCAAGTTGTCTGTCGGGACCCCGGGTGTCAGAGTGGCCCACGGGAAGCGTGGCAGAAAGCCCAGGAGGAAGCAAGAAATATGTCCAAGAAAAAGAACTTGGAGAGGGAAAATGCAGAATAAGCCCAACTGAGGGATGTTTTTAAAAAGTGCAAGTCGATTTCTTATAAAGACCTTGCCTGTTCTCAGGGGGAGGAGCTAAAGGCAGCCAGAGGCAGCTGTTCTGACTTAAAGTCCCTGGTCCCACACTTTGTGGGAAATACAGAATCTCAGACAAGTACACAATCCATTCTAGAATCCCACAGACGCTTACTGACTGCCCCATTCTCACCTTCCAGACATCTAAAGTGTCTCTGGGGGCTGAGGTATCTCAAGGTGCATCTGTGTTTCCCTCTGTCGTAAAGGGAGTGACTTGCTACCCGCCCTATCAGCTCAACCAGATAATAACCAAATTCTTTCATTAGGAAAAACCCAGCTTCCCTAGCACTGAAGACAGAACAAAAAGGAACACCTCTAACTTCAAAGAATGCAGTTGTCCTGTTAACAGCCACTTTAAATAGAGGCTTATATACAGGTCGAGTGGTGACAAGAGATCCAGAGCTTGCGGCTTCACAGGGTACCAGGCAAAGGAGATCAGTTTGAATTCTGGGTCCCCAAGCACGGGCCAGAGGCCTCCCACTGAAAACACCTGCAAGGAAGGAGGAGGTGTTTCAGGAGCCCTACCAATAGTTTGCAAGGCAGTGAGTGGCCAAGCTACTTCAGCAGCTCCTTTCTTGACCTCAGCTTTCTAAGCTCCGGGGCATACTTAAAACTCCATACCCTTAAATTCCTGTTTTGGAAACTGCAGATGTCAGCCTGAGGAGCCCTCCCAGGCATCCTCGAACTGCACAGGAAGCCGCAGGAACTGGTTTTGTGAGGGCCCTGCCCCTAAAGTGCACAAAGACCAAGCAGGTCACTGCCCAATAGGGAGGAACAAGACAGACGACAATCCTGGTCTCACAGGCCTGATGCGCATGGCAGGGCACGCTGGGGCCTCCTCGTTGAGCTGCCTCCCTGGGACAGAGACCTGCGCAACGGCTGCTGTCCTCGTCAGACAGCCTTTTTCTCCCTGCACCATGCAAGGGCAGAATTTAACAATGTTCTAAGGGGGAGGGGCCTCCCTTGTCAACACAGCTTCTAGGATTCTCCTAGGATCAGATGGATGGGGCCCAAGGCTGAGCTGGGAAAGGAAAACCTCCGTCCCGCTCATTCACATAGTGCCGTTCGGTTTTGAAAATAGATCCACATACATCCGTCATCTCGTTTGCTCTGCACGGCCGTCTCTGATGGAGGAAGTAGTCCTACTGAATCTGAGAACACAGGCTGAGGAGTTCCACTTTCTCCCTGCCCAAGGTCTGAACCGGTGGGCAGTGAAGCAAATAAAGTACATTTTATTTGTCCTTACAAATAAAGAGGGCAGCTGCTCTTGCCTGCTCAGCTTCCTAGCTTCCCTGGGGTGGCACCTGTGAGTGATGGGCATTAATGAGGCCACCAACGGGAGGTCCTGAGGAGGGCAGTGGACTCATATGGACAAGGGGCCTCCGCCCAGCCTAACCTGCATGTGCGTCAACCAGTATTTAGGGAGACCAGAACTGCTCTGTGTTTAGGGCTGTGCATTAAATATTAACCATGGAAATGGGTTTGATTACACTTCCCAGCAAGGCTATGACAGCTGGAGAGAGACAGAGGGCCCCAGGCGCCACCTAACCACACTTGTTATTGTGCATGTAGTCTGTAGACTTGGAGCCGATATGTCTTGGCTATTTTTGGTTACTGATTAGAGTACTGCTCAAAAATATGCCTCATTCCTTAGAAACACCAGAAGAGGATATTCTTTAACCTCGATCCAAATGACCACATGTCCAAAATCAAACTGTCCAGCTAGGATCTGGCAGGGGCCACTGCTGCATTTCTTTCCCTGGCCCGAAGGTGACCCAGATCTCCTGGCAGCACCAGTTATGCCCCCTGCACAAGAAAACCAGGTAGGGGAGCATCCAGCTCCTGCCCCTCCTCAGCAGGATGGGATTCTCCAGTCTCGGGATGGGAACGCCTACTCTGGAGGTCACCGCCAAGGCCAAACCCTGCCCGGCGAGCAGAGGGCACCAGCAGGCTGGAGGCTAAGATAAAAGGAGGGTGAGGAAGGGAGAAAGGAGGAGAATACCATGGTGGGGACTTAGGAAAGACAGACACCAAGAATCCCCAGGTACTGCACCATCAGAGACATGGGCCTTGGTCAAAGAGACTTGGGCTAAACCCAGCTCCGCACATGGGCCGATCCCTTCTGCCCTGAGGGTCGGTTACCCCACCCATAGAGCGGGCCTGACAACAACAATGGTGCATGTCTTGCTCATCTCTCAGGAGATCCCAGGCTCAAAGGCAATGCTGAGGTTCACAAAAACCCCTCATCAGATGCTCTGTGCTGTGTGACTTCAGGGCCCATACTGTCTTTCTCTGTTCTCAGAGAGTCCAGAACAGTGCTGCAGTGGTTTGAACTCTACCACATGGGATACAGATGAGAAAGAAAGGAAAGCTAATAAGATCCCCAAGCAGGGGCTGGTCTTGAGGGCTACAGATCCATCCCCGACATGGAAGGACCACGCCCATCATCGCCTTTCCCTGCAAACTCTGGAGCTGGGTGAGGGAGGCACACTGTTTTCTGAGAAGCTTCACCCCAAACAAAAAATCTGGCCTCACATGTTGGGGTGGGAGGTAGTAGACGTCTTCTTGGAGATCTCCGGGAATCATAGCCAACGGGCGAGTCATCGTCCTCCAAGAAGCCTTGGGGGTGATGGTAGCCTCGGGGCCGCTCGAAGTCCAAGTTGCTGCCTGGGTATCGGTTGTAGTAAATGTAGTTTTGCCTGGTGATCAAAAAGACAGAGAGAGACAGAGAGAGACAGAGAGAAAGGGTCACTAGTTAACAAGCCCTTTGCTCAAACAGACCCATGTCTACAATCCTTTCCCTACCTCCCTGGGCACAGTAGGACTAGCTGAGAATAAAGCAGTCTTAAGCTTCACGGAAGATTCTAGATGGAGGGCAAGGGCTGTTACAGATTGGTTCAGGACGTCAGGCCTGTAATGAGTGAGGTGCTGGTGGTTTCCTTCTTACTGAGGCAGCCTTAGACCTAAGTCAGATGTAGATTGCAGATTTTCTGCAAGCTTGACTTTCACCCATTCACTTCCTCCCTGAGGACACTTCTTCTGAATGCCTGCCCTGGTAGGTGCTGGGCTGGGCACCAGGGACACAAAGATGCATGAAGCACACTCCACACTCCAGGAGATTAGCAAATACTACTTGCACAGAGATGCCTAATGCAGTTGGAGAAAGTCAGCACTAGAAGAGAGGAGCTGAGGGTGGGTTCTGTGAGCTTTTGGTGGGTGGGCATTTCAATTTCAGTCAGGAAATGAAAAGCAAAGCCTTGCAGCAGGCCCTTCAGGAGAGGGTGGAATTACGCCAGCAGAGGTGGGAAAGGGCGTCCAACTGGTGGACATGGTGGGAGCAATAGCCCTGAAGAAGGAAAGTCAGAATCCATTTGGTCAGAATCAGTGGTTCCAGAAATAAGGCACTGAGGGAGCCCGAGGGAGGAACTAGGAGAGGGTAGGGTGAGGGAGGGTCCAGCTGTGGCTTGCCTAGAATACGAGGCTAACATTTATTAACAGCTCAGATGCCAGAGGGACCTCATGGCAGTACCACGTCTACTTCAATGGACCACTTGTTCATGGTGAGATGCAATTTACAGAGAATAGGGTGATAGGTGGCCTTTGGCCCCCTGCACTGCCTACTACTTGTCCTAAAGTAAAGTGCCCCCTTTAACTGCAAACATTCTTTCTTTGGGACAGAAGCCTGAAGAGGCAGCTCTGTTGAGAGATGCCACTCTGACCTTTTGTCCCCATCTCCAGGAAAGAGTCCTTGATGGGAGTGGGAAAAAAGTGTTGTTCATGAAGATCCCACCCAAGCTGCAGGCTTGCAGACAGAGCATTAGCATTAACGAAATAAAAAGAGATCTCTCAAGAGACAAAGGACTGATAGAAAGGGCTAACCCTCCGTGAGGCAGGCCCAGCTCTCATTTCTGGGACCTTTACTAAAAGGCCTCACAAGCTCCTGGTAGAAATAAGTCGACAGGCCTGAAAGAGCAGCATCTACTCCACCTCTCTCTGGCCCTGTTTCTTCTGCTTTGACTTTTCCTCTGGCCTGAAGTCTGTGCTCGTGGTTTGCTTTCCAGGGCAGTCCTGAAAGCAGCTGCTGGCGGCCTGTGGCAGAGCACAAGGGACGTGAAATAGCCAGGCCTCCTAATGTCAGCCCACGCCACAGAGCTGCTCACCTGCTCTCAGTTGGCGAGCTGTCGTCCTCGTAGCATTCCTCCCCACTGAAGTACTCCTGGTCTCCCAAGCAGCGGGGGTCCCTGAAGTAGCTGTGTATCTCTGGGTCTTCCCGGCAAATAGTTGGGAACTGCTCATCTCCTGAGTCGGACCTGCAGTTGGGTGGGAGAACCTGAGCACCTGGGCAGATGGCGGACAATTTTGCAGCCATGCCTCTGCATGCAGCCAGCACCCCTGCCAGATGCGTTCTTGGCTAATCCCTGGACACACCTGCCTCAAGCAGGACTGGACTGTTAAGGCCTCTAGTAATAGTGTGTGTGGCAGGGGGGTGGGGGGAGGGGAGCGGTGTACACGTGTGTGCACCAGGAGGAGCTCCTGTCTCGGTATCTTGCACATGCTGGCGCCCAGGGCCTTGGAGCCAAAGGAGTAGATATAATTTGGGGAACAGAATAAGAAAATGGGCCTAGAGTCCTGCAATGATTGGTAGTCCTGGGAAAAAGATTCTGGGCTCCCGGGCCACCTATTCTGATCCCTGCTTCTTCCCACCCAGGCCCCATGTGACTTCAGAGCCTAGAACAAAGAAGTTCCCTTCCCACCAACTTTCCACTGCATCTGACCCAGTAAGGGGGGCAAGGGTTTTGGAGACTCTCATGAACAATACCTGCCAAGTTTTCAAAGAATGCCTTCTGCCCCAGGACTGTCGCAATGTCTCCCTGAAACCCTGCAGACCTGGCCTCCATCCTCGGAAAACCAGCCAGGCTCTGTGACATCACCTCTCTCCAGTGAGAGGCCTGTGCTCCCTCCGAGTTCTTCACTCTTTCCCTGCTCTCCTCCAGCTCAAGATTTCACTTGATGTAATTAAACCAGCACACCTATCCTCCCCATCACCAAGAAAATAACCAGCCTGCCCACAGTTCAACCAGGTTCAGCAAATGGGGAGCAGAATACGATGCATGTGCTGAGGGCTTCATGGGAAGCAAAGAAGACCTGGTCCTTGGTCTTCAGAAGGTTGGGGTCATGCTTTTACCAAGGCCCAGAAGAGGCCTGACCCCAGAAAGCAGTAGGCATTGCCCACCTTCACAGGCCCGGGTACCAGGAGTGCACAGCAGGCTCTCCCAAGTCCATTCTGAGGCCTGCAGAGGCTAGTCTGTGGGCTCCTGACACGTGAATATCAATTCTTGGGCGGTAACCATCTATGCAGAAAGCCACTACCTCTGACTCCTGAGCCATAATATCATAGTTGGCTCAAAGGAACTTTTCATCTCTCCGCATTCAGAGAGGCCAATTGGTCACACTTATAATACACAGTATTTAACACACAAACATAGGCAATGAGCACATACCTAATGTAAGTTTCATAATAGCGGGTTCTATCCAGGAAAGGCAAAACAAGGGAGGGAGGGAGAAGATAAAAGTTAAATATTTCCAGCAAAATTTAAAATGCAGTTATCAGGCTACTTCCTAGAGCAGGGTTTGGCAAACTACAGGTCACAGGCCAGACTCTGGCTGCGACCTGTTTCTGTGTGACCCACGAGCTATGGAGGGTTTTTACATTTTTAAAGGATTGAAAAAAAAATCAAAAGAAGAAAAATATTTCATCACCTGTGATGTTCACATTTTAGTGTCTAAAAATGAAGTTTCATCGGGACACAGCCGCACCCACGCATTTACATATTGTCTGTGGCTGCTTTTTTGCTACAGTAGCAGAGTTGAGTAGCTACAATAGACCATATGGTGCCCAAAGCCTAAAATATCCACCATCCAGCCCTCTACAGAAAAGGTTTGCCAACCCCTGTCCCACAGTACGTTGGCACAATGGGAGAGGGTAGAGTTTGCAGCTGCTGCCATTTGAAGGGGTGTCTCATATAGCAGGATATTGGATGGCAGGTGGCCCTTTATCCTTCAGGGTCATCATGTGGCTACGGCCCAAAGAGGCCATGACCTCGTGGCACTCACAGTTTCAATTGCAAATGTCTACTGGGCATTTCCTGCTCATGTGCCAGAGCATGGGGGGCAAGGAGGACATTACCAAGTGCAAACACGTTTTAAAGGTTACCTTTTAATACTGGACCTTCTTTGAGGCTCATGGTCATGCTTGTGGGAGGAATGATGCCCATTTTCAGACACATGCTCAAGGTTCCCAATGCTGGGCCGCTTTCCAGGGGCAGCTTTGGACATATTGGCATTATTGAGATTGGCATTTGTTGAGCTGGGAACTTGCTTTCCTATGGAATTATGGTTATGATGGTTATGACACACCGAATTTCCTGCTGGAGGAAACAGCGGTTTCTCAGTATCACTTGCAGGTGGAATTGAAGGCCTTTGGACATGCAGGGGACGGTGGGTGGTATTGGTCTGCTGAAGGGAATCTCTCCTATCACTATTAACATGATTGACATGGTTTCCAAGCAGGGCACCATTTCTCTGCAAAATAATGGGAGACAACACCAGGTAATTTAACAAGTATTTGATGCAGGCTAGCTATGTTAGGTAACTTTTTCTACATGAAAAACAAATTCTAGGTAAGCTCCATAGGATCCCTGGAAAACAACCCGAGGGTCTCAGTGATCGGGGTGAATGTGTCTGTGTGGCAGCTGGTCCCCCTGAAATGAGGAAAGTTACAGATTCCTGAGCCAGGGAGTAAGCTCTCAGCTGTCACTTGAGTATGCTCTTCCAGTTGCTCCAAGTTGAGGTGACTTAGAGCCAGCAGGGCTGGTTGGCAGCCCCGGCAGTTGAGGTTGGGTGGCGGGCATGCTCTTTGGGCTGGGGGTCTGGGGCCAGCTGGCAGATCAAAGAGCTGGCCCAGGGAAGAAGGGGTTAGTGCAGGCAAGCAGCTGCCAGAAGCACCCAGGATGCCCATCCACACCGGCCAGTGGCTGTGGCCAAGCTCCTTGGAAGCTGTCAGCATGGGGCAGAGGAACAAGCTCTGGAAGGGCAGGCCTGGCCTTAGAAGAGGTATTGGTGAATGGGGAGGGTCTGCTGGGGCAAGTGCATGGCCCACAAGCCCCGCTAGGCTCTGGGGCTGGTTTGCATTCTCCAGGCTCTTTTGTGGATCATTAACTGCCCAAACTGGAGTCCTGCCCCACTATTTCCAAGCGGCCAGTGTGTAAGCTGTGCGTGGAATAATTACTTTGAATACATCTTCCTCTTCCTCTCCTTTTGTTTCCTCGGGCTCGTCATCTTGCAAATCACATGATATAGCACGCCGGATTTCTGGCCCGATGTCATGCAGTGTCCTTAATCCCGCCTAGATCAATGAAAATGGCAAAACAGATTAGACAACACGGGCGCCCTGAGCCCGGTCTGGATCCTGGCTTTGCTCCTGCCTGATTCAGCTGTGGGAGGGGTAGGTTTCTTCAAAGGATAGCCTGGGGAACTGACCGCTTGTTTGAATGTAACTAAAGGAGGCCCTGCAGCTTTGGGGTTGTATGATATGGTCAGAGGTACAAGATGGTCCTAGGCTGGGATGCTTAAGACCCTCAACCCAGGAAACTCCGTTTCAAATACTCCCACTTGCAGGGAACAGTGCCTGGTTATGAGTACTAGGTCTGCCTTGGCCAAGAGCCCATGTCTAAATGACAGTCTATGGAAGGAGGTCCTGCAGAGCCCCACACAGGGAGGGGGCCGGGCCTGGCTTGCTTTTCTACTAGGAAGGTGGCAAGGACTCACTGGCTTTGTCCAGGATGAGGAAGCTGAGGCACAAGTGCCAGAGGGCAAGCAGACCAAGTAGCCATTGGGCCACTGATTCCGCTAAAAAGCCATGGGAACGAGGAAGTGACACAACACACCGCAGCCAACAGCACACTCAGGACCGTGACAAAATGGACTGACACCCACACAGACCTGGGCTGCTGTGCAGTGCCAGCCTCTGTGGCCATCTATGGTACCCTGGCTTGTAGCCTGTGCTCAGGCTGAGAACTTGCCAACGGTCAGTTCATCCTCTTGAAGACCACAACACATTGAAAGGGGCTCACCAGCCTCTGGAGGCAATATGAGAGCTATAAGCTGACCCCTCCAGGCCCCTCACAGACATTCTGCATTCCCCTGAGGCCCTCACAGCTGGCCTTCCTTACCTTCGGTCCTAGACTCCATTGGGACAGGGCCTGAGAGAGGCTTTCCAATTTTCCCTGCTTCTTTAGAGAAAGTTTTGAGATGCTTAGGAACTATATATGGGGAAGGTGTAGTCACTGGCTCTGAGAAAACTATGATGTTTTGACCATCAATATGAAAAAAAATAGCATGCTGACTCGGACTAATAAGGACAGTAATAGCTACTTTATTCTTTCTCATAAAAACACATCTGAAAGAGGCATTTCCTCCCCGCCCCAGGTCTAAGGCCACCTGTTTGTACCTGACCGGCACCCCCTCAATTACTGTCAGTCTGTCTGCAAACGAAGCAGCCACTAAAGGCTTGGAGAATGTCTGCAACCTGGCTCTGCAGGTCTCCATCTGCAGCTAACATTCCAACATCAGGACGGTCTACAGAGGAGACCTGGGCCAAGTATGAGTTGTCAGGGGAGGGGACCACTTCCTTGTCCTTCCTCCATAGCCCCCAGCAGTGGGTAGGCATAGGAGATAGACAAAAAGTGATGACCATACTTGAGATATGCCCAGCAGTGGCAAGGGGGGCGGGGAGGGGAGGGGACGGGGGCCACAGTCTGGCCAGATCCAGTAGGGCTGGGCCTACTGGTGTGGGAATGCTCAGACTCATCTTCTGCAGACACCAGTGGTGGTGACGTTAATTTAGAATGTTAAGTTGTATGGGAAATTCCCAATGGGCTCTCTTGAAAATGGCCTCCTCCATAATAGCACTCAGCCTATGAAATGAAAGGTGGCACACAAGCCTGGGTCTGCTTCGAACCAGTCTTTGAATAGAGGATCAGCAGGTATTTACATTTCATGAGTTGTAGGGGTGAGAGCTGCCCGAGTCAAAATTGTAAGGTTTCTACCTAGGAATGCTGTGGTCTTATAGGGGAAAGACACACATGTCCCAAGGCCAAACCCAGAACAGTTCATGGTGTGTCAGTGAGGCTGCCTCTCACTCATCCCTCTGATCACAGGCACAAGATGCACATACACGCACATGTGCACACACATGCACACACACATGTACACACATGTACATGACTCTCTTTCACTCTGACGCGCGCGCACACACACACACATTCCCTCTCTCGGGATCCCCAAGTCCAGCACATCTGAGCCCAGGGAATCACCTGGCTCGGAGGTGGATCCACCTGCCATTCTCACGGAAACATCAAGACAAGCCTAATGTCAAGTTGGGTGAAAGGTCTTAGGCAGCAGAGCTACAGGCATGTGTAGAAAGGTCGAGCCCAGTAATATTAAACAGCCTGCATTCATTCAGCATTTTCGAGGGCACAATTATTAAGGGAAGATAAGCTAAGGTCATGTTCAAGGCTGATTTTGGATCCCTGGGGAGAAAAGGCTGTTGCATATCTGATGCCCCCAAACAAGAGACCAAATTTGAGACACCTGCAGCTGTCCCCACCAAACAAACATAGGTGATGATGCACTAAGTCAACACCCCTAGGTAAATGACGCATATTAATCTGTGTCATGTGGCAGCATGGGCCAAGAACACTGAGTTTAAATAACAATAGATAATCTTGTTCACTGTCATTCAACTGATTGGACTAGACCTGATTAAAAGAAATAGAAAACTATTTATTTGGATAATTTTTAACATCATCCTGTTTACGGGTTGACATTTCACTGAAATACACATATAACATAATTGCATAATAAAAACAAAAACTGTCTCCAGCACATCGTCGATGATACACAAGAGTAGGAGAGTGCAGTGAACAGACACAGGACAGAGAGTTTGTTTGCAACATAAATCATGGAAAAAATTGAGAGATGGACCAAGAGGCCATTTCCAAAGACAAATAATGACAACATATTTATTAAAGAGACATCAAAGAAGGAGAGAAAGCATCACTCTTCCCAGACAGGAAAGCAGAGGCTTAGAAATCATGATTATATTTTGCTTGCTCCACGCAAGAAGAAACACACCTTCTAAGAGTCAGGGACTGACTTTACTCTTTCACATGGGATCTGGGGAAAGATGGGCAGGTAGGGGGACACCAGGGGTAGGGTTGTCTGCCAGGGTTTGGAATGAGGGAAACAGATGTTCCTAAAGTTGAAACGAGGCTTAAGCACAGCACCCTGAATTTATTACATATCACAAAACATGATAATGAAAATTTTCTAGCACACATATCAAGCTAAAAGGTAGCTTAGGCTGCTCCAAAAATTAATTCCATAGGCACAAGTTCCAATCCCCCCAAATTCAGAAAACTATCTTAAATCCTTGAAAAAAGAACATTTTTTTCTTGAAATAAACACTTTATAATCAGTAAAATTATCTATTCTTTCATATTTCATATCTGTGTCTAACTGTATCAGCAAAATACTATTTTAAGTTGAAATGTGGTCATAGCACTTAAACCAACACAATGAAAGCCATATAAAGTCATTCCGTTAACATCACAGTAGAACTATGGTTTTGAATAAACACAGAATTGCTATAAAATATAAACAGTATTGATTTAAGATGTCCAATCATATAAAATATTAAACAGAATCAAGCCAAGTTTCTGGTCAATTTTTAAATGCTAGATGTTATCATAAATATTTTTTTTTTATTAAAAAAGAAATGGCGCTTTGCCTGTAGACTGCTGCTTTAAATTTTAGACACCATTTAATTGGAATTTTATAGATATTTACTCTATTGAGTGATTAAGTCATACAAAAAAAAAACACAAACTATAAAATCTCTCTAAATATTTCTGAAGCAATAGCATAAAATTATGATATTTTCACATCAAATATGAACGTCCATTTACATTCCTTTCTCTTCCCCTCTTTTAGGGTTAGGGTTTTCCTACCTGGGTGCATTTGCAATGCTTTCTCTGCCTGTCTCCCTAAGTTAGCTCCATCAGACACACCAGTCATCTGCCAGCTCTCAGAACCACGGCAAGCATGCACAAACCCCTCCTGAACCTACACTGTAACAGTGGAGATAAGAGATGTGAGCCTCCAGTCGGGACTGGGTCGGACCATTCATCTTCAGAAGTGAATGCCAGGCTTTCAGACTCCAGCCAAAGAGCCTTCGCTTGGCAGAGCCTGTTTTCTATCACAGGCAGGTTTCGCTCAGCCAGGGCTGGCTGGCCCTGGTCAGGCAAGTTCTGGTTAACCCTTCGGCAGGATTCAGCCCCTGCCCAATCAGCTGGATGATTTTAGACTGCCTCCCTTAGAAGAAAAATCCGGAGATTAAGTTCTTATAGAATAAATGTGCTCAGCTACGAGCTGTCCCCCGCCTCCTCTGCATGCACACATCACACATGGGTACACCCCTTCTTTTGTCATTGTTTTACTCTAGGGAAAATGTAATGGTGTGGCCTTTATGTCTGTTATGAACAGTCCTTGAGTTATATATTAAAGGTTAGAATCATAAGCACGATGCTCCATGAGTCATCCATGGTGATTCCAACCCTCACTGAAAAATCAGCTGTAACGCTACCCCGCAAGTCACTCTTGGGGTTGCATTCAGCTGTATATAACACGTTTGTTACCATCTCTTTGAAAAATAAAAGAATATTTAAAAAAAATTACCTTAAATTTTGATCTGTGGCATTTCCCTGCAAATAATCTGACAGAGCTATCAGTTTTAGGTCTACTTTGATTCTTGGCTGTAGTTTTAACACCAGAATCAGGGGAATTCTTGCCAATTTCCTGATAACAGAGAGAGTATTACTTTAAATTTAGGCTTGGCAGAAGCTATAAACTGTGACTACTATTCTGATCCATCTTTGTACCTGTCATTTTAATCTCACATACTTTATCCTACTACATCCTGGCAGGGAGGGTAGGTGGGCCAAGCTTATTCTCATTTATTTATTTAAGTGCCCTGCCCAAACTCCCAGGCCTGTGGTTCCTGTGACACCATGCTAGCCTCACCTCAATCACCACCAAGGCGAGGTCGTTGGGTCTACAGAAAAGAGTGCTGGGATCAAGCTTCAATCATACATTCATTCATGATCATGACCCCACATGGCTGTGGGTACCATCCAATCAAGGTTAACCTTCTTTCAACTAACTTAGCAAAGCTCTTGTATCACTAAGTCAACGTAAAAATGACAAACAGTCACATGATGCCCCTGAAACTGATCCTCTGCTTGGCACACAGCCTTGTTTCAGTTGTGCCAATCTGAGGAACCAAGACCTTTAAAAATATTGTCTGTCATGCCCTATTTCAGATTCCTCCAAATCAGCACAGGCAGTGAGACGTGACCATGCAGGGCAAAACTCTGTCTGAACCTAGCTGGACACTAGGGACACAGGCAGCTCCGTGTCTAGGTGAATGGGTTGGGACTGGGAAGGGGCCTGGGAGGGAAAGAAAAGTTCAAGTTAAGGACAGTGTTATACACAAGAGGCTCTTTAACCAGGGAGATCATAAAAAGGCTAAAGCACCCTTTTCCTTTAGGGGAGATTTAGGATCCTTCCCCTCAAGCAGCAGTTCTCAAAGTGTGGTCCAGGGACTCTGGGGCTCCCTGAGACACCTTCAGGGGTCCATACGGTCATTGACATCTGCCTAATACCAGAATGTTCTTTACCTTGTACACTTCCATTTTCTCATGCCAGCACAGAGGGCGCATGATGTCATCATTCTGGCATCTTTGTGCTTGCACATTCTATTTTTAAAATTTCTCAGTTTAAATTTCTAATGCACTACATATTGTTATATAGGGGTCCTCATTAATTTTTCAGGGTGTAAAAGGGTCCTGAGACCAGAGCTTGAGAACTGCTAATAACCCATCTTCAGACAGGCAACAATATCCTTTCTTCAGGCAATGGATTCTTCACCCCATCTAAGATTCCTGTTTTGAACTGACCTTTCTCCATTTGGGGAAGAAATGTCCTTCGCGGGGCATCCCTGAGCTAGCCTTTGGCAAGTCTTAACAGACTGCCCTCACTGTGTCTTAGAATGACATTCTCTCCCGTTACCCAAACTGCCATCTCTCCTAGGTCTACTATGTGCCAGGGAGAACAAATCCACATAGGCACCTATCCAACCCTGGAACCATTAGTGTTAGCAAGCTCCTTACCATGGATAATCGAATGCTGACATTTCTGGGCTAATGAGGAGTACTAGATGGATACTATTCAATAACACGTGACAATAATTATAACCTTTTGCTACTATATAACTTGCCTTAACTCCTTTTCAGTAACTTTATCTTCTCAAAGACTTCTGAAAATAATAATTACTATTCTCAGAGGGGAAAGATCTGCTTTTCAGAATCCAGTACCCAGCAATCCTGTGGATTTAATTTTTAATTGGGTCACACCATAGTGTAAGCTATTGAAGAAGAGCCTGATCTTGCATCTGTTTCTCATGACCTATGTTGTGTAGCACCATGGTTTAGGTACCAAGTCTGCTGAGTGAGTCTGTGAAGATTCTAAAATAATAAACTTGGGTCTCAACTCCTATAACTTTCCTACATTTAAATCTATACCCTTCCACTGGAATTTTAGGAGAAAGGACAGAGATGCCTGCAGTTTGACTGTAAACTGAGTTTCAGGAAAGCCTTGTTTTTCTTTTGAGTGCAGGCCGGAGGCAGCCCCTATGATTGCTGGTTGTCTTTCATGAACTGGCCTTGGCTACAAACCACAGCTTGACTCAGCAAACACAGCCAGGCCTATATGGGGAAAAATTCTCATTTCATTTAAACCATTTCCTAAGTACCATCTAGAAAGTTACTACTTTCCAGTTCTGACTTATTTAGAAGAACTGTGAAGAAAGACATGTGGAAACACCGGCCATGGGAATTGCTTGGGGCTGTTCTGCTAAAGGTCTGGCATATGGAAACTTAGATCTAGAAGACAGCTGGTCGCAATGGCCCTTTGAGACCAAGGTAACACAGGCAGTGGGGTGAGAGTGTACTATCCTTCAGTGTTTAATAAATCTGACATCAGGATGGGTCGGAAACAAACAGGGATCATTTGTGTGGTCTGGGACTGCCCACAGGGCTGACCAGCTTCCTTTGCAGGGATGGTACACCACATTCTTAATATGGTGTACCATCACAGGCATGACCCAATCAGAGCAGAAGTGGGCAGGGTCCTGGAGGCCCCCATTACACCAGGCATTAGCCCTTTAGCTGCTGGATCACAGAAGGGTCAGGAGAGAGGCCAGGATGCTGGCGAAGTGGGGAGACTCAAGGTGCTGGGGAGTCACAGTTATTAACTAGCAGGTACAGACTCAACATCTTCACAAGGGGTCCAACCATACTGGAGTTTGCCAGCCAGCTTTCAACCCCATCCCCACATCGCCAGCCACGGTGCTGTGTGAAGAAGTCAAACCTGGTCTCGGGCCTCAGGAACTCTGCGGTGAGAATCCATAAAACCTACTATGAGCTCCTAGACTTAACTACAGTCTGCACATGTGGGAGTAGAATTGGGAGCTGAGCCCATTTCCATAGTGAGGCCAGAAAGTCCACTTAGGTCCAGGCAGGTCAGACCAGTTGGTATCATGAGCCATTTGGGCCAAAGGGCAAAGATCACAGCACAAAAGACATCACTAGAACAGACCTCAAGGCTGAGAGGGACCCCGTCAGTGATACACAGGATCGGCCTGCAGGACTTCCACTAGTAATGCTCTTCCCACTGGTGGCACTGCTTCCCTGCTCTGCCTGGTCTTCGGTGAGCACAGCCAGGAGGAGGCTTCCTTGCATTCGGCTGGCTCTCTCTACCTCCTTCTCCACGCCCCCACAAGCACCCACACACGCAGCCACCAGTCTACCGAGACCAGGGCAGGCAACAGGGGCCAATAAGCCTTCTTTCCTCTATATTCCCTTCAGAAACGTCGAGTTTTTACACTACGGTTAGTTTTGAATATTGACTTTAAAACTCAAATTGGCTCCTTTGGGCATCTTAGTCTCGGTATCAGATGTACAGGCTCCTCAACCAGTGCTTGGAATCAGCTGAGCATTTCAGGAGGGAGGCCCTCATGAAGCAACTCCTTGGGCAAAAATCTCCTGCTCGTAAGACGTGAAAACCCAACCTGGAAGAGTTACCTCTGTTTACGTCTTTATGCATTCCCATGATATCTTAAAAAGGGGAGAATTCTCTTTCTCAATAAAATCACTACAGTACAGAACGGAAGAGTTAAAGAAAAACAGGAATTTCTTAAAGTTCTGGTAGTAAACAGGCATACGATATTATTATTGTTGTAGTCTTAATAAGCAATTATACGTTCAAAGTGCTTTACAATCAC